>NC_136508.1:54580249-54642749 GCF_053919585.1 Euprymna scolopes
GGGGGGGTCACTAAGATGCGTCTTCTTAAGGTAAGCAAAAGTTACGTCCAATTTAGATGAATTACTAATTTAAATGCATTTGCTGTAAATACGTATAAGAGAAAATTAAGTTAAATATTACCAGCCACGGGTTTGATAGTTATAAAATATGCAAAGAAAATAAGTTCATGTATGCGGGTGATAGTAGTAGCAGTATTAAGAAAAAAATATTAAGTATAATAATAAGGATTATAATAGTAACAGAGAGGGATACTAATAATAGGATAATAAAGATAAACATAATAATAGTAAACTGAAAATAAGGGAAAATGTGGGAAATTAATATATATATATATATATATATATATATATATATATATATAATCTTTCTTTTTTTCTTTCTCTTCTTTAGTTATTAAATCTTAAAAAAAAACTAAATGTTGTCGGATTTAAATGGAGATGCCCCCTCCTTTCTTAATCGTTTTCTTCTAATATCTTTTCAAATAATAATAACCACTTCCGTCTAAGTCTGACGAAGTTACTGGATCGTTGATACGATTCGGTAACGGAAACATGTGTAACTAAACAGATAACACGGTAATAAAATTATATATATACATATATATTTGCTCTGCAACAGTATTGAGCACTTTCTTAAATTTTTTACTATTTACCAGTTCTGCTATATATATATATATATATATATATATATATATATATATATATATATATATATATAAAGCTGGACATATGTGTGTGTCTGATCACGAATAGGCTCCTATATGGTTGACTATTATAGAAAACTGATCTCATATAATGTATAAGATGTATCGAGACACAGGAAGGGGTATGCTTGATCTGGCATAATCAGGATTCATAAAATTTAATACAAAATTATAGTACAATCGTTACAAAATATTGCATTACACCAATGGGAAAATAATGATGCATGGGTGTTTCAATAAAGCAACAATATTTATAATACGTATGGAAACTATTATAAATATTATAAATATGATTATCTAGCATACTAGCGAATACTAGATATATTGGTTATTACAATATCCTAGGGGAAACGTCAGTTAGGTATCGCGAATTGTGAGTTTACAATTAATGTGTTCATAACAGAAAGAAGAATGAAATATATTAATAATGGGTTGTTTTTATATTGTTTGTTAATATTAAATTGAATGGAATGCCTGTCAATCTTCATTTACCGAAATATTGTTGGGGGTTTTCTTTGTTTTTTGAGAGATCTGACATTCACATGGTAGACAAAGAAAAGTTTGACCAGAATCCTAATTAATGTCGTTTTTTTTTCACTGATAAAATTCGATGGCCACGTGCTTAGTGGTCAGTCTGTTATCGATTTATAGATATTCATACATTAAAGTAGATAGGGCGTTGTCGTCTTTATCTCGGTCCTTATCACATGCATGCGCCTCTCTTGTTCTAAACATCGTCGATTAAACTGTGGCACATTTTCTATATTTTCTAAATATATAATGGATTATACTTGTAGTAACACATAAAATTTAATGTAAAATTATAAGAAAATCTTTACAAAATATTACATCTCAATTCAAAAACGAACACGCGGGTTGTCTATTAATAAATATTCATTTTTGAATAGCAAATAACTGATACAAATGGACCGATCATCAAGCTAAATTTCTTCCGTTTAAAAACACACTTTTTGTAAAAGCTACTCTTTCTTGGTACGATAAAATCCCGAATTTGTTACACACCCTCGTAATTTATGTTGTTATTTGCTATTTAACTGATGGGTATCGATAATAGAAAGGTCTTCTTTATTCTATAGCCATTTCGTCATAATTGATGAAGTATGTAACTTTGCGCAGTGGGGTTAATCAGATTCAAAAGGAATCGCATAAAAACCCTCATGCAATATTTAAAGTCATCATCATAATAAAGGTTTCGCTAAAATCACCCCAAAACTCACAAATCAGCAAAATAAAACACGTCTTTTGTGCTTTAAGAAAAATAAAGTAACAAAAGAATCCTAATTCGTCCTTTTTCTCGATAAATATTAACTATTTGTTTTCTGCGACCAATTAGAACAATTCTTGGGATTCTCTACTTTATAATTTTTTGTCTCCGTATCTTGATTTTTATAATGGCTATTTCTTTGTTTCTTGATGTTCGTTATGACTATTTCTTTGTTTCGCTGTTTGAAATCCTTGATTTATATCAACACATTTAGATTCGTTTTTCCATTTCCTTTTATCTGTTATCTCATTGATTAGCGACCTCGACACCTTTTTTTCCTTCTCTCCTTAATTTTCGACAAATCAGTTTTATGACCTGAAATGCTTTTTTGCAGGTGCAGCATTTAATTAATAATTCTTTATTAATTAATATATTTAGCGATCACTCGTTTTCTCCGCAGCTCTTATTCTGTTTCTCCAATGGCTCTGAGTATCTCAAACATGCAATAACTACAAACTGCCTTTTATTCATTGTCTTCTCCAGTCAATTTAGTTCATATGCCTGTTTTAATCAAAGAGGATTGTCATTAGCAGTTGCGTCAATATTAATACGATATTTTTTTTTTATGGAAATGGCTCGGATAACGGGAGGAAGCTACATGATGTAGAGAACTAACAAAAACGAACCATGATTATCGCTTGGACAGGCAATATCTATGTGCCCTTAGTCTAGGAAAGATTAAAGCTATATGTAGGAAAGAAAACAGTGAACAGGAAGGGAGTTCAACATGTTTGTACTCCTCGGATACAACCTACGGGAATTAGAAGGTATACGGCAATCAGGTATTAAACAGCGAATTGACGGACACCGCATGAGCACCAAGTCAGACAATATGAAAAAAAGATAAGAAGAATTACTATATCAGCCAATTTTTAATAGTACATACCATAAATAAATTTACAAATAAAGACTAAGACTAGCAGCATCACGCTTCTGAGAGAGATTGCAATAGAGAAAAAAAAAAGGTGGGAAGATCCACTAAATTAGAGATACGTTCCCAAAATTTCTCAATAACTTTCACATATGATAAAGATGCAGAAAGCCAAATATGACAAATGCACTTTCTTCATAGTCTAAATTGTAGATACAGCAATTTTCTTACGTGTTAGATTATTTTGCTTTTTTTTTCATGTAGCATTTTTATTATAACGGAATATTTTAATTTAAAATAGCTTTTCTGTTAGTCTCTCATACTTCATTTTACATATGGTTTGCGTTCGTTTTTCAGGTATCAAGTTTAAATATGATTTTTGTCTACCTGCTATGCTTTATTTTGAATGGTCTATCGTTGAACAGTAATGCATACATTTCTAAAATGATCCTTCCGCTTGCTCGGAATAAGTGTGAATTTTTTTCCGTCATGCTTACGTTTTATTCAATTTTTTTGTTGTTTCGTGAATATTTCAAATTTCACTTCCAAATAAGATTTCCATTGCTTAAAGTGAAATTAGATGGTTGCCACTTACATATGGTGCCCATGGTGAAACGGATAGGGAGGGGGGCGGTTTTAACTCTCGAGTATATTTCTGACACTGTTAGACACAGTTAATCAATCGACAACCACATCACTCTATCTAAAACATATAAGATATTAACTTATATATACTTAAGAGTCAAAATAATGAATATAATATTCCGTTGTCATAGTCCTGTACTGCTGCCACATCTGGGCAGGAGCTGCTAAAAACAGCCTATCCTGCCTTGAGAAAGTACAAAATAGACTTCGTGGTTTAGTGGGGCATGCCCTTTTCTCTTCCCTGCAACCTCTCCCCCACAAAAGAGACGTTGCAAGCCTGTCTTTGTTTTATCGCTATTTCCATGGCAGGTGCTCGTCTGAGCTCCAATCTCTCGTCCCCCTCGCCAATCTTTCATGAAAAACATATGTCTGGCTGAAACTGCTGTCAATAATTTTCCCCACTCTTTATCTGTGCCTAAATCCAAACGTAGATTCCATGAGCAAAACTTCTTTGTTAGAACTGCACGCTAGTGGAACTCTCTGGCGCTTGCCTGTTTCCCACCTGACTACAACTTGGACGTCTTCAAGTCCAACATAAACACACTCCTGACAAACCGCCCCCTTAAGTAAGACACTTTATCAAAACCCCCAATACTAATGATTACTACAATACTATATCATTGATTAATGTACAGGCAATACCCCTTATCCCTGAGTGGCCTTCGGGCCTTTATAACTGTTGACCCCCATGTAGAAAAAATATATATAATAATTGCTCTTTTTGGTCAAGATCAAATTGTTTTGCGTTCACAGTCGCTCAGTAGAAGGTTAGTAAGCGCTCAAAGTTTAACGTATTTTTGTTGTTGTTTCAATCGTCAAACAAAACAAAGGCGACGTTATTTAATCTTCTACTAAACCGAAGTGGAAGCATGGTGTAACGTGCTGTTGCCATATGTGACAACGATTTGGAGAAGAATATCTGATGTCTTCAGTTATAGTTTTTGAAACCCCAACACTCGATTAGAAGTTGTTTTTTTTTAATATGTAACAAGTGAAATTAGGAATGTAATCGTTAAATATTCTTATGAATATGAAATATAAATGAATAGTGTGTATTGTATGGAATAATTTAATATGTATCGAAGTAAAACTATTAAGCGACTGAGAAATATTATTATTATTATAATTATTATTATTATTTTTATTATTATTTTTATTATTATTTTTATGATTTTTATTATTATTATTATTAGTGTGTTTTTATTATTTTGCTGCAATTATCGGTAATTTATTTAGAAGAGGTTTTGCCGTATGAACAACACAAAATGCTATATATGTGAACGGTGACAACATTATTGATACACATGTTTAATAAGGACGGTGTTATGATCCCGATGTAAGGGTAGTTAACGTAAAACACCGAATGCTGGACGAATATTTCGGGAGTTTTTCGATCAAAGTTTGCAACATTTTTGAAATAGTTAATAAATTACACTTATCACAGCGTCGAGAATCTAATGTAGAATTAAAGGACAATCTATACAAAACTTTACATCCTAATACAAAAGAGACAACACGTATTGTGCATGATTAAATATTTGTTTTGGAATATCCAATATTTGAAAGTAATCAAAAATTATTTACATTTGAATTCTTTTATTTCTTTATGTTTTTAAGGATGTGCTTGCATGTTTGTCTTAATAAACTAATACTAGCGATATATATCTTCTGAAAGGACATTGTCTACTGCGATTTCATTGGCTCAGCGTTTGGGTATCTTTAAGTCTTTTATGTAAAATATCCAATAATCCCTATAAGAGCACGGTCCTTAATCCTCATAACTAAGTTTTATTTGGTTGTAATTGCTTTGTAATTTCCAGTAATCGATAATTATGTAGAAAATTATAAATTTATGTGTCAGAATAAAATACGAAGCTACCCGTGTGCCTGAAACTGACAGACATTACGCAAGTCTCCGTGGAATCTCGCACACTTTTAAACCGTAATCATCGAGTGGTCTTTAGTTGTCTTGAAAACAAGTCATCGTGTATGCTTTCTCACCATCATGTAAAAGTTGTAATTGTCGGCCTATTTCTTTTTTTTTTAATTCCAAAATGATTCAGTATAATTACGGCCAATCAAACATATAATGGCCGTTTAGTGGAATAGCGGACAAATTAGCAAATGCGTTTCTCTGGTACAAAAGTGTATTATGTGTTGAATGAAAGTACTGAAGATCCTCTAAATTTAGAATTGGGAGGCGGGGATGGCGAGGCCGGCTGCATCAATACAGAGAAAGCAGAAAACGCGGAGTAACAAGAGATAGAGATAGATAGAGATAGATAGATAGATAGATAGATAGAGAGAGAGAGAGAGAGAGAGAGAGATGAGATCTTAAATCAAAATCACATATTTTAAAAAAAATATCTTCCTTGGAAGATTGTAACGTTTGGTATGTAGCAGCTGTTTTTTTATTGAAAATAGCCGATAGCTCTTTTTATTATCCTCGTCGTTCAGTTAAGCCTGAATCTCTTTGGCACTTTGTTAATCAGGTATATTAGTTAGGTGGGACTTTAGTTTGTTCTTTATAAGCCCTGTTGCACCTAAATAACTGGTATGATTGATATCTCCCTAAGATTCTAATTTCATTTCATATCATACATGAGACCTTGATATTTGGCCTGTTTCTCACTTTCAGCTCTGTTCAGTCCCCCATCGTTAGGGCCACTCACTTTAACCAAGGTTGTTGCTCTCTCTGGCTTATTCTATATAACTATATCATGCTTGCCAGCCGCATTTTCAAGGTAGGTAGCTGTAAGGATTACATTAAACCACCGTAGTGCTTTTATATATATTTTTGATGATATATTCAGAGAGAAGAAATGTATGTTTTGAACAGACAAGACACCAGAAAAAATAATGTTTTACATACTTGCATAAATATTTTGTATTTGAACTTATGACAGTAGAATTTTATTCAAAATAAAAGGAGCTTATTATGCTAAGAATAATACAAAAAATATAATAATTAGAAAAAAAACTCCAAGTAACGAAAAATATTTGTTTATTTATAAATTTTTAGAATATTTTATCGAATAGCAGATTTCTTAAACATCATTAAATACACGCTAACGACTTACGAGGTTAGTTAGTCCGTTTTATGCTCATTTGAGTAAAGTCTACATTCTGTATATAAATATATTAAAATATAAAATGATATATATTAAATGTGTTATTTTTTTTTACATGAGAATATTTGTTTATAAGGTGAAGCATGAACTTTACAAGGTTCTTAGTTGTCTGGCGGTGTTCCAAAATGCCTTTTATCAATCCGAGTGAAGTTTATGCGGTCAATCAATTTGTCCGGAATTTACTGATGACAGAATAAAGGTGCAGTTAGTATTTCGACATGGTAAATGTAAAAATACGGAATGAAAATAAAAATAAAACAATAACACTACCACCAGTATAATGAAGCTAATCTGACAATAAGTCTCGGTCTCGACTGGGGGCGTAAGAGTTCATATTTTAGACAGAGCAAAATAACCTCCAGTTTTATTAAAGTATGGACATTTGCGGAGAGTGATTCTCCACAGAGACATCATAGAATTTTACGGTATTGCATAAGATCAACTCGCTATATACGTAAATGCATAAGGTATTGTCAGGTAGAGTAAGCTGAATTTATATGAGGCGTACGTGTTTCTATTTTTATATATTTTTTCTAGTCGGAAAAACTATTGTTTTTAATTCATTTTCGTATATATGTACGAGGTTGTGTTTAAAGCTACAACAATGCTGTTTAGTACCAAAAACCGTTTAATCGATACAATAGAAAGATGACAACATTAGAAGATTTTCATAATTTTTGTAAAAAGAAAGTTTACATATATAATACTATTCCTTGACTTTTGCAGCTAAATCAATCTTTACAAAGAGAAAAAATGTATGCAGTTACCGATTGTTGGAAAGAATACATGGAAAGCTCAGTGCATCTGCTGTAATGTTATGTCTCTCTGTTATATAGTGAACATTTACGAGTTATTTGAATATGAATCAAACACTCTCGAATACTCACTGTATGTGTGTGATGCTAGCGTGTAAGATGCGTAACCATAACCCAACTGAAAACGAATTGACAATGGTTATTCAAACTTTATGTGACCTCGACCAAACTGCTCGGATTTCCCATGCAAAATCCAATCTTACTGCTATCGGTGTCTTAGTATAAGATTTGCCAACATCGTCGTATGGTTATTACCAACAACGGGGCCTTATTATAAACCAAAGAATCCTGAGGCACGATTTAAGTGAGCCTTGTGCGAAAACCATAACAAAAATCAAAAGTCATGTTTAATATATCCGGTTAAAGTAAACTTAACTCTTCAATATATATATCATTCAAAAACTACCGCGTTTGAATATATGGTTAAGTGATAGTTTACTAATTTAGAACTGCTTTACAACTTCACCTCTCACTAATTTTTGACCAAATTCCGAACAATATTACAGTTCATATGTATCTACTTTAAAGCAATGATTCTGAGCGGCAAAGACGCAATGCACAATGTATAAGATACTTCCAGACCATAAGATTAGAGTTTCAAGAATCGTCATTTAGCAAATGTTTCCTTAGAGCGTAAACATCGGTTAATATACCTCCGTATTTTTTTTGTTTTTCCCCGGAAAAGTATTTAAGAAAAATTGGTAAAATTCCCAGAAATTTATCAGTTTCGTCAAGTGTCTTTGCAAGGACCAGAAACGTAACAGAAATACATTCGAATTTTTAATTTATTTAGAAACATAATTGTAGATACCCAGAGCAGGCGATACAAGGGCTGCAGTTCTGAATTACGTAAGCCTTCTATGTGGCCATAGTTGACAGCGTAATGTAAATTAACAGTCGTGGTTAACTTGGAGAGCTGCGTTTCAAAATTCATACAGATTTGCCAGTTTGATAAACAGATTCGGAGTTCGAGAATTCGCACCTCAAGAAGGTTTGAAGTTATACCAGATAAAATTTTATGAAAATAATAACTAAGTTATTAAGATCGGAAAAAGGAAATGATATATAGGAAAAATGCCCACATGCTCAAATAACGTAACTTTTGGAATGTGACGTTTTCGCTCTGTGTCAGGTACTTACATCATACTGCGTTTTCCTCTGAATTATTATATTAATAGTATCAATGTTATAATTATTTTATATATTTATTTCGTGAAGTGTGTTGAAATATGGAGTGTCGCCAAGACTTATTGAAATTAAAACGCAGGAAAATTGTGTACATGGTGGATTTAGAGGGAGGTCAATTCCTAAACGTCCGCCTAAATTTCTATGTAAATTTTATTTATTAACAAATTAATCTTACAAACTAAGAAGATGTATATCTATACAACCAATATATATATATATATATATATATATATATATATATATATATATATATGTGTGTGTGTGGGTGTGTATGTATGTGTGTGTGTACGTTCTTCAAAATCCTTCTGCTGTATTTTTTAAAGAAATAATAAAATAAAAAGGGGGGGAAATATGGTGGAGAGTGAAACCGAAACTGATGTGTTAGTAGTTAGCAACGCTATCCACTGCACTAAAGAAACAACTGACTGAAAACAGTTGTAAATTTAGTAAATAAATGAATGCATGTGTTACGGGACATGCGCATGCGCAGATGACGCCACGGCGGTACGCCCACTATGGTATCATTTCTTTCAAGTTTAAACTCCTTTTTAAGCACCTTAGCAATTATTTTAGCCGTGTTTATACCTCTAATATAATTCAGCACAAAAAATTCAATTCATAATTTTTGTAGTGAGACATAAATACGGATTTTAAGGAGAAGCATTTTAATTACCATTATTGCCCGGTTCATTTTATGCAGAGTGGAGGGTCATGCAAAGACTTTCGCCTATTAGTAAAATACAAACTATCGTCTGTACACTGTTAAGTTCGTTATTTTCATTATAAAATGTCTCCTCCATAAATATTATTCCATGAATCAATCGTTTCCAAAAACGTTTACATATGTTTAATGCAAGTAAAATAAAGATTGAAATTCTGAAAGTTAGAAACCAAGATAAATAAATTATATTTCACTTACTTTTCACGTGTTTTGGGTTAATATGGTTTATTTAGAGCTAATTTACATTCAATATAAATCCATATATATCCGTATTAATAGCTTACTATACATAAAGCATATCCTATTATAGCTTGTCGCTGCACGTAACCATAACATATGTCCATACAAAAAAATCGTCCAGTATTTCTCGATAAAAAAAGTAACTTTAATATAAGTTAATAATTAATTCATTATTAATAATTATTAATAATTAATTCATGTTCCCCCCGTAACTGGGCATCGAGCGGTTACTAGCAACTACACTTTATTATAACAAATGTTAATACAGAATTCCAGCTTCGTCATACATTTTAGTTTCTAAGAAAAATTGGCCGTACACGCAAACACTCGACCAGATAAACCGACACATTAAGAGGAATATAATACAGATAATACTTATGTATTTGCAGATTTTCTATATAGGTAGACGTGTATTAAACCACTAATACAGTGCATACACCAGATCGGCTCCGTAGTTTCCGTGATAATGTGGAACGAACAGGCAGATGATAGACCGGCATACAAACAAAAATATTATATAGATTGTTTCGTTGTTTCTTTTCGGTGTCTTTATGTTGTTGTCATCCAAAGGAAGCACCGTCGATATTTATTTATGCCAATTCCATATTCATTTCAAACTATTCGTCTACTTTTTCGTCAGTGTTGTTATTGCTGTTAAAATTTTGTTTTAAAATCCATGCAATTCTTTGCATTAACTCTTCCGTTCCTTACAGCGTTAACCGTTAACATACCACGCTGTCAGCTTCAAGATGTGCTCCTCACCTCTATCAAGCTGATTTCAATAATAAAAAAAAATGTCGGTGTTGTTCGATTTTCCATATGCTTCTGCCGACCCTTCACCTTAATGTCACATGCCGACTCAAGCTGGGGGCCATGTTTCGCCTTCAGCGTTGCTTGCAGCCATAGACACTTCATTAGACATTAGTGTTTTTTTTTTTCTCTCTCTCTCCGAGATACAAGAATTGACGCTATCGTCCAATATGAACTGATACTTTCTTTTCGTTTCCAGTTTAATTTATAAATGCGTCATCCTAAACCTTGTGAGAGGATCTGTCGGTCAGTCGCAGCGCCCAGTCTGTCAAAAGTTACTTCTAATAGTTTATAAATAGATTAACGTTCGATTCTTGCAAACGATACTGAACTATGTACACCTATATTGCCTATTGCACGACATTTACACAAGAAATCACCCTTCTTCTAAAATGAAATATATATATATATATATATATACATTTTGGAACGATATAGTGTCGCTCTAAAGAAAGAACACTACAGCTTTCTTTTAAAGTTTTTATTTACAAATTCAATTCAGGTAACATTGATAGGTAGTAGAACTAATATATATTCAATGTAGCCGCCTTCAGTCTCAATCACCGCCTTGATACAGGTCCCTAACTGGGAGCATGCCTTTTCCACAAGCGCCAGGAAGGGTCGTTACATACTTGGCAGATAACAGCGATCATGCTGACTTTGGTGTTGTGGGAGGTCATGTTGGTTATGTTCTCGATGTATGACTAGATGAGGTAATACAGTGAGTTGAGATCGAGGGAGGATAGAGGGCAGTAAGTGAAGGGTACATGTAGCACTCCTTCTAAAGCCAAAACTTGATCTCTTGGGGATTGTTTGTCGGCGCCAAGTCCTGCTGCCGAGTACGGCTTCAGACTTAGACTCCAAATGTGATTTTTTTATAAGCCAAATAAAATACCTATGACAGATAATAGATAGGAATCATAGATGCCCCGATCCAGAAAGGACAATAGCTATAAAGAATATGCCTGAGCCCCACGACATAACAACATTGTAATTTTTTTTAGGATTAGTTAATCACTATCAAACCTTTATTCCTAATATACACTCAGGGTCTGCCAGCGGCCACTTAATGGCAGTACACTCTTCAGCATGGCCGGGTACACGTTCGTGTTTACTTTCCAGCCGACCTTGAATACCTGAACTGGCATAAAGTTGTCCTCACATGAAACTACACCAAAGATTATAACTGTGGCCGGAAACTTCGTTGAGCTATGCCGTCAAGCGTTGACATGTCCGGGTTTAAATTTGAGCGTGCTGGCAATACGCCTGTTGTCATAACTTTGATTGGTAAGGAGCACGAGTTTTACATCGGTGCATCTCCGACCTCGCTCGTGTAACATTGTGTAACTTTCAGACATGATAAAGTGTCCTATTTCTCTTGGGACTTTTGTACAACTGGCCAACTAGTAAAACGTCTGCAACAAAAAAAGAAAACCAGTTTTCATCAAACGGAAATGAAATCATGCCGTCATTTCTAAGGCGACAATTTTACTGTTCCAACGTGTATATTTTTATTAGATACGCTTAAAGTTTTTTTTTTTTTTAATAAACACATCTTTTTACAAGGTAGCGGTACAACTCTTCGCGATTAAAACATGCCTGTTTTCAAATCCAATGTCAATAAAGTAACGTTCTGAACCGCATAAGCAATTTAACGTAATTTTACAATCGAGCAATTTTATGACGCCCGTCGTGTTGCTCTACTCTCGACTGATAATCGTTCGCTGCTCATTCAATTGTATTCTCGAGCCGTTGTCATTTCATTAGTAAAACAGACTTACTTTATTTTAGACTAGCGGGGGCACCCGGTGTTGCCCGGGTGTGGTGACGTGGAGGGGTGATAAATCAAACTAAAATTGAAAATAACGAATAAGCGAACGTAATAAGCATTTTTAAATATTATAACTTTTTTTAATCGAAAAAAAAACAGCGAACGTGATGCAAAATAAAGAATTAGCAAACGATATTAAAACTTATTTAATAAATGGCGAAAAAACAACAAAAAAACAGTAAACGTGATGTAAAAATAAAAAAAAGAACGAAACAATGACATAAATAACACGGTTTTTGATATTAAAACTTTTAAAATCGAAAACAAAAATTACCTAATATCTCGCTTCGAACCTTCAATCTTAAGGTAATGACGCTGCTACTATAACGACTGGTCTATGACCGCGTGAGCGAAGTAAGGTCGTTTTTATTTTTCATTTTCACTAATTCGACCCCTTCTCGTATAAAGGTGCCCAGTTGAGGGTAAAAAAATAATGTTTTTAGCCAATGTTTTATATTAGTCGCCCGGAAGGGCGAACTTTAAAATACTATCGATTTCGTGAGAATCTGTACCCCTGTTGAAAGATTTTGCAGTATATACAAATATACCTACATACGTACATACATTTAAACAGACGGGGGAGATTTATATTATGGATGAATTCTGATATAGCAATTAGAAATTCTTCCTGTTCGTCGGTTTGAAATTGCATTAGAATTATTTTCCAACCGTTATTTATCAAAACGAAGTGCTCATAAAAAATTAAGTACGTAGTTTCACTCAACAATAATCTCAACTCCTGTGCAATATAACAGGTCTACCAGTATAAAACATGAATGACCTGCTACGTAGTATACGTAAAAATTGGTAAAATGAAAAAAAATGTAAAGAAGATTATTAAAGGAAATATATAAAATTCCAATGATTGCGGTTGGCGACAATAGAAATTCTAAAGCGTTTAACATTTAAGGTATGATTTATTCATTTTTCTACAAAATGTAAACCGAACAAGCAAAGATGATGAGAATCAAGTAATGCGGTAAAATAAAGTAAGGCGCATTGCATCGACGATTGCTATATGTATTTTCTTTCTGAAAAATGAGACAAAATACACCTAAAATATTAAGATATGTGATTTCAGTTGTTTTAGTTTGATTTGTGATTTTTTTCATTCACTGGGAAAAGACTCTTATTACATTTTTAATGTCATGTACATCCAGGAAAATAAAGTAATCAAAAACAAGTAGTTGCAAATAAAAAAAATGTGCTGAGATGATATATTATTGCTATTTCAATAACAGAGGTATATATATATATATATATATATATATATATATATATATATTATATATATATATATATATATATATATATATATATATATATAATTTCGAAAGCAGTGTTCATTTGATAAGCAACTTACAATAACAACAATTATATTAAGACGAATGTAAACTGCTATTGGAAGAAAACATATACAGTAATTGCGAGGGATTACATGACTTACAAGCGAAATAGTATATCGGGTGTGATGCCAGCTCTGACGTCTTCACCCAAGTTAAGTTGTTCTTAGTCAATGGAGAGGGATATCTTTTCGTATTTAGACAATTTGATTTTTGCACACTGCCACGGTGCCACTTTTAGTGGAGCTGGTTTTCTGCCACATAAACAAACGACCTTGTATCACATTTTTAATTTCGTGGGGAAACACGGAACTTGCTCGCAGTGAACACCAGAAATCTTTCACATAAATAGTCTGACCCTCTTAACAGGACCGCTGCATTGGCGACGTATGAATTCGAAAAAGGACCAACAATGATCTCCTTTGGATAAACGATCAACTTTTGTTCAAAAGACTCCTATCTTTCTACCTTCTTTGAAAAGGTAAATATTGACTCTGCAAAATGTTTTCACCGGCAAAAAAAAAGAACCAAAACATATTACTCGCCAAACAGTCAAGCGAAAACAAAACATAACTTTCGTGAAAAATCCCCAAAGTAGCCTGAGTTACCCAGTTACCCATGCCGGGGATTGCCCATAACCCTAACTCTAACCCGACGGTCCCAGAAATCTGATCGGTGGAGACGCAGCGGACACAAAGCTTTACATTGCAGAGTAAAAGGACCACGCATGAACTACATTAAAACAGCGAGATCTCAAGCGGAGGGCTAAAACATACCGAAGTACGTTACGCTAAGAATTGGGGACAAACTGTTAGACTTAATCTTGACAGTGGTTCAGATTGGTGCATCAACATCCACCATACTTGGTGCAGAATCGTAAAAATGAAGATGATGCGCACCAAGTAATTTGCTTGTTAAATAACTGAAGAAAAATAAGCTTTAAAACTGAGGTTACCACTAACATAACCTGAAAAGGAAAACACTGAATCTCAAGATGTTTATATAAAACACTAATAACTCATCTGTGACAAACTGGATTCGAATAGTTGAACTCTGGAACTCTCCCATTAGTAATATTTGTCAAACAGTTTTGCAACCTTACAGCCGAAGGTGAAATACCTTAAATGAGTTGTCCCCCTAATGAGTTTTCGGTTATATTAGGCCGCTGTACAAAAGTGGATGCGAGCTTTAAGTGACAAGACAATGCCACCCCAGTCTACACACAGAAACGCAGCATACCGTTTGCCTCTATACAAAAGATTGACGTAGACCAAGTAAGATTCGTAACAGAAGGATGTTTGACCCCCAGCGACTACAGCGAGCGGGTTGTCTACATCGTGTATAGAAAGCAAAATATCGAAAGATATCAGCGTCTGCGCAGACTTTTCGACTGGGTTGAATGCAGCACTTAAGAATCATCATTAACCGCTACCTAGCCTTGAGGAAGTTTTTCACTAATTTAATGGAAGAAGAACATTCTCAAAAATAGATCTGAGCAAAGTTTACATACAGATTCCTATTGAGGAAGAAAGCTCAAAACTTGTGTGCTTTACCACTCACAAGAGACTATTTAAGTTCAATAGGTTAGCTTTCAGGATCAAAGTTGCACCAGCTAATTGACACGATGGCGATATTTCAATGAAAATCGAAACTATAGAGTAACATTGAAAACGCGTTTGTAAGGCGTTAAAAAAGAGAACTGGGCATTGATTCACACTTAAATACGCCGAATGTGAATTTTTCTTTGTCAAATAAAATACCTATAGTTGAGGGCCCAATCAAGAAAGGTCCATATCAATAAAAGATATACCTTAGCCTTACGACATAACAATTTGTTTAGGCTTAGTAAATCTGTATCTGACCTTCATTACTTATATACAAACTATTTCGGAAGGACATAGTTTGGAAGTGGATCACGGAATGCAAAATGGCGTTCAAAAAACTAAAAGTTGCTCATATTCGAACTATTTCTTACCCATTACTACCCAGATTTAGACAGTATCGCCGCAAGTGACACCAGAGCATATGGAATCGGTGTGTATTGTGCATAAAATGCCTGATCGTTCAACGAAACCGATAGTACATGCGTCGAAGACCCTACTACGTGCTGAAAGGAATTATTCCCATATAGAGAAAGAATCCTGAAACATTCTTTTCGCGGTAACAAGATTTAACAGATTTCTCCATGAACGAAATTTCAAACCTCAAACGGACCAGAAGCCGCTGATCTCAACATTTGAGTCGAAGACAGTGTTGCCTACACATACGGCCAAAACACGCCAAAGCTGGGGAACAAGCCTTCCAAAGTACGACTTTGATATGGAGCTACTTCGATCAATGAAGTTTGGACACGCAGACGGGCTATCCCGACTAATACCTAGAAATAGTCAACCAATTGAACACTCAGTGATAACATCACGCCGATCAGAGGGAAATTATAGTTCAACCCTATGCAACACTATGAAAGAATTTCTCGTTAATCTGGATGAAGAAAATGTGAAATCATGTAGGGTACATGCACTAGCGACTAAAGTGCCACCAAGTCAATTTAGTCCATAGTCCAAATCTGACGATGTATGGGCACGGATACACATGGACTACGCGGGACCACCTGATGGGCAGTACTACCTTCTGTAGTGGACAGTTTCTCAATATAGCATAAAGTATTCAGTTGCAAAAGTCCAACTACTTACTTCACTATAAAAAAAAGCTTCATGAGTTAATGGCACGGTTTCGAGTGGTCAACATTTTAGTGTAAAAAAAACGGCAATTAATTTACATTTGGAGACTTTAAAGAATCAGGAAGGTCTTCCACGTGGACCAACCACATCACAATTCCTACTTACAACCTAAGGTCAAACGAACAGGCCAAAAGATTTTTGGCCACATGGAAAAGGGCTTTGAAGAAGGCAAAGAACATTCGAGCTGAAAAAGAATTCAACAATTTTTCATGTGTAACGCATAAAGACTAACGGAAATACGCCATTCAAGATGTCTCCTGTTGAAGTGGTGTTCTTAAGAAAAATAGGCTAATCTTTGAAAACTATTGCGAAACCAGGTAAAACTTCCAAAGAAAATATTTCCAAAAAAAATTACGTGCCAGATGCACACGGATAATAATATTTTCTGGAAGCAGGGAACAACCAAGAACAGGAATAACCGTGTGGTCGACACGGTCGGAGGACAACAATGTACGCATACAGAACATATGAACCAGATACACAAACGGTCTTCGAACGAGGTAAGTCAAACTCCACCAGAAGATGAGACTTTTGACCGACTGTATTAAGCATTTGACATGGAATCTCTTCAAACTAGTAACGAAATGCGTCGTTTCGGCAGAAAAGGAAGCCCCCTAAGATAAAAACTAAGAAGGGAAAACTATATTTCGGGGAAATAAATATTCGGCTGGTTGTTTTCGTGGATAGTTAACACCCCTAAACATATGATAGTATGAATTCCTCTGGCACTATGTAAGTCCGACATTTCTGTCGTCGAGCAGAGAGCAAAAGCTTAGTTTTACCGCCCACTGTATATATATATATATATATATATATATATATATATATATATATATATATATATATGTGTGTGTGTGTGTGTGTGTGTGTGTGTGTGTGTGTGTATCTGTGTGGGTGTGTGCTGTTATATTTTATGCATTATTTTCACCGCTTAATGGATTAACTGATTCTTATGAATTCTGAATCAGAACTTTTACGATTACCGTTAGTAATGTATTTGGTTTCCTTTGTCTAAATATATAGTAAAAAAACAGTTTGTTAAAACTGTTGGTGAATGTTCTAATAGTTTTTTCGTGAGCTTTTAACAATAGATTACAAACAATAATAATATCTTTCATGTTTCAATTTCTTAACATATTTAAACATACTTTTCGGTTTGATGCGAAGAAATGAAACCTGTCAGTTTCAACATATTTCTGTGTTACAAAAGCTGTTTCTTTCGAAATGACTTTTAAGTAAAGAAACAAATGTTAATCTGAAGGGGCAAGGTAACGAGAATAGTGTGAATGAGGAATTTTCTCCCAACACAGTTTTTCGATATTTTGTGAGGTGCTTCTTGCTGTAGGTTGGATCTTGCATTGTTCTGACAAAACATCACCCTTTATCCATTCACTAGTGCAATCTTTTTTTCCTCTTAGCTTTGTTATAACGCTGTTATTGCTGACTAGATTTGAATCTTAATTGTTGCATTAAATGGTAACAATTCAAAGTGGATTATTCCTTGGAAATTTCACTATATTGAACGAAGAAACTTATTTCCATAAAATTCTCTTTTCGGATGTTAGTGAGGTCTTTCCTCTAAGCTATTGTCTACGACCCATAACATTTCGATAATAAAGATCCATTGTTCGTCATCCGTCTCAAGTCTATTAAAAAAAGTGAAACAAGTCGGTGAGAATAGAGAGGAACAGATGTCGACTCTAGATTTGAGATTGTTTTCAGACGACTCATGATGCACCCATTTTCAAAGTTTAGGAACGTTTCCAAGTAGTTAAAGGTGACGATCAACAGTTATATGTTTGGAACTCAATTTTTTGCCAATTCCCCAACTGATAAAGCAGGTTTTTTTCTTCAATAGCTGCTTCAAGAAACATATCACCAGACTCAACTGGACGTCCGATTTGATATTCATCTTCAAGAGTGAAATCTCCACTTCTGAATCTTGCAAACCATCTTCTGCAAATGCTTTCCCTCAGACATTTGTTCCATAAACTGAATGAATATTTCTATCAGCTTCGGCTACTGGATGTCCTTTCTTGAACACATGAAGCATTATATGCGGCAAGTAATACTTAGGCAATTACATGTTAGTAGGGTTGTAATAAACCAAATCTAAATTTTATACTGCTGTAAATAAGTGTAATCAGTCAAAATGCATTTAAACATAGAAATGTAAAAAAATATACAATATACAAATATTTTTTTAAGTTTTGTTAAATTTAAAAACAAATTGTACAAGTTCGGAGAGAACTTATAGGATAACCTGCTATATCTGTGTAATTGTATTTAAAATCAGAAAGTTATTGGGATTTTTTGAAATATTTTTACATGTTTGAAATATAAACAATGTTTTCTGTTTTTTAAAAAAAAGCATTTAAATCTTTAAAAAATACCTTTTCACTAGAAAACAAACTGTGTTTCATATTTCAATCTTATATATTGTGTTGTGCATTCTATTAGCATTTAATCTTTTTTGTTCTATTCTGCCTTTTTCGCATAAAAATATTGCTTCCTATAAAATATTTCCAATTTAAATACCAAAAAAGTAAAAAAAAAAAGAATGGTTTAATTCTTATGTAAATATTTTCAAGATCGTTGCTGTCATTTTCCTCTTCGTTTCTATAATTCCGGCATTTTCACTTCTAACGAGAAGAATTTAGTTACGAAATGTCCTGGCCTAAATAATTTTTTCATATATTTCTTCTTTATATAACCTTTATTGATTTGATAGTCGAATAAAGTTGCTATGCAATTCATCCTTTATCTTCTTGATTATATATATATATATATATATATATATATATATATATATATATATATATATATAATTATATATACATATAGATGCATATATATGTATATATATATATACATACACACATATCTATATACATATATATATAGAGAGAAAGAGATAGATATATAGATATACATAGATAGATAGATTGATAGATAGTGAGAGTGAGAAAGGGGGAGAGAGAGAGAGAATGGGAGAATCTTCGTTTCTCACCTCACTCTTGATAAGAACCGTTTCGTGTGTTTGCTTTTTTAATTGAGAGGTTAGTTGGTAGAGATTTCTGATACGTTTTTTCAAAACATTTATAATTATAGCTTCCAGCGACAATTAGCCGTTCTGCGACGCAAGCCTAAAAGGCGAACTTTTATACTATACGTATACACGTTCTCACGCTGAAATGTGTGTACCAACGTAATTGTTTCTTTTCTTATATTTGTAAGTCCTTTTTATATTTTGTTTACTTGAAAAAAAAAACATTAATAATTAAAAGGGGAAATGGAGTTTTGAAGAATGTTATACTGTATTCTACATGACAAATTATCTTGGAAACCGGAACATAAAGAAAACAAGAAAGAAAATAAACGTAAGAGTAAGTTAAGCGTGATGTTAAAGCACTAATTAATGACAAATATGAAATATATACTGTGGAAAGAAGGCATATGAAACACTAATATTAAAGATATATGTATTTATTAATTGGATTTTCTTTTCAAAGTTTCGCATAACCAGAGGGAATATATATTGTAAAGTGTGCCTTTAAATCTCCTTATATAATAAATTTATAATCGTATATATTTTAGTGAAATTTAGTTGTGCGTCTGACTGAAGACTAATTTTATGAGACACACACACACACACACATATATATATATATATATATATATATATATATATATATATATATATAATTTTCTTCGCCGTAAACCTGGAGTGTGTTGGAAAATTGACAACTATAATGAATTCTCAACGGTTAACTACAAACAGCGGCTCCAAAACAAAATCCATAGCGTAGTACACCCGTTTAAACACATAGCCCCAACATGTTCTAGCGAAGTGCGCGGCAAAGAACATAGGACAAGTAATAGCTCGACTCTGATTGTTAACAATAGCATTTATTTTCTCCTTCTCTCAACCAGACGTAACTTTTCGTAACGTCTCTTACATGAAGTCATTTCTGATGTGTTTTTTTCACTTTCATATAGCCTTCATCTTTTTTTTTCATTATCGTGACGTCATTTCTTACGCAGGTTCAGCATTTGCATATGGCATCGATACACACTCTGTTACAAATATACTTTCACTTTAATAACAAGAAATTCGCGATTTCTTTTATCTTCAAAACCAATCCTGCGATCCTGACTCAAAAGTGTTGTGCAAAAGGATCCAGACATCATCTTTGTGTTTCTCACTAAGTGAAAAACTCCCTGGAAGTGGGGATCATGATTTTTTAGCTATGGTATCATAACTTATGTACGGTACAATATCGATGACACACCGTTGAGTCAGGTGGAAAAGCAAGACGCTGAATGTACTTTCTGGGAAGATTGGAGGTGGGGCCAGCGCCCTTACCTCAAAAAAAAAAAAACTCCTCGCTACAAAGGCATCTACAAAGTTTTGTATATGCCTATACCTCTTCAAGGGCTCAAGGCTATGAATGGATGGATCATAACCAAAGAAAAAAATGTCAATCGATGATGAGGATTCACTGAATGATACACCCGAGTAATTATTATTGATAGTTGTAATTAGACTTAGATTATAGAAACTATTGGACCCTGACGGATTAAGCAATAGGGTAACCTCTAAACATTATGCTCTTAAAGGAAGGCGTCGGAAATAAAGAAAGTTCAGCAGATACGAAAGGGAGGACACTAAAACAAAACGAAACACAAAATGGTACTGAAGACCCCTTAACAATAATTTCAATTTAACACCAGTTTTCTGAACATATATTATTTCCAAAAGTTTAAAAAAAAATTGTTGAGATGTAAAAAAAAAATGAAAATGAGAATTTTCTTCATTATTGTTTTGCTTCGCGTGTGAAGTACGAACCCATGTAGACGTGTCTTGTTCCAAGAAATTGTTTTTTTTTTGCCAATTCATGTGTAATTATCAAACTTTATAATAAACTTTTATTTCTTAATTTTTTTAAAAATATTTTTTTTATCGTTTATCAATTAAGTCATCACGAAAAATTACAAAAGATAAAAACATTTTATTTTTTACATTTCTATAAATTGAATCTTTTTTATGGAAAATATATTAAATATATAATCACAAGAAGTTCTGGCACTAATATCGTTTGTGAATGGAGTGTTTAATTATATTTTTGTGTGTCGTTTTATGCTCCATAGTTTCCAATCTGGAGTTGCATCAACTGTATCCATTTCTGCAGTCGTGGTTTAGGAAACGCAACTGTTAAAGATTGCCATAATAATTAGCCTAAAAGACCCTAGCGGATTAGCAAAATTATTTGATAACATATTAGAAAGCCAAAACATCAGCCGTGTCGTCTTTTTAGATTTACCTTTAGGGCTGATATACCAACCCATGCGTGATTAGAAAGGTTAATAGAGCGAATCAACAAGAATTTGTTTACACTGGATTTGAAAACCAATATCTTACTGTAAGAGATAATGCAGCATCACGGAATGTTTTCAATAGTAAATGCATTTTATGAAAGAAAATTCGCTCATAGAAGTTTCGTTAGGTCTATGTATGAAATCTATTCACTATAAGGGACATATTCTCTTTTTAAGTGGCCTTCAGTAAATATTTACATGACTGTATTTAGGCTGTCTTCTTTCAAGGTTAGTTTGCAAGTGAATAAATGCTAACCAACATCAAATGATAACCTGGGTGTGCTAAGCTCGAATTCAGTTCGTTCCAATAGAGACACGTTCCCTTTCCACGGAATCCCTTTACAGGATTGTTTGTTTTGTCTTGAAACAGTATTCTCTCCGAAACGTTTTAGCCGGTCCTTTCAATGCTTTCCCTACATTTCGAACAAAGCTGACCAAGTTCGCTGATCCACCGCCAACGCCGACGTTATTGGCAGCTAATGACGGTTAAAACGCCAAACACTGATAGTTGCCGGACCCAGAATCAGACGGTATTCTTCCAGCCCCGAGGAGGAACCGGATTGATGATGTCTCTGATGAGATCGCTACGTTGACATCGCTGATTTTCGTGTTTGTTAGGAAGTGTTACCAGGGCAGATGCAGAATGGAACACAGATTGAAATGAGTAAAAACCTCCAGTCTGTGAGGAGCAGCAGTTATCAACGGTCACAACTTACAGCCGTAGTGGGGAATTATGCGGACGTGTCGCGATCTTACCTGATTTCTTCTTTCAAAGCATTCTAAATCTAAAACATTAAGAAACAAATACAAATGCAAACAAAATAATTATGTAGTTAATACAAAAGGAATGAAAAAAAAACACGAAAATTAAACCATACGATGAGTTACTATGGCAATACTCGAATTAGAATCACGTATTTTTTTATTTCGCTTTGATTAATTCAATCATGTTATACAAAACCAAAAAAGCAAACACGGAATTCTTCTAGAAAACCAAATACCATGAATAAATACTTGAAGACCTAAACAATGAAGAATGAACATTTTTTTAATTGCAAGATTCGGTATAAAATAACCCGAAAATGTTATAATTACGTAAAACAAAACAACCAAAAAAAATTAATAAGTTATTCGAATATATAAGGAACGTGAAGCTCATCTTTTTCACAAATTTCTTGATTTTACATTAAAAACGCCAAAACGATTTCATATACCGTAAACCAAAACAACAAAACAAGACAACTAAAATCACACGTAAGTCATTTTCACAAATATATACACTTTTAATAAATGTAATGAATTCGACATACTAGCAAAAATATAATGAAAATATGAGCATGACCCATGGCAATTTCACAGGTTTACACTATATATACGTTTGCTGCGCATGCAATAGACATTCGCAATCTCCGATACTATAACAACAAATTAAATTACTCTCTCTCATGGATGGTCTCCAAAACCCAAATGCAATAATGCGTGCGACATATTTGAATCCTATGGATTTTTAGCAAAACCAAGTGCCCAATTATGTAAATAGTACCTGGATCTTCAAACTACTGTATTTTAGTTCAAGCTTCACGTTCGAAACCAGGACATATACTAAAATTCCCATGATTGAGCATTCAACTTAAAATAAAGAGCCTGATATGCGTGTGTACATGAAATTGGTTTGCTGTATCATTGGATATATTTTTAAATGGTCTTCCGAAATGATATGCATAAGTAGACAGATAGAACATTAAACAGTATAATAAGGTCAAACCAATTTGAATTTTGTTTTATTTTTACGTTTTCTCCGCTAATGTAGGCCCGAATGAAACTCTGAGATAAAGGTTAATAATTGTTAGAAAGATATAGAGACAGCATGATCAGTATAGGTGGATGTTGATGAGAATAAATTATCTAAGAAGAAAGCTCAACAGAAAATCTCTATATTTGACTTGGCAATTACTATTTAATAGAAAATTCATATTCCATCGACACAGTTTAAAGGCAGAAAGTCTGCTCATGGGATCTTCGTTTAATTTTATGCAGAGATATGAAGTGAATAAGATTATTGACGTATGATGAAGCTAGGCGAGTATTTCTTGCAGCCGTTTTAAGATGATGGGTCATATATAAAAGCGCAGCCAAGCACCTTCCATAAAAGTATAGATTGAGAAAAGATAGATGTGCAAAGTCTGTTCAGCAAGAAATAGACAGTATGGAAGCGAAAAGGTTTTCAACCACAGAACTCCGAAGACGTATGAACACATTGTTTGTATTTCACACGGTCGAATTATCAAGAATCACATTTTGATATTCGGAGAGCGTCAGTATTCCGGTTTTCACTGAAAGTAATATTAACAAAAAAAAACGCACATTCACATCGGATTCCCAGTCCTAATTTCTATTCCGATAAAAGGAAGTGACATAGACCCATACATTTACAAAGGGCCACGACAACTAAGTTTTTTTAGGGTCGACATATGCATTGATCTGTAAGTAAAATTAATTTAATTGCTAAAAGCATTTTCAGGAATATATCATTTTAGCAATTCATTTTCTACGTCTTCTACGGAACATAAAATCCTCACCATTTTCCACGTTACTTTACATGGATAATCTGACGACAATCTGCGTGTATACCAGTTTGAATGTGCTCTGTATACTTTATCTATGGCATATCAACGAATGATCGTTAATTAGAATAACTTATCTCGCAATATGTAGGTATGGATTTCTTGTCTGTTCCTTACTTTCATTTATATGGTTGTGTATTGTCTGTTGAAATTCCATAACTAGTTATGAATTTCTTGAATTTAAATTTCTTCCGAATTCGTAAAAAACAAGAGTACAGTTGAAAGCATTCATTTGAAAGTGAAACTTTATAACAGACATTTCAAGATAAGGAGTGTGGCATGTATAACCAGCAGTGACATATTAGTTAATTTCACATATTTATAGGAATAAATGTAAAATATCTCAAAATTTATTCATAAACTAACTAATGTACACGGTGTTGCTAGGTTGTATTTGCTATATTTGCATATCCTGTCAGTATACATAATTATCTAATTAGGTTAACGTCACATTAATCCATAATGACTTCTTTTTCACCCCCCCCATTATGTAGGAGTAGATTCATTTCTATTTCATTAAGGCCTGACTTGTAGCCCTAATCCTCTTTTCTAATTTTATCCATTATATTTTAGTCTGTCTTTTTTTTAATGAGGTAAGCATTTCAATTATTATTTTATACCATAATGCATATCTGAATCTGATAAATCTCCCTTTGTTTTAACTATTAAATGTACAATAAATATAAAGATGTCACGAGAAATCTATTATGTAAATGAAATAATTAAAATTTGTTTACAAGCAGTACATATTTGAACAGTATTAAATATAGCGGTTGCACTGAGTTTGCAAAACATAACTTTGTATAAACAATATTTTGTGTCCGACCTCTCTCTGGTGTGTAAATCTAGAGTTTTCTTATGACTTCAAATCTACCAGCAATAAACATACAACTGGACACGAGAAAATCCGGGTGAATGAAGATTAAGCCCAAAAAGTTTGAAGCTTTGTCCTCGAGATTTATCTATAGACATGTCCAAACTAATTTTTATCGGGAATTGTAAACGCTTGAATTAAAATGACATGTCATAAGGAGTAAGGGTACTCCGAGGAAGTAAGACAATTTCACTTCTAAATTTTCCAGTTATAATGCCTTCAAGCAAATTAGCTTTCAAAGATTTTATTGCTAACCGAGTGCCATTGTGGTATTATATCCAACGTAAAATCTAATATAATAATTGGTAGCCATTTTATTTTCACAATAAACCAGCTATTTAAAGTAAAGGAAGAGCTATGTAGAAAAATGGATAATATAAAAAGGGAACAGGAGTAATAATTTTATTTAAGGAAAATAACATTATTAGAGCTAGGCTAGACTATGAATATTTCCAATTTAAGAATCTCGAACAATATTTAGATATTACTTAAGACAAATGCAGAAAAGCAACGTAGGAACTTGACGTTAGTCCAAAATAAGCTTTTTTTTATCAGAACTGTACTAAAACTTTGTTACATCGTGTAAGATGTACTAAAGAAAAGTACGATCGTGCTTCATTAAATTTTGTCTTTTTTCTGATGGATTTTCAGCAAAAAAAACGTACTTGTCAATAAATATTTATGCACTTAAAAGACCGTGAAGAATTGTATAAAACGTTTTATTTAAAAAGTCATTAGATAAAGATTTTGATTACGATTGCCATAAAATACATTTAAATATATTTAATTCATGTAAATATTCGCTTTTATTAATACTAAGACATGATGCCAACAGTTTAAAAAAATACTTGGTGGCATCAGCTACAATTGAAAGCAAAAGATTTAGCATTCCGGCTGCGTCCTCTACCGATGGTATTATCGAGGGGGGCATAATAAGGACTAAATAATGAATATCTACATAGTAACGCATCTGAAAAATGAATTTTATGTTAGCATGCACAGAAAAGAAGTAACAATTTGTCGGCCAGTGTAAGTATAAATTTCACGTTTCAATTTGTCTATGTATGCCTTACGTGTTATTTATCAACCCATGCACATATTTTACTCGTTATGAACCATCATTTGTTCATGATTACTGTTAATTTCAGGGTTATGTGACCAGTAGAGTTAAACATGTATCTGTTAAATATTAAACACACACAATCTATATTTTATTTATAGATTTGGCCCGTTACTAACAATGCATACTGTTACTCGAAATATGCAGAAATACCGAACATATACGAGATAGCTTTAATAAGCTTCCAGACAAATGCATTGTGACCGGAGGAAGTTACTTCGAATCGGACTAGAGTTTCGTTTGTGTACTCTCAATGAAAAGACTCATACGAAAAAATATGAGAACTTTTTGTGACGTAACTTTAGTCCGATTGGAAGTAATGTAATCTCCTCCCGTCGTAATGCAACTGTTGTACCGTTTCAACAACTTTTGGAAGGTTACATTAAAGTTTTATTGTTTGACCGTGTAAATTACCTTTGGCACAGCCTCTTTCTTCTAAATTGTCTCATAACAACAGTCTCTAAAGTTCTATTTTGATTAGAGAATATCTAAACTCACAGGGATTAAAATCTGGAACTACAGGAACAGTGAGGAAATGTCCTGTGCCCCATCTTTGTCAAATACTCTATGAAAAGAATGGACCACACTTGAGACAAACTTCGCGCAAATTTTCCCATTTTTACTTCTTTCATCACAGACTCCTTACCTTCCTTAAATATCTTATGTCACAAAATAATGTGTGCCAGATTAATGCAAAACAGTCTAAAAGCAATCTGAACAATTCCACGCATTTCTCTAACTCTTCTTCAAACATAAAACACAATTTTATTGCATATCATTCTTCGCAACTATCATTTTGTCCAGACGACATTTTAGAAATAGAACAGGTGTTACAATTATGTTTAAGCAAGGTGTTGTTAACCTGACGTCAGAAAATAATTGGTCAGTTATTGCATAAAATGTTAAGCAATGACACACTGCATTTTAAAGAGTCTCGAACAATTTATAACGCTTGTCAAAAAGTCTGGAAATTATTGAAAGCACTTTGTATAATGATAAGACGTTTGGGATTATTTTATTTTTAAATCTTAACCAAAAAACAAACCTAAGATATGGAATCTGGAAACATCCCGAGAAATCTATAACACAAAGTATAATTGACCCCTCTGTAATGTTATCCGTGGACTTTATATTTCTGAATATTTTTAGAATAATTTATGAGATGATTAAAATAGAATACATCTTATTTTAAATCCATTAATCTAGCCACATATTGCACTTAATAAAGTATGGAAACAGTTCGTTCCATAAAAATCCCCCCGCGCTTAGCATGTTTCACATGATCTTGTGCTACGTCCCATGAGTACCCGGGATCTTAATAGAATGAATATTGACTAAAAGTATATCTGGAAAAAACAAGTTTTACAAAACAATCTACGAATTCTTACGATATGTAGATTAATACGAAACAGATGTTTTTTTCGAATTAGACACGCAAACCAAAACACAAAAAAAACGGATCTTTAAACTAAGATTACCGGGGTCGTATCTCAAACGGACCCTGATGTTTTAAATATCCATAGGGTATGTCATAGTCGAGGTCATCAAGTTATTACATGAGCAGTTTTGTTTTAAGAATCTCTACGCGTATGGCAGAAATTACATGTGCGACGCGGGTATGTTGAGAAAAATAAAAATTGAAGCATTTATATGACATATTGAAAAACGATTTCACAAGACTGCTTTGCATGTTTAGATGAAATAATAATAATATATGTATATTTTTAAAAACGTGATTATCACTGACACGTGTTTCGTCGTCTAAGACTCATCAGAATGGTTGAATCTAGCGAGATTCGAAATCAGGACCCCATGATAAAAAGCCTAAACATCTACCACGGGACCACCTCGCTTGACTACTGAATTTATCGCGTTTTTATGTAGATGTCTTTTGTTTTTGTTAGCGATACTCTTTAAAAGAATTAAAGTATTTATACGAAAGTGCATGTTTACCTTTTTTTTACATAGGCGTCACCACTTATCAAGGCCGATCGGCCACTCAAGGATAAGGGTTGAAGAGTGTAGAGTAGTCAAAAGGACAATATAGTAATCGATAGTAATGGAAGTTCGGTAAATTTGTTAACTTAAGTGGAACGGCTCATCAGAAACTTGTTTACGTTGGACTTTAAGACAACCATATTATAGACAGCTGGAAAGCTGGAAAACGGAAGACAATTCCACAGGCACGCAGTTCTAAGAAAGAAGCTTTGATCATGGAATTAGGTTTAGGTACAGATAAAGAGTGCGGAAAATTATTGATAATGTTTTCAGCTAGTCTAGTGTTTCTTGTGAAAGTTTGGCGAGGAGGGGACCATAGATTGAAGCTCAGTCGAACACTTTCCATGAAAATAACGATACATCAGAGACAAACTCGCAACATCTCTTCTGTGAGATAGATGTTGCAGCGAAGAGAAAAGGACATCTCCCACCAGGCCACGAAGTCTATTTTGAACCCTATCAAGGCAGGTCAAGTCTTTTCTAGCAGCTCCTGCCCATATGTGGCAACAGTATTCCATCCTTGGACGTATCTGGCTCTTATATATATATCTAAATGCGAGTTGGGAATAATTTTCCCTTTGCCCAATTTGGTACCCCCTAAAAAGGGTGCGGCATTTAGTGGGTACCAAATTGGTAAAAAGGAAAATTATTCCCAACTCGCATTTAGGTGAAATGCACTTTCGTATAAATAATTGAATTCGTTTAAAGAGTATCGCTAACAAAAACAAATAAACACCCACACACACACACACCTACACACACAAAAGCACACACACACACACACACACACACACACACACACACACATATATATATATATATATATATATATATATATATATATATATATATATATACAGGGTGTCCACAAAGTATGAGTACATTATGTAGCGAGACTGTGTGGAAGCATCCTGTAGATTTTGTAGCCAGCATTTGTGGGCACCCTATATATATATATATATATATATATATACATATATATATATATATATATATATATATATATATATTTATATATAAGTTTCAAAAAGTCTGGCTACATAATCCATAGGATGCTTTCAAAAAGTCTGGCTACATAATATAGCCAGACTTTTTGGACACCCTGTGTGTGTGTATATATATATATGTATATATATATATATATATATATATATATATATATATATAGTAATTTGTAAAATATATATATATATATAGTAATTTATAATATATATATATATAGTAATTTATAATATATATATATATAGTAATTTATAATATATATATATATATATATATATATGTCCATATATATACCTGTGTCTACTTTTTAAACCGTCTTTTAATAGATCAACGGTAAATAAATATTTCTCACTTATTCTCTCTTATAAATATTTATCACTTATTTCCCTCTTATATATATATATATATATATATATATATATATATATATATATATATATATTACAAATTACTAACTAGCTCTACCTACGTATTGAGCACTTTTGAAGTAAATACTTAAAGTTTACGCATAAATCTATACTTTCGTATATTAATTTTATGGGAGTAAATGAAGTAGTTATATATATATATATATATATATATATATATATATATATATGAATTTGAAAACATGTGATATGACATCAATGTTCTATATACATATCTTATATTTCTTGTGAATCTGCCATCATTTACTAAAAAAACAAACAGAAGTACGTTTTTCGCAATCATTATTGTGAGCCAATGATTATAGATAACATAGAAATATTAAACCTTACAAATATCTAAAAAAAAAATATTCTCGTCAGTTTCTACTATCTGGAGGTGGAGCATCCTAACAGATGTCACAGATTCTACCGTTTACACAAATATTACAACCGGGTTTTTTTTTTATTTATTGATTCTTACCTCTATTAGGTGCAATTGTTTGAATCTAGCTTGCACATGTTTCAACTGGTATATTTGTCAGGTAGTTTAAAAACCCATTTTTATATCAACACGCATAATATACAAAATTATATGTGAGGCATTTTATACTCCTCACCTTTCAATAAATATGTATCTAAATCTTATTTGTGGTCTTTCTCTGTCTCGTCTTCCTCTCATTCCCCCCTCTCTCTCTCTCTTTCCCCTCTCTTTCTTTCTCTCTCTCTCTCTCTCTCTCTCTCTATATATATATATATATATATATATATATATAAAGAGAGAATAAGTGAGAAATATTTATTTACCGTTGATCCATTTAAAGACGGTTTAAAAAGCAGACACAGGTAAAATTGCTCTGATTTAATTTTCTTTCAGTCGTCGATTTCAGAAATCAAGAAACCTCTTTCCTGCAGCTAACAATGTTTAATCGTGAGCACAAGGTTTCTCCCCCAAATTTATCTCTTCTCTATATAAATAAAATGAACTCATTTTTCCCGTCTGTTTTTGACTTTAATAGGATTATAAATCAAGATATATCATGCAAATATAACATGCACAAACGACAGAACAATATCTGATGTGTGTTATAGGGTTATTATTTCTCAAATTCCTCGATAATCTTAGATTTCTATACTTTTTTCTGCTGAGAAGTCACGGCCAAAATCGGTTAAGATCAATGGAAGTGGTAAAATATTTTCTCTCTAATAAATTCCTCCTCCCCCTGCCACCACTTAACACCGTTTGGGGATCGTTCACAAGGAACAGTTGAGAAGAAAACACCGGTTTGGCTTCGTAGTTCTTTCATGTGAAGTTATTTAAAATCACTGAACTAAGCTGCAGTGCTCTGTGGCGTAGTGGTTAGCGTGCTGGACAATTCACATTATATTTTCACGTTCGCGCCGACCTACCGTAGTCGTTTTTTTTTTTTCCTAAACAACTGGAATGGACTTTTCTTGGTGGCCGAACTGTTAACGTTGCAGATGTTTTTTTTTTGTTTGTTTTTTTCACACTTTGTTTTCCTACTTTTACTCATGACTCCGGGTTTGATCCTTCCTACTTACCTACCATAACATTTTTTAAAACTCCCCCCCGTCCCGGAAACAAACACTCGGGCAACGCCGGGTACCCCCGCTAGTTATTTTCTCTATATAAATAAAATGAACTCATTTTTCCTGTCTGTTTTTTTTTTTTTCCCAAACAACTGGAATGGACTTTTCTTGGTGGCCGAACTGTTAACGTTGCAGATGTTTTTTTTTTTTGTTTTTTTTCACACTTTATTTTCCTACTTTTACTAATGACTCCGGGTTTGATCCTTCCTACTTACCTACAATAAAATTTTTTAACCCCCCCCCCCCGTCCCGGAAACAAACACTCGGGCAACGCCGGGTACCCCCGCTAGTTATTTAATATACTACTGTATATCTTCTTGTATTTCGGTCTTACTGAATTTCAGGACAAGAATACATGAAGTTTCGTAGAGTATAAAGATTTGTAGAGTATAAAGATTCGCGTTTTTAATTAATGAAACGCCAGTCAGAGAAGCTGCACCATCCCACGTAAACTCTAGTGCACGGTGACGATATTTGAGTGATATCATTTGGGCAGCAAGTACAATGTGGTTTTGAATATTTGGTAAATGTTTACATGAAGAGAAGAGTATCTCCATAAGAATTTGTGGCAATAAAGCCTCTGAGGGAAAATAATTAATCATACGAGGATAATATAATATGAGCATTCAAGTTCTCACCAGCAATCTAATTTGTGCACTTGTATGTGTGTATTCATGTATGTCTGGAACCGTCCAGTACATGATTAAAGACTACGAAACTAACACGAGGTGGCTTAAACAAGTTTTCAATTTTTTTTTTCGTAGGACACTTTAGTACGAACATAAAACTGTAGTTTCCTTCTTCGGACTACTCTCCGCCGTCTTATGCTACTCTAAATAAGGTTTAATATTGTATTTTTATTTAAGTGTTCTAATACATTTGATAAACATTATGGTTACACTTTCATTTTACTTTATATATATATATATATATATATATATATATATATATATATATATATATATATATATATATATATGGGGGCATGTTTCTTCCGTATGCAAACGTTGTGGTTACAGGTTGAAAATATATGTATCATGGGTGTGCGTTTGCGTATTTGAGTGTGTACTGGCGTGCCTGGCCGTTTTGTTGTGAGTTGTTTTTAAAAGGTATTTTTCTATATATAAACTAGACAGAAAAAATTATTCGTTTTTTTTGTGAATATATTCCTTGCAGTCTCACTTCTGCTATATTTATTTTTTTAAAATTATATTAAAGAAGGTATCAAAAAACAAATAAACATTTTTCAATAAATACTTTCCTCGCGCTATTTGATTATATATATATATATATATATATATATATATATATATATATATATATACACTGTGCTGCCACGTAAGAAAGCACAGAGGTCATACGCACCCATCTCCTATTTAAGATATACATTTCAGAAATTCCTCCCTGGATCAAAGTACACAGGATTTCCCAAAGACGATGTCACAAACAATATTATTTTGTCTTTACTATAAGCAATTTTTCATAAAAATTTAAAATGCAATATTTGTCGCATGTATTCGTAAGAAAAAAATCATACATGTAATATTAAGAGCAGCGTCATCACCATCGCAGCAATATTTAGAGAAAAATATTCTTATTTTTCTCTCTAAATTAAAAGTCCTCCTTCAACCTCCAGTCATCGCCAAGAGGATTTCTGTCTTTTCGACTAATATTGGATATTACCCTTTTAACTGGTTTATTTACTCATTAATTTCCCAGTTGAAACATTATAAATTGTTTTTTTTTCCTATATTTTTTTCTTATATTAAGCCAAACCTCATTGGCTTGAACCTGACTATCCGTTTATTCCTTGATCTACATCCTATTGCAAAAATACCCCTCCCGATCTTTACAAATATGGGTTCACTCTCTACAAAGTGCAATTATTTTAGCAAAAATACTTCGACACATCGATACATGTTTTTGAGCCAATATTCTTTTTTACTTTACAAATACAGTAGATTATTACTGTTCTTACGCAGTTACGCTACCGTCGAAAAATTATTATGTTCAGATAAATCGTGCTGTTAATAAATACTATTTTTTAGAAACATCGGCAGAAGCTTATTAGTTATAATTGTATTTTTTTAGGCTACCGTCCAAAATCGTTTGTGTTTATATAAATCGTACATGTTGTTAAAGAATAATGTTTTTCGACACATTGGCACATATTTGTACGACATTATTTCTTCTTTTTTAAAGCTAGATAAATATTCCTTTTCTCTTAAATGCTATTGACTAAAATTCTAATTTTATCCTGTAAATAAAAAAAACAGATTAAGCAACTTATATAGCCGAAACATGGATTGTGTCGATATCTTGCACAGTGAACTATATTGCTTGAGTCTAACATTTTATTATAATCAGACATTGACAGTTTATATACTTCAAACTCCCCTTTATCGACAAGTTAGTGCGTGCGTGTGTATGTGTATGCATGTATGCGTGACTTGTGGGTGTATACATGTGTACATTTGTTTGTGCGTGTATGTCAATGTGCCTGTGCGGGTGTGTTTGGTTGTGTGCGCGTGGGCGTTTGTGTGTTTTCTTATGTATCTGAGGGTGTGCATTCGTGTGTTTGTGTGTGTGAGTGTGTGCCGCCGTGCGCGTTTTTGTGTGTGCGTGTGTGTTGTTGTATGTGCGTTTATGGAAAATATAAGAAGACAAAATTCTGCCTAAGCATACAAATTCTCCAAAACAAACCCTAGGCTGATAATTACCCATGTTACTGGTTAATCTTGTCGTGCGTGCGTGTTGGTGTGAGAGAAAGAGAGTTACATATGAATTCTAAACGGTTGAAACAATTGTTTTCAATTTCACACAAATATATGCCTGGCAGTTTTCGTAGGTTTTGTATCGGCATGCTTTCTTAAGTTTAAGTATTGATAATAAAAAAAAGAAGGTTTAAGTATTTAAAAGAAAAAAAAGGAACAAGCAATGTTGACTTCACTCCTTTGAGACATTCTTCATAGCATAAGCAGAAGGTTCCCGCATATAACATCAATATGCTCTTTAATATTGCAAAGGCGCGTTTGAAATATATTTTGTTGTGTAGAAAACCATACACATATGGTATTTGACTTTTGCATCTTAAACTATAGTTCATGTCATTAGAGAGCATAATCCATGAATAAAAAAGGAGGTTCTCTATAGTATAATGTAAACTACAATATATCGTAGACTAAATCATTGCAGGTCTAAAGCATCTACCGGGTGCACCTCAGTGGGTCCCCAACTAAGACACGGAATTAATCATTTTGTTAAAAAAATGGCGATGTCACCGATGTTGATGTAAATAGAATATGCGATGGTGAAATCCTCATTAAATTCCGGGGGATTTATGATCCCTCTGCTAAGAATAAAGTAATTTGCAAATTGGATGACTGATGAACTGCATATATAAATTTTATTCTAATACAATAATCGAAAAATTATCTTTTTAACCTATGAATTCTTTTAGCATCATAACTCGTACGCTACGGAGAATATATACAAAATATTAAATACATACTAGGCTACACGTGACCCATGGAGTCAGCATATGCTATAGCTAGCTATTGGTGAGTATGCAGAATTAATTTATTAACATGATACTCGTGACGAAAAGAAAATATTTTTACCAATTATGTAAATGGATCTAGTATATATATATATATATATATATATATATATATATATATATATATATATATATATACCGTAAACATTCGTGTTTTATATATATATATATATATATATATATATATATATATATATATATATATATATATACCGTAAACATTCGTGTAAATATATATTAAAATGAATAGTGTACCTATTTACAAGGCCTCCCCACGGGACAGAGTTAGACACCAGGGTCGTTTTTTAACGTGGAGAAAAGGAACAAAAATAAAAATTGTCTCAGTCGTGAAGGATTTCTCTTCCACTGACAGAGAACAGGAAATTGAAGTGCAGCATCTGAAGAACAGATGGTATTTATTTGCTCCCCCACTGAGCAAATTAGGCACAAGGCCGTTTTTAATGTGAGGTAAAAACCAGCTCCCCTTAAAGTAGGCAAAAAGGGGGCACTCTGGTTACCAAAAATAATAATTGTTCCAGTATAGAGGGTTTCCCCTCCATTGACTGGTACAAATTATCTTAAGTGCAGCATCTGAAGAACAGATGGTATTTATTTGCTCCCCCACCGAGCAAATTAGGCACAAGGCCGATTTTTAATGTGAGGAGTGAAGGGAGGGGGAAGGGAAAAAGAGGACCAGCTCCCGAGAGGTGGGAAATGGGAGCTGGTTAATGGTCAGGCATGTGGGGTTGCCCCCACATCTGGTCTTTGCTAGTCAAAGCAAGTCATAGCTTGCAGTATCTGCCGGAACAGATGGTGTTTATTTGCTCCCCCACTGAGCAAATTAGGCACAAGGCCGTTTTTAATGTGAGGTAAAAACCAGCTCCCCTAAAAGGGGTCACTCTGGTTACCAAAAATAATAATTGTCCCAGTATAGAGGGTTTCCCCTCCATTGACTGGTACAAATTATCTTAAGTGCAGCATCTGCCGGAACAGATACTACACTTTGATCTTGGCCCGAAGGCCAAGTAATGAATAGTGTAGATGGATAGATTCCTCTGAGTCGTTTTAACATTAACCCGAATTATACCCCAAGCATTTTAACTCTAATATTAGTTGATGAATGTTTTTATTGTTTTCTCTTATAAGTTGACGCGAACTAAGTATTATGATATCTGTTTGATGCACAGATAAGAATAATTACGAGAAAATCACCACAATATTACACTATAAGTATGACATAAAGTACTTATCAAGTCAATGGTTAAAAAGTGTACTGTTTCATAAGAAAATGCTAATAAATATTTTCAAGTAATTGCAACGTTTTTAAACTGCAAATTACGGAATCTAATACAAAAAAGTGTAACAATAGTCAAAATCGTATAAATATGTGGAAAGGTAACTGCTATTGCGTTTAGTTACAGTTACGGTGAGAAATTCACTTTTCATAGAAAAATAACTCATAAGTTTTATTTTTTTTTAATGGAAATATATATATATATATATACTAGCAGGGGTTACCCGGCGTTGCCTGGGTGATCAGCCCCCTTCCCACTCCGAGGGGTAACACAAAAAGTCATCCCTCTGGATTTACATGCTTGGTGCCGGCCTCCCCCCTTCAGGGAGAGATAATCGCCAAACTCACCTTGAAGGAGGAGGGTGCCTGGAGGCTTCTCCCCCCCAAGAATAAAGTCACCTCCTCCTGGCCTCTTCGCCCCCCACCCTTGGGGGGGGACACCAGCTCCCTCCTTTTGGGGGAGAATCTTCCAAGCTCCCCTCTTTCGGGTGAGAAAATGTCAGGCTTCCCCTTTTGGTGGGGGGATGGTGGCGTGGCCTTCGTTATGAAGATGGCCGGCCAGCTGAAAAAATGACGTCATCGCCGAGGTCCCAACAAGCAAGATATGTGGAACTCTTAGATTGTCAACAATGAACAGTAATTTTTACAGACAGCATTACAAAACTTCAAAATTGGATTGAAATAAAGAACACGATGATTTATACTGAAACTCATCTAATATTAATAATAAAAAAATAATTTAAAAAAACACAAGTTGTTTGTTGAAGTATTATAAGCAATTGAATATTTCGTTGTATTATAGACTTTAAAGATTAGAATGCGTTCTTTAATTACTTATAAATTACATTTTAAAAAAGTGAAGGAACACGATTTGATTTGTAGTAAACTTGAAGTTTATTTAATATAATTAAATGAAAATTATGCATGTAAAATTATGAATATTTGAAGCAGAACACAAGCAAAACATTTGATATGAGTTAAGACAATAAACAAATATTAAAATTAAACTATTGTTTTAATCAAAATGAGTTTTTTTTTAAATCAAAATGAATGTTTTTTAATCGAAATGAACAATATTTTTTTTAAATAAAAATGAATATTTTTTAAATCAAAATGAATATTTTTAATCAAAATGAACCACAATATTTTTAAAATCAAATGAACCACAATATTTTTTCAAAATCAAAAACAATATTTTTAATGGGTTTGTATTACTGTACACATAGATTCAAAAAAGTTGTCAAAAACAAATATATAACAAATAAATGTTATCAAAGGCAAGATAATTACTTTTCTACCAAACTGGATATATTTTTCGTATTTTATTCAATGTAACATGTTTATTCAGCTCGAAAACCATACAGTGTTTACCCATGTATTGGAAAATTCAAGATGGCGTCTGACTTCCTCTTTAACACGGTAAGTTTTGGAAAAGGTGTTATAAATAAAAAAAACTGGATAAAATACTGGTAAAAACTCGCTCAATATATGTTACCGTGACATAGCTTGACATATATTAGTTGATTTGCCTGCGTTGAATCGATTTGATATTCAACGTATCCAGCAGTTGCCAATAATTCAATTGACTATAACCAGTTATCTTTCTTAGAAACGACTTCTGGATGGCCTCTAATGCTTGAATATGACCTTTTCTCTCCGGAGTCCACAGCTGACAACAGTAATCATATATATATATATATATATATATATATATATATATATATATATATATATATATATATATATATGTATATATATAAGTATTTAGATTATTCGGACAACTGTGAAACAGCGAAACGGTACTATATGTGCATCATTATATATATATATGTATATATATATATATATATATATATATATATATATATATATATATATATATATATACATATATATATGTATGTATATTTATTCGGAGAACTGTTCATATATAGAATGCTATTTTCACAACGTTGGGCCGAGGTAATCTCCAACCTGTGTCAGGTATTTTTAGTCGAACTCGGGAATATTTTTATCGAACTTATACATCTGCACCGAATTTTGAAGGAACCAGAGTCCTACCTATTCCGGGGGTTGACTAGATATACTAGAATAACGTCGGTTATTTCATGGGATTTTTTTTTTTTTTTTTTTTTTTTTTTTACAAAGGCATCACCACATTATCAAGGCCCAGAGGCCACTCAAGGATAAGGGTTAAAGAGTGTACAGTAGAAGTTGGTCAATATAGTAATCATTAGTAATGAAAATTTGGTAAATTTAATAACTTATATGGAACGGCTAATCAAGAACTTATTTACCTTAGACTTGAACACAACCATATTGTAGTCAGCCGGAAAGCAGGAAAACGGAAGACAATTCCACAGGCGTGCAGTTCTAAGAAAGAAGCTTTGTTCATGGAATCTATGTTTAGGTTTAGGCACAGATAAAGAGTGGGGGAAATTATTGATAGTGTTTACAGCTAGACGAGTGTTTCTTGTGAAAGTTTGGCGAGGGGGGACCATAGATTGAAGCTCAGTTGAACACTTTCCATGAAAATAACGATACATCAGAGACAAACTCGCAACATCTCTTCTGTGAGATAGAGGTTGTAAGGAGGAGAAAAGGACATCTCCTACGAGGCTACAAAGTCTATTTTGAACTCTATCAAGGCAGGACAAGTCCTTTCTAGCAGCTCCTGCCCAGATGTGGCAACAGTATTCCATCCTTGGACGTACCTGGCTCTTATATAGATAGAGAATAGCATCAGCAGTGAGATATCTACTGGATCGATAGAAAGATCCCACCATTTTTCCATGGATGAAACATTTTGAAAATAACACTGCAAATAGGAATGACAATTTGAATCATGCTTATAATACACATTGCTTATCTTAATCCAAAAAATCCAGAGAGAAAAAATATATGACCATATATATTGCAACTGTTTTTCTCAATCACAGAATTTTATATTTGTTTAGACGGCATTTTTGTAAAGTTAGAAAAATTAAATACGACTTACGTAATTATTAAATGTTAGATTTCAAAATAAATTTTAAGTTGTATCAACGTATCTCTGACACTAATATTTTTCCGTTTGTCTGTCACACGTCGTCTTTAATTAAATTTCATCGCACATTGCACATATTGAATGGACGCATATATGATGTCGCCGTTCTCATTCCCTCCTATCTGAATCAACATCTTCAATTCTTGTCGCCTTTCCTTTTAATCGCGATAATATCTGAAGTGTAACATTTTAATTGTGAATTTAATTTGTTGTTTTGGTGGAGGCGAGATCTACGTAAGCGTACATTCATACACACGGCTGCTTATTCAATTGGACAATTGTACGCATTTCGATGGAAGCATTTCATTTCAGAAATTGTCAAACCGCAGATTGGCTTATTAAATCTGCGTAATTAGATTATTGCTTCAACGGAGGTCGGCATTCCGAACGTCATTGTATATAGTAAACCAATAGTTATAGCATTCCTTTAGATTCTTTAATTTACCGATAGGACCGGTTTTCGAATATTTCATAGGATGACGTTGTTAGACTTCGAAATTTACGTGCGTTTGTCGGAGATTTTAAGATTAAACACTAATAGTAAATTTAAAATACACACGACAAATCGTTATCATTTATATAAACACTACTGCTTTTTGAAAGGTGTCCCGGGATTTAATGATGACCGACGAATGTTTCACACTCCTATATTTTTATTGCCATCGGAATAGGTGAAACCCCACTTCAATCAAATCGATTGATTGCTGTTTCCTTTTGGGGACACATCTCGGTGCATCTGGGGATGTTTTACATGCCTCTACCACTGACTTAGTTCATAATATTTTGTATTTGCATTGCACTGTAGAGAATCTGCTATGCATTTTAAATAAACATTTTATATAAGACCTTGAATTCAATAATCATACTTCGATTGTGTTCTTAACAGAAGCATTCATTTTGAACGCGCCTCTTTTATATCTAAGAACATTTTGTTACTTTTATATGTCTGCTCTGACTAGATGTGTTGTCATGATCGCTTGAATTTAAGTTTAAATAAAAACCCAATTATGACGGTGATTTAAACATAAACATTTATTTAGAACGCTCCCACGTTATATCAAGAAACTTTCGGTTTTGTGTTAATGTAACTCCTCATATACACTTGTGCTTCTATTTTGTATAAGGTTTTATCTTTATTCTTAGTCGCTTGTGTCTCTTTACATCGAATTATTTCGATTATCAATTACCTATACCTCCCAATACATTACAATACCAACATTTCCTAAGAACATTTCCAGGAACATAAAGTACCATTGTGTTAAATTTGAGAAAAAAAACGATCCAGCCGTTTCTGAATCTATAGTGAACGAACAAACATATACACATAGACAAAATAGTTTCTTTTATATAATAGTAAATATGTACATGCGAATATATTACAAGTGATTTGTTTGTGTGTAAAGTTATATTATAGATTAACCGTTATATTTATTGTTTTGGATATCTTTGTATTTATATCATAATTAGGCATGTGTGCACGTTAATATATTTCTAGCTATAGTTTTTTTATCGTTGAATGGTATAATTTTAAGTTACATTGTTTATTTATCTGAAATTCTATTTAATACTCAAACTCTCTAACTTTATATATTTGTATTTATCCATCCGAACTAACATTTGCTTTTTATATTATTACCTCATATCCATGCAGTTTTTGTGTGGATATATATATTAAATCCCCGAAACAGTGTTTCATGGAAAACAACTGATGATCCCTTGAAAAATAAAAAAAAAATAAAAATTGGTATTATAGTAAATTCGAGAGAGTTTATGCAGTGATTGCAGGTGATTAAATGACTTACTGACTAAGTGTTTTTTTTTTGTTTTTTTTTAACGAACGATAAAAAGTATTTTTTTGTGTAGTTTCAAATGTTAAAGAAACTTCAACAACTATATATATATATATATATATATATATATATATATATATATGATATTGATGTTCTAAATATCGATGTATATATCTGTCGTTGGAATATATACGGCATAATTGCGTTGGTACACCGGTTTTCATAGATTACCGAAGTTAAGCAACGTTGAACTTTGTTAGTACCGTATGCGGGACAATTTCTGAATTTTATGCGCTATATATATTCTCCGCTTAGCTCGTCATTGTTTGCAGTCGTCAGGCAACTCAAATTGCTATTGGTATTTAACAACGCCGGCTCAGGAGAGGTATGGTGTAATATTGCGCAAATCTTGCCACAAAAAAATTCACGCGCAGACACCTATAGGGTGGGTACCCATAGTATTTCAAGGCTTAATGCTTAATGAAGCTACTATGTATGGCAGGCATGTCAAGCTCAGAGGCGCTCGGGGCCACAGGAACCTGTTTGTGTTGGCCTGAGACCCCCCCTACAATATTAATGAAAGTTGTTAAATAAAACTCATTGGTGAATATGTTTATTTTACCGGCAATTTCGAAACATGCAATAGTTTGGTCATATTCAAGAATGCAAGTTAAAAGTACTTGTAATTTAACAAAAGAATATACCAAAGGAAATTAGCATGACATAAATATGTTCTTTATTTTGATATAACGAAAATTTTAAAAGCAACATACATAGCCAACATGTATTTTGAATGCAACAAATGCAATGCACATAAATTATAATAATTCAAAATGAACATTTATTATCAAGTACTCAAACATGTTTCGTGTTTAGTCCTGAGCTTTGACACCTTTTGTTTCTTGACAACGTTGGGATGTCTGGCGGAAGTCTCTGTGTATTTCCGAGCTTTACAAGGGAAAAAGTGTTTGTTACTCATCCTAGTTTTCTGAGAAGTATTTATTAATTTTTATGAAGGAAAGTAATTGTTCGCACAAATAAGTGGAAATAAACATTGCCACAATCCGTGTGACAAACTTTCTGAAATGTTTAAACCTTTTCGGAAAATAATAAAAGTGCGGAAAAGAAGTGTCTCAAATTTTGGAAGAGTTCGTATAAAGTGTAAGTGTGGGTTAGAGTCAGAAAATCATAATAACGGCTGGTTACTCTTGCAGAGCAATGATGAATCGTCTTACTCATATGCAAACGACTTGTATAAAAATATTCTGTTCAGAGAGGCGAGTGATTTCAGTGCTGTGGGGTTTGGACCGCAGCGTGTACTGATGCGTTACAATTTTAAAACGGTTTGATCTTAAAGAATTTGACGATTTTAAAACAATTTGAAGATTTTAAAACAGAAAACTACAATAACGTCTATCAGGTAATTCCTGGTTATGTTACTTACATGTTTTTTTCACACACCAAATGCCAGAAGCGATCAAATGACAGCGGAAACGATATATCGACTCTTCCCCAAAATAAAAAAAAACGGCGGTCATATTGCCGTTGTAATACCGCTCTACCAAATCTTCAAAAACAGGCTGCACTGTCTAATACTGAGATGCAGCCCGTGGAATTTAGACAGCCACTTATGCTGCTACTCTGATTGATCGCTACAGTCTATATAAATGATGTTTACTGTTTGTTTACTATATAAATGTTGTGAGATTTATTCGTTTTATCTGTGTGTTTAAACAGCGAACTCTCATCATTTTCACGCGTAGTATTGGCTCAGATCCGGTATAGACAATGATCGTCTCGTCACAGTTTGTCTTATATACAATATGGCGTAAACTGAATGGCTGAATATATATGCTTGCAGACACATTAATCATATTACGTCCAACATTCAAGTTTCCAAACTTTGGAGATAACCATTAATTATTTGTATTATTTTTAATCATCGTAGTACATAAAGTACTAGATAAATTTATTCGTAAAAGTTACACACTTCCGAAGATTGACGCCCGATCTTCCTGCTGGCGACGTTCAAAATAAAATTACTTATTATTTAGGATATAAACGACAAAATGTATTTAATTTGAAATTTCAGTAAGATTATCTTGCCCGACAAGAAGATTGCAAACTTCGACAGGAATAACATACAGAAAGAAATTGATTACATCAACATTAAACATCAAACGTTGTGAAAATAACACTAATGATTAGAACTGTGGACAGAAGAAGTAAAATACTAGGGATCCGATATTCTTAGTTATCCGTATAGTCATCGCATTTAAAGATGAGATAGTTGTATTAAATAAAAGAGTCAGAGACCCACTGATTTCTCATTGGCGTAACCTTCTACAACGGTGTGTCGAAGCTTCTCTCGTTGTATCAGCATTGACCTATTTATCTTTACCGGGAGGAATATGGGTTGCTCTATTATTGCCACGCTTATCTGTAGAATTCGATAGAGGCGTTCTCTTCCTAACTAAGTAAAACGTTCGTTTTTACGTGCACTGTTTTCAAATATATGAACATTCTTTCATTTAAATGATAAAAAGTCTGATTATTAAAACGATCATTTACAATAATCTGAATAGTTTGACTGTGGCGAACAAGCAATCGCATCCTTATACACGAATGCGTTTGGGCCATTAATACAAAATTACTCTCACACACACACGCACAGATATATATATATATATATATATATATATATATATATATATATATTAATGTTGCGACGATTAATCGGGAATAAGAAAAATCGGCAGATTTAAAGATATCGGAATCTGAAAAATCGATGCTTTTTTTCCGATGCCTAAACGATTATTTTAATTGTCTATTTTTATTTGATACTGTTTAAAGTAAACATCTACTATTGCTGAATATAATGATAAGATAATAGATAGATAATTGATTTTATATTTCCAGTAAAGCTAAAATCTATAAATTGCTCTCCACAAGGGCATTTTGATGTGTAGGAAAATATCTGCATAAATAAGGTCGAGGAAAATAATAATCTTCTGGTTAAATAATTAGAAATTTATTGAGAATCGGAATCTGTAATTGTCTCGGAATAGGTAACCATATTGAAATCGTCATATCATTAATATATATATATATATATATGCATATATATTCATATATATATTTATATATATATACATTTATATATATATATCTTTATATATATATATTTATATATATATGTATATATGTATATTTATATATATTTGTATATGTATATATATATTAATATTATATACATACATATATACATATATATATGTATATATATATATTTATATATGTATATATTTATATATATATATAAATATATATATACATTTATATATATATTTATATATACATTTATATATATAGTTATATATATATTTATATATACATTTATATAGTTATATATATATTTATATATATATATTTATATATATATATATTTATGGATATATTTATAGATATATTTATATATATTTATATATATATATTTATATATATATTTATATATGTATTTACATATATAAATATATTTATATATATGTATATATATATATATTTATATATATATATGTATATTTATATATATTTATATATGTATATATATATCTATTTATATATTTATATTTCATATATATATATACATACACACACACACACACACACACATATATATATATATATATATATATTTATATATATATATATATATATATATATACGTACGTCGCTAGGTTAGAATGAGAATAAACTTATCTTCCACAATTTCTATACTTTTAATGACATCTAAATCAATGGAAAGAAAAAAAAATACAATCGATTGTTTACATGATCCCTTCGGGAGCACAACGCATTGTACGATGAGTAAGTTATATCCCTTCCCGCAGTGAGTAACTACACTACACGGTATACTCTCCAATGCACTTTAAATGGCGGAATTCTGATTTCCTTAAATTATTTGTTTGTAAAAGCTTCAATTATAGTTTAAAATCAAATACTAAAGGATCCTGCCACTATAAGTGCTATAACCAGAAATATTTTTCTTTTTGAAGAATGTGTTTCTGATTTTATAGGTCGAGCCTTCAACTTGTGTGATGATAAAACATCTCAAATGCACCTGGGATGTAAGATTGTTTACGGCTGTTTACTACGGGCAAACTTCGGCTGCTCTTTTGTAAATTGGGCTTCTTCATTACCGACGTCGGTATTTATCTCATGTATTATCATACTAACTCTATCTACGGACATATCCAGATCCATAACTTACATTTGTGACAATTTTCACGCAAATCGGCTTAAATTTTTCAGAGTATATGAGGAACGAACACACTCGGAGATAAAGAGTATGTTATATACATTAGAAGCAAGTGCAAATAAACAGTGTTTTATGCCCAAAGCACCAGTTCTACTTAACCTTAACAGACTGAAAAATAAAGTGCTAAGCTCGTCAAATCCTAAAATGCGATTTCTATGTGACGTTTGAGAGGTAAATGTTTCGAAAAAATAACGAATATACAAACCTAGATCGGGCAAAAATTCCCCATGCAAGAGCAACATGTAACGACGTTTAATACTAAAGAAATGTTTCTTTTTCGGACAAGTAGAATTTATCCTGATCATTTTAATTGGATTTATTTTATTATTATGGAAATTAATTTCGTCTGACAAAGCAAATCTTAGACGAGAAAATATTTGTTCTTTTTTAGAAATTGTTGTTATTGATTGTCATTAAAATCACATCGGCTGGTTACACATCGACCGCATCATTATCTTTTCAGCCAGTTATTTGCAGATGCAGCTTGGACGTCTGTCTTAAATTCAACAAATTTATTATGAATGATTTTCTGTTTTTTTTTATTATTATTATTATTTCTCTCTTTTGATAAACTTGAAATAATTTTAAAACGATAGTTCCAAAACGAATCCGATTGAAACATCCATACTTATTTCATGATTCAACCACGTTTTTTACAAAAAAATAATAGTTACTGCCAAACAATTTTTAGGCCTGTCATGTAAACGTCTTGTTAAATAGCATTTTTACCCAAAGATATATATTGTAAATTGGGTACATTGTTTAATTATGTGTTCAATATACTTTAGTCTTAGGCAAATGTCTTTTCAGTAAGGGTTATATAAGTAGCTGCTAATTGGTTTCCGTGTATAATAATCCATATATTTATCAGTACATTTAATGCAGAATTCGCTTATGTTTTTTGGATTGCGTCACGGCCCAGACGGGAAGACATGCGAGGCCGAAGAAGGCGAAATACAGGTATTTTTTTAAAACCTGAAATAGTGAATTGAATTTCTTTCCTCTTCCTTTTACTTGTTCTTTGCGACGGAGTGTACAACGTGCTAGGCCCCTACATGTTAATGCCTGTGTAACGTTACCCGAATATATTAATTTATTTATTGCGGACTATTATTCTCATCTTTATTAGTTGTTTTTACGACGTTTCGACCAACTGGCCTTCGTAAGATAACCGCGACGGATAGGAACTTCGAATCTGCTAACTGCACTCTCAGCAACCATCGTCATCCGTATTTGTTGGCCCGTGTTGATAGAGACGTTGAATATCTATGGTTCCAGATGAGCATTGTCTGAAGAAAGCGGTTTCACTCCTACCCAAAGACGGCCAGAGGCTTACTTGGCCAAAACGTGGTGAGCCGACAACAAATACGGATGGCGGTGATTGCTGAGAATGCAGTTAGTTCGCAGTTCCTATCCGTCGTGGTTACCACTTGACGAAGGCCAGAAGAATAGTTGGCCGAAACATCGTGATAAAAAACAACTAATAAAGATGAGAATAATAGTCCGCAATAAATAAATTAATATAAATAATACTCATCTCAATAATGAATTCCCATTAAAATAATATATGTTACACGAATACATTATACACTATTTATACTGAATTACGATATACTAATAATGTAAGAAAACTACAAATATATTTATATGAGCTTTAGTAAAATATATATTTATGTGTCGCATAATGCATGTTTCAAGTATCATAGCGTACCTCGAGGAAAAGAGAGCAAATGAACTTTTAATGCTTCTCTGTCGACTACGCCTGTTGTTTTCAGAAACCGTGTTTTATCTCCGAAGACTGTCAGGCGGAATAGGTAATACTATTAAATTGCTTGAAACTATTTTTAAGAAGCCTGTATATAAATATAGAAAATCGTATAAAAGTATATTGTTTGTTTTTTTATATTTTTAACAAACGACAATTATGTGAAATTTGCTATTACAACAACTTCACTTCCGAGAAAATAAAATCAACTACCGTTATACTTTAATTACAATTCTTAGTGTGTGTGAGGAACAGTCCAGCATTTATAAGTATATGAATGGTCGTACAGCAGTTTAACAATGCGAATGGTAAAGTCGCCACAACATTACATCTAAGGTTGCTCTCCGGGTGAAACGAATATTTTTTAAAATATAAGTCACATTACCTTATTTAATAACTAACAAGTCATGTTACCTAATTTAATTACTAACACGTTTTGTATAACTACGCTCCAAGTTTTGTAAATTCATAATAATGTTAAGATTGTAAATGCTGTGTTATAAGCTTCGATTTAAGTTTTAAATAAATATGTATGGATTATATACGCTTGAAAGCGAAATCATGAAGCAATGTAATGTGGATAAACACGATTTATTGTTTAAAATAAATGTATTTCGAAGCAATACTTCATCTTCAGAATTTTGTACAAGTTCTTACTTTTTTCTTCCTTCTTGTAATGAGGTTGAATTTGATAAGAAAATAATTAAATAAAAGTCAACACGGTTGTTGTTAGCGGTGTTGTTTTCAAATGTTGGAATGGGCTGGGTACGTGTTTTCCGTTTAGGTTGTAGATTCCTTCTTAGAAGCGCCGATTAAAGGATAAAATGGATGCGTATGCATTATATACATTTGAAAGGCAATCATAATAATGTATACAAAATTAGATTTAAAGAAAGAGATTTGTTTTGGAACTAATACGTGTATGTTAAGTGGCATTTTCTCTTATTAGTATAGGTTTTAGAAGAGATTCCATACATCAGGACCCGGACGCAACTCAAGGAATAGGATTTATGGGTGCCAGGTTATAATTGGAAAATAGTGAACTCAGATAGCACTAAATTAATTAAAAGGACTGGTTAATAAGAACTAGTTTACATTGAACTTGGAAACTACCATGTTGTATTTAGTTGGGAATAACTCCGCTATATTGCGTGCATACGTGTGCAGTTCTAGGAAATAAACTTCGCCAATTGGATTATCGTTTAGATTTAAGCACTGAAATTACCGGTACAATTTCCAGGGTTTTTCAAACAGGTTACCTATTACTACCATCGTTTTGGTCGACGTAGCCTTCGATGTTCTGCAAGAGTATTTCATAGTAATTTAATCTGCCAAGTTCTTCGAACGAACCCCTTTATTTAATCAAAAGGTAGAAGCACACTATCCCTCCGGTATCCATAACCGTGTAGAAATCTTAACTTATTCGCTATTGAAAGTTGTTGTCATCTTCCAGAAATTGTAATTGCAACGGAATTTTACCCAATAGCTTACCCTCCAAACCACGGATCTTTGCAGAGTTTGGCAAGATACACTTTAAAGATGGCGGCCGTTACATCTAAGCAACGTTGTTTACTACGCCTTAAAATGAGAACAGTAGTTCTATATCTATAACTAATGGGAATAACGAATCCTTCTATAAAAAATATCAGTGATATATATTTCCCATACTACACGTTTTTTTCTTTTTTTCTTTTTTTTTTTTTGGTTTATAAAACAGTGTGATTGATTATTTCCGCCAGGATTCAAATCAATATAATTCTTTCTGATATTATTTTTCCGTTAGCGAAGGTAGAACCGTTGTAAATCAGAATCAAAGCGTCCGACCGACCAGTTTAGCGAAATCTATTCCTTCTAATTTCAACGTTGCGAAACATATAGTCTTCTCTTAACAAGCCTCATAAATCTGTTACCACAAGGAGACACTCGTCTCCACCGGTGTCACCTACCCACTCACTTATCACTTTTCACTTCCTCGAAAATTCCCCCAACCCACGTTCACCCTAACTCCTAATCATTTTCCCTTTCGTTCTTACAAATTTCACAGCGTCGGCCATATCTCAAAGTCTTCTGCTTCGCATCTGCATTTCTTTCAATGTCCACACGTCACCGCCACACCGTTTTCTGTTCGTCTTTCTTAAACAGATTCAGGGTCCGAACGCGGGCGAGAGCGCATTCTGCAGCTGCGACTATTGACGCGAACGCCTAGGCTGTGGCCACGCATTTTGACACCTACTGAATTTTTCATTTTCAGTGTCCTTCCACCCTGACCTAACAGCTCTATTGTTACCTGGTCTTCGTCAACATCAATACCACCCTCCGCTCTCTTAATCCTGCCCGGTCCGCGTTTGTGTGTAGATATATATGCGTTGAAGCGCGCGCGCTCGTGTGTGTATGTGTGTGTGTGTGTGTGTATGTGTGTTGTTGAATGGTGAGATGGGTGTTATGATTCTCTCCCACATTTCTTTGAACGTCTTGTTGGCAGCAACAGGAAACAGTTAGTTCCCGCGGTAATTGGACGTTTGTTATCATCCGAAGAGAAACACGACATCAGCTAGACCTGTGTCAGCATGACATATGCACAGAATTCCATCACAGCTAGCGCGGTAAATAACGTCCAAGAAGAATGCGAAGAGCGATGAAAGAAAAAAGGAAAGACAAGATGCAGATGAAGTATCAGACGATTGGTTGAATTAGAAAACAAGAATGAAATAAATGATAATGATGTAAACGAAAAATACAGAAGTTCGTGTTCGCACAAGTAAATGAATAGAAGCAAGTAAACCATTTAGAAAAAGGTCGACTGAGAAGGTAAAGTGGATGAAACCTAAAACGAAAAACAAAAGAAAAAGAAGAATAAAAATTTAAAAAAAAGAAAAAGAAATGTTGCATAGCAACTAGTGAATAAAATAAACCTGGAATCGAGATTACAAACAATAGAGGAGACAAATAACACAATAAAATGCAAAAAAATACAAGAAGTTGTAATTGAAAAAGTAAATATTAACAGAGAAAACTGGGAGCAATTAAAAATTACAAAAAAATGGTATATATAAATATAAAAAAAAAAAAACTAAAGTAAACCGCGGAAGAAGTTCTTGGCTCTCGGGACAAGATCACAGTGTAGTATATGTTCTTCAGATGCTACACTTCAATTTATTGTTCTCTGTCAGTGGAGGAGAAATCCTGTACGACTGAGACATTTTTTTTATTTTTGTTCCTTTTCTCCACATCAGAAAACGACCCTGGTGTCTAACTCTGACCCGTGGGGAGGCATTGTAAATAGGTACAATGTGAAACCACTCATACATGATTTTAAATCAAAGAGAACAATAATAGATAAATACAATACGGGGCGCAAAAGTAAGGTCTCCCATATTTTTGTTCCTCCCGTATGAATCAAATATGATTACGATTAGCTTTGACATGACTACACTTAGGAATTCACGACCTAAAAGTCCAATGTATTTGTTGCAGATATTAACGATATGCGACTCTATGCAGAGACCGCTGCCAGAAAACTCGAGTCAAAAGCACGGGTGTGTCATTGAGTTCCTGGCATTGCGAATTTTGGAGACTATGTAGAAAAATAAATTCTGGAGCACATACAGGGTGACCCCCAAAAAAACTGGCCCAAACTATAATTAGGCCCCGTTTCTTAGTGTTTTGTCCAAAAGAAATGAACATTTGGTCATAACTAGTTTATTATATTCAAAACATCACATCAAAACACTAGGGTCTTTGACCTTTTTTTTTCTCCGTTCTACAGCATATGTTCTTGATGACCTCCATTTAGCTTTTGTTTTTTTTTTTTTGGGGGGGGGGCGCCCTGTATTATCGTTCATATTGATAGTAATGCGCTGGTCTTTGTAACCATTAAATATAGGTATTTTATTTGCGGAACGAACCTTGTAATAATAACGATGTATCTATTACTCCTCCTCTTTTTACTATTACTACTTCTTCTTTAACTATTATTACTTAGAATAATTATCCATGTAAATTAAGGCATCAAGTATAAATTAAAGCAATAAATGACTAAGAAATAAAACAGTAAGGAAAAAAAAGGGGAAAAAGACGGAGTGGATATGACAAGTGTACAATAATAGCAGCATAGACTAGATACACATCATGATACTACTATTACCACTATTATTACTACTATTACTACTACTACTATTAGTACTACTATTATTATTACTACTACCACAACTAATAATAATGTTAACATAATAACTGTTTTCTTGGCCTTCGGACTGGGATCAAAGTGTAATATCTGTTCTGCAGATGCTGCACTTAAGATAATTTGTACCAGTCAATGGAGGCTCAACCCTCTATACAGGGGCAATTATTATTTTTGGTCACAATCAGAGTGCCCCCTTTTTACCTTACTTTAAGGTCAGCTTGTTTTCCCCAACATTAAAAACGGTTTTGTGCCTAATGTGCTTTGGTGGGAAAGCAAATAAATACAATAATAATAACATTAATAATAAATTGTCGCCGAGTGTGTGGTAAAATGAATAAAAACAAAACAACATTATTAATAACTGTAAAAAAAAACCCTCACAAGCTATCTCAAAATAAAACACAATGTGAAAACTATTGTTACAAATTTTGTACAAAACAGACTGGTTTTTGTAGAGCTTGAGTTAAGAGATAATATAAGCAGTTAAAAGCGGATACGGAATGCAATACAGATTTGCTACGAGCAATAAACCGCCACGTAGGAGATGCAACAGACATATAAATTAAAAACAAAAACAAAAAAATAACTTTAATAACATGCATTTAATAATTTGCCCTTATTTAAGATTTTACCTTAAAAAACTCTACCGACCTCCTCCGCCAATTATCGGTCTAAACACTTGAAAGTAGGTCACTTGGCCATCAATCAAACTTTTAAATTTTATTTAAGCCCCCCAAAATAAATATTGCGGGTTGAAAATGGGGATCAAAGTAAAAAAATGTCTGACATCTGTGGTATTTACCGTATTACTCAGCCAATTTTCGGTCTAAACATTTGAAAATTTACATAAAAGGTATTCAGAAACAGGGCAAGATTTTTAATTGAAAATACTCAAACAAATTTTGGACGAAACATTTGAAATCTTACATATAATGTATTACCACTTAGGACACATTATGAACAGTACATAGGGCCCGAAAAAAGCCGGGCTGAACTGCTACTATATATAAAAGTGACATAAAGATTTTTGAGTTTTGAGAAAATATTCTTAGTCGGTTTTCGAAACATTTAGCCTTTGTTATTTCCACCAAACTCCTTTGCCAATTTTGGGTCTATACACTTAAAATTTTAGATGTTTGTAACGCGGACGTGGATCAACCTTTTTAATTCGATTTGAGACCAAAGCAAAAAATATTAAGAGGTCAAAATTGGGCTCAAATTTAAAAAAAAAACTTTGACCTCTACGGTCTCTACAAAATGACTCAGCCAATCTCTGGTCGAAACATTTGAAATTTTACATAAAGTGTGTATTCAGAGATTGGTCAAGATTTTTAATCGGTTTGGGTCGAAAATTTGAGCTACTAAGGTGTCAAAGTTCAACAGATTTAATTTTCGCGGTGTCTACCAAACTGCGCAGTGAATTTTGGGTCTGAACATTCAAAATGTATATATAACTTGTATTTGGACATGCGACAAGCATTCTAATCAGTTTTGGGGCGAAATTTTGCTGCCAAAGTGTTAAAGTTGAAAATGTTGACCGTAGCAGAATCTACCAAATTTCTCCGCCAAGTTTGTGTCTAAAGACTTGAGAATTTGCAAGTACATAACTTGGACTTGGATAAGACTGTCTGTGTCTATTTGAGACAAAAAATAATAAATATTAAAGGGTCAAAATATGGGTCAAAATTAAACAAAAAATTACGTCTTCGGTCTCTACCAAATTAGTTAGGTAATTTCGTGGCCAAACATTTGTGATCGTACAAGATGTATATTCATACGGGGGCAAGTTATGAACAGTACATAAGGCCCGATCTATAACGGGCATAAAAATTGTATAACTAAAAAGTGAAAATGTCTGTATGTGTACATTTCCCTTCCAAATAACTCTATCGATATTCAGTCTAGAAAAACAAGAATTTACATAAGGTGTGATGAGATTTGGTAAATTCTTTTTAATTAGCTTTGGCCCAGAAATTAGGCTGTCAAGGGGTCTAAGTTCAACGATTTTTCGTTCAAAAATTCTACCAAACTCCCCCGCGAATTTTGGGTCTAAACACTTGAAATATTAAATGTAAGTTTCTTGAACATTGATCAAACTTTTAAATTAGATTTGAGCCCAAAACAAAAAAAAAAAGGGGTCAAAATTGGAGCCAACGTTTAAACGAATTTCCCTCTGCGATCTTTACCAAATTACTTAGCCAATTCCTGGTCTAAACCTTTGAAATATACATAAAGTGCATTCAGGGATAGCGCAAGCTTTTTAATCGGTTCAAGTCGAAAATTTGAGCTGCCAATATATCATAGTTTAAAAGATTTAACTTTTTTTACATAGTCATCACCGCTTACACGGTCAAGAGGCCACTCGACGATAAGGGTTAAAGAGTGTACCGTAGAAATTGGAAAATATAGTAATCGTTAGTAATGGAAATTCGGTAAATTTGTTAACTTATATGAAACGGCTCATCAAAAACTTGTTTACGTTAGACTTGAAGACAACTATATTGTAGTAAGCCGGAAAGCAGAAAAACGACTCAGCCAATTTTTGATCTACACATTAGAAATTTATATATAACGGGTATTCAGACATGCGGTAAGTATTTTAATAAATTATAAGGGCGAATAGTTAATAAAACATGTTAAAACCACTTTGAAAAAGAGTTAAAAACATATTTAATCCAAAAAGAAAACACTTAATAAGTGGATAGTCCTTAAGGCGCGGAGTTTCGAAGAAATACTTTCCTGCTCCTCAGGGGGGGTTGAATTAGCAAAATGCGTGATCGGATTTTGCATACAAAAGTATTTGATCAAACTGCAAGTAAGTCAAAGACCTTCCTTGATAAAAAAAAGTGAAGCAGAGAGAATATGGTGAAGGAAAAGGTGATTTCACATGAATGGATAGTCTGGTGTCAGGTAAATTATCCAATGACGGTAAAATAAAAATATAACTCCAAGAAAGCTAATTAAATTTCCATTCGCACAAGTAAAATTCCAGGAAATCGTGTAATTGGAAGATGGTCCAAAATAATCCAAAAGGCCGAAATCCATGAAATAATTCACAAATACGTACAAGGAAAACGGGGAAAAATTCAATAATATTAATAAAAGAAAAATAAGATATGCGTTTAACACGGCTTCCGAGACAAAATGTAATGAAAAAATCAGTGAAGAAGAGAAAAAAATTAAATGGTGATAAAATTAAAAATAGAAAATAGAAAAGCAAATGTAAAAATGACTCAGACAAAATGACGTCAAAAGGCGCGTAAAATATAGAGCAAAAAGAGTTATACTAAAATGTACAGGTAATTACTTAAGAAAATGTCAGAAAGAGTTATTAAAAGACACTCAATGGAATAAATAAATTAAAAAAATAAAAATAAAAAAAAATATAAAATATAAAATAAAAATTAAAAAAAAATAAGGGGAGAGGATTTCCGGTATCTGCAAATTCCGGATAAAGCAAGTAAGTGTGTAAGTAAATGCATATAGTTTTTTTTTACACAATGATCACCACTTATCAAGGCCCGGGAGCCACTCAAGGATAAGGGTTATTGCAAGTACATTACGTTAGTGTGGAGATTTGATGAAGTGTTTACTTAAGGGCGCGGTTCATTAGGAATTTGTTAACGTTGGACTTGAACACATCCAAGTTGTAGTCCGGTGGGAAGCAGGCAGACAGAACAGAGTTCCACAGGCGTGCAGTTCTAAGAAAAAAGTCTTGTTCTTGGGATCCACATTTTTATGAAGGCACAGGAATAGAGTGGGAGAAATTTTTCACAGAGAATTCAGCTAGACGGGTGTTTTTCGTGAAAGATTGGCGAGGGGGGACCAGAGATTGGAGTTCAGACGAGCACCTGCCATGAAAATAACGATAAAACAAGGATAGGCTCGCAACGTCTTTTCTGTGAGAGAGAGGTTGCAGGGTAGAGAAAAAGGGCATCCCCCACTAAGCCACGAAGTCTATTTTGTACTCTGTCAAGGTAGGATAGACTGTTTTTAGCAGCTCCTGCGCAGATATGGCAACAGCACTCCATCCTTGGACGTACTTGCCTTTTATATAGATAGAGAATTGCGTCAGTAGTGAGATATCTTCTGGAACGGTAGAAGGATCCCACCATCTTTCCAGCGACCTTGGCAACAAACTTGATGTACGTTTTCCATTTCAGATAAGGAGTAAAGGTCAAACCCAGAAGCTTGTCAAAACACGGAGCCTCACCCAGACGAGAGCCATCCATTACAATTGATGCCAGATGGGATCAGAGCGTTGATGATGTAAGGATAGGAGTTTGGTTTTGGATGCATTAAAGGTAACCAGCCACATCTTCCCTCACTGAACCACGGGTTCGAGATCAGAGAAGAGAGAATTAGAGAGAACTTTGTCATTTACATCCTTTGATGTGTTGCCGTAGATGGTCGTGTCCTCAGCATAGATGTCAACGAATGATTTAAGTATGTGTTTAGGGAGGTCATTAATGTAGATCAGGAAGAGAGTTGGGCCCAGGACTGACCACTGAGGGATTCCAGCATTTATATTGCAGGGCTCCGATTTTTGTCCATCTAATACTACTCTTATGAGCCTATCGGAGAAAAATGATTTAATGATTGAGAAAACATTTCCAGTTATACCGTAGTTGGAAATCTTGTGAAGTAGATCCTTAAGCCATACCTTGTCGAAGGCCTTTGATATGTCGAGAGCAATTGCCATAGAAAGAATGCCTTTGTCAAAAGATTCACTAATCCTGTGGGATATAACCGTCAGCACATCTGCGGTAGATCTTGCAGAGCGGAAACCATATTGTGTGTCACTAAGAAGGTTATTCCTACAGAGGTGGTTGACTATTTCTCTATTTAATATGGATTCCAGCAACTTACTCATAACGCAAAGCACAATGGTGTTGGGAGGAAATTTCACAGCGGCAACGAGAGTCTCGAAGGTAATAATCATAGTGGTCGGCCATCAAATGTTGATAACGATCAATTAAAAGCCTTAGTCGAGGCCTATTCACGCACAACTGTTCACGAACTCGCGTCTGAATAAGACTAACTTATACAGCGATTTCAATCCATTTAAGAGAGATTGGAAGAATAACAACTTGATAATCGGGTGCCTCACAAATCAAACGACAACTAAAAGAACACCGTTAAAAATTGTCATCTACCCTTCTTATACGCAACGAGTACGACCCGTTTTTCGACCGGGCTGTGAGTTGGGATGAAGATTGGATATTTTACGAAAAATGGCGCCGCTCAACTCAGTGATAAAACAGCGACGAACCTCCACGATACTTGTCAAAAAAGAAGGTTATGCTAACTGTTTCTGTATTCTGCAATCGGTCTCATCGATTGCAGCTTTATGAATTCAGGCAATTTTTTTTTCGGTGGAGAAAGACTGTCAACTAATGAGGGAAATTCATCAGAAACTTCGAGAGCAACACCCAGCATTAATTTACAGAAAAAAAAACACATTCTCCTCCACAAAAATGCGAATTTGAACATATTGGCCGAAGAAACGCTGCCTTATCTGCCATACTCTCTAGACCTCTAACCTAGCGACTGCCGCTTTTTCATCACGTTTCTCAAAAACATTCTTCGTGAGAAATGAGTAAAAAAATCTAGACAATAACAAAACGCCACCTGGATTTAGTCGTCAGCAGAACGCACGATTATTTCGTTAATGGCATAAATACACTTGTTTTTTGCAACAGCCCAACCTGTGTTGATTCTGATAGTTCTTAATTCCGTCAATATTTTTTTTGTTTATGGCGAGACATGTTCATTTGAATTTACAAGTTATAAACCGCAGACATTTTCTGGTCAATCAGATATTTACACACACACCACACACGCACACACACACACCACACGCACACACACACACACCCATATATATATATGTATATATATATATATGTGTGTGTGTGTGTGTGTGTATATACTTAAGAATAAAATTATCTAACAATCAACTAGTATCTAAACCTGTGATTATAAGTTTTACAAACTATTATTCTGTAAGTACTATCCCACCTAAATAAAAATAGCTCGATATACAAGATAGAGCAAATAAAGAAAATTTTAGTCATTCAATAAATTTAAAAATTTATGAAAAGCTTTTTTTTATTATTCTTATTTTATTTTTATTTTTAATTTAAATTTTTAATTCATAATTAATTTTTTTAGTAATTTTTAAATTGGATGATTAAACATTTTTCTATTTACTTTTTCATTATTCTTATCCATTCAATTCCTCTTTGCGTGGCCTGTCTACGGAAATCAAATTAATTTTTATTTTATTAACAATTTGAAGTTAATTTTTAGTGGAGTTTGAAGCTCATGTTTTATAATCATAAAAAAATATATATATTAAATATATTAAATTATATGTTTACTAAAAAACAGATACACTGGACATAGATATAAAAAAAATACGGCAACCCTTATATAAACAAAGAAAATTGGTCCAGGTAAATTCCAACTTCGAACCATTACCTAGTGAGGTGGATTTCTCAAAATAAAGTTTGGATCATTTTGCCACACTTCTATCAAAGCCATTTACTTCGGATTTTTCCATGCAATTTTGATATGCATTTTTATATCCTTTTCAGTAACTTCTTTTACTCTATGATATTTAAATACTTAAACAACTTTTAATTGTGATTTAACATGTCTCACTGACTTTAGCAAATTAGCTGTTAGTAATTATATCTATTTGCTAATATTTTCTCCTCTGAAGACTTGGTAGATATCGAAATCCTATAGGATAAGGAGTTATAATATTTCAAATATATGCTTTGTATAGCATAGAATAATAAAACATCTTTTGATTAGAAATTTAAACACTTCACGTCATAATTTTTTAAATATATTGAATGACATCATCGTATAACGATTAGATCACTGTCTGACTGACGTAAAATGAACATTTAAAATTAAAATGTTAAATTCCACGTTATTACAGGCGGTTAATAATAGCCGAATTGATACGGTCTTCGCTAATCGAGCCAGAGATGTCTCGTGTTGCGGGGTTCAAATCGTTCGACTGGTGTTAATCGTGACGCCCTGCACTGAAGATTCCCGAAAGGATAAAACACTAGTGTCTGTAGGTATTTAATTATTATAGTAAATATATATATATATATATATATATATATATATATATATAGTGGAGATGGTAATTAATAAAAACTGAAGAAAGTGGTCAATACTGTTGTATAGCAACGGCCAAATAAACGGCCGTGTAGCCGAAACAATAATGTATCTTAACAGAAAGATACGGTAATAAAAAATAAAACGTATGTTACATGATAAGGGCTGTCCCCTGTTCATGTAATTATAAAAATAGAGAGATTAGTTAAAATGGAAATAAGAGAAAGCAGAAATCGAACCCTGGACATAAGTTTTAAAGAACAATAGGTTTAAATGGAATGTCCAGTAAATTGTTAATTCGGATGAAATAAATAATAAATAAACTATTCAATTGTTAAAAGAATGTGGATAATAAAATATGAGTTAAATAAATTAGATATGTAGGTTAAATTCCTTTGTGGAAACAAACAAGGAAAATAGGTTATTGGGAAATCAATGTCGAAAACGTGCAAAGTCGTGCATGTTGAGACACGTGAATTTTGCTCACGTGGCCGGGATGCATGGAGTTCTCAATATAGCAGGTGGGAGTTAGTTGGTGGAGAGACAGTCAGAGAGACAGTCAGGGGAGACAGACAGGCGGACGTCTGAAGCGAGACGTCACTTCAGAAACTAAGATGTGAAACTTTGAGTTCTTAATGAGGAAATCCCGACCGGTCGTATTAAATAAATTCACCATGTGTTTTGGATAAAGCTCATCTTTGTGTTTGTGATTTCTACAAAAAGGTAAATTGTATTGTTATAATATGTCTGTGTTATAAAATGTCATTGCAACAACATCTCTTTCTCTCTAAGATACAACATCATATGTAATAAGACAAGAACTCTCACTAAGACTCATATCATTACTAATAAGAACTCTCACAAGAAAAAGCATCACTTATAACATCTCTCTCACTAAGACTCTTTAATGAAACAACAATATAACAACTTTCAATTTGGTGTTCGTGAACCTTTTGCATCAGCGATGCAGAAACCGAACCTGGGGTCGATACCACGAAAAAAAAAGAAAAAAAGAAACACAACGTTTTAAATGGGTCCAACATAATTTAAAAAAATAAATAAATAATACCATGGAAAAAGAAAAATTACACGATCACAGAATTCGAAAAAGAAAAAGAAACACAACGTTTTAAAAGGGTCCAACATAATTTAAAAAAAAAAAAAAAATAAATAAATAAATAAATAAATAATACCACGGAAAAAAAATAAATTTTTACACGATCACAGAAATGCGAAAAAAAAAAAGAAAAAAAAATGAACACACACGCACACAGAGAACAAAAGATACAAGAAATATTTAAAAAAAGAAAAAGAAGAAAAGGCCGATATGCCGTAAAAAGAAATTCGTAGTAATGAAAAAAATAGTAAACAAGTCACCATGCGTAATTCATTGATAAATGAATTGGTCTGTTAAAAAAAAACACTCACACATACACGCGAAGGCAGAGACTGTGTCACCCTAATGTTATTGTTTTGAAATTTGTAGAAGTCTCATTAGAAAATCTGTGTCAATATGAAATCGTTTGGACGAATTGTTGAATTTAATCTGTCAATCAAAACAGGAATTTCAAAGGTCGCATGTACTCTCTATGAAACAGCGTGTAAATTGTTTTGAAATGCATTTTGTGTTCATAGTGAACTTTTCAGCTTTTGCGTGTTCATTTATTTTGTTTTTGAAAAAAAAGGGACAATTGTTTTGGACAGACTGTTGAATTGTTGTTTGTTAAAGATGATTTTTTTTTGTTGTTAAAAAAAAAAAAGTTATAACTGTTGCAAAATGTTTAAATGTATTAAGGTATTTTAATTTTTTTTGAAAATGTTTTTATGATGTTGAACAAATATTGTAAATTGTCTTATGTATGTAATGTTATGATTTTCACAGCAAGAATTCAAAGTTATCCGTAAATATACATTAGATTAAAATGATCTAGTAGAAAATAAGTTAAGACGTATGGTTGGCTTACAGATTCAGTTAGAATTTTAGAAGGGGGACAAGAATTAAAATTACGTAAACGGGCATTTGGAGAGTTTTTAGATGTGATACGCCGTAAGAAAGATGTTTAGTTTTAGCATTTGGTTTTGTTGTTTTTTTTAGAGATCCTAAAATTTTTTTCTCCAAGAAAAGTTACTTGGTAGGGATTGATAAGCACAAGAAGTGCCCCTATACGAAAAATTTGGGAACCTGGTTAATTAAGTGCTTAAAATAAGCTGGTTGCACGTAAACGACTCCAAGCAAAGTAATAAATAAGTCTTGGCTTAGTTAATAAACAGGCGTTGGAAAGAATACGAAAATTCTTAAGGAGACCAGTAAACCGATGAGAGGTAGTCCCGAGGCAATCACATATAGCTTAATGAAGTAAGAGGCAGGCAAAAATATGCCGTAGATTACGTAAGAAAGATATAACCTTGTATTTTTTTTTTAGAGACGCATGAATGTGGGATATATCTGCTGGATCTTGGAGGCTCTGGTGAGAGGAAAGAAAAATCACAAAAAAACGGGCAATTAGATAGAATTTAGGCGCAATTAAGTTGTTGGTCGCAGGAAACGTGTTAGTTAGTTAGGGGTGATATTTCTAAATCCTCGTCGAAGTTTCAAGAATCCAAGCAAGGAAATCCGAGTGAATTCGTATGAGAGAAAAAAAGGTATATCTTAAACTTCTGAAGCCAACCACAAAGATTTAAGTATATGAGCTTTGGTATGTCCCGTATGAGATAGTTATAGAATAAAAAAACAAAGCCATACTTGATAAGACTAACCATGCGGAAAGAGAGATCAGAGCACTTTTGAGACGAAGGAAGTCGTCCATTTCGAGAAAGGTGAAAACCTCTAGTCTGCGGCATATGGGTGGCTGGAAAATAGCTGATGTGAATTATAGGAATACCCTACACCCAAAAAGTAAATGCCACAAAGATCAGAAAGGTTCTGATCTTATAAAAAAAAATAAATACTTGTGAAATCGGCCGTGAAGCGCTGACTAAAAGAGATTTTTTTTTTGTGTTTTTTAGCCTGATCTTTCTAGCCGTGTGGTTGTGTAGATGTAAAAATAAAAAAAAAATGTACTAAAGTTAAAAATGCATACATTTTTTTTGTGAAATATGGAAGGGAGGGATGTTACATGATAAGGGCTGTCCCCTGTTCATGTAAGTATAAAAATAGAGAGATTAGTTAAAATGGAAATAAGAGAAAGCAGAAATCGAACCCTGGACATAAGTTTTAAAGAACAATAGGTTTAAATGGAATGTCCAGTAAATTGTTAATTCGGATGAAATAAATAATAAATAAACTATTCAATTGTTAAAAGAATGTGGATAATAAAATATGAGTTAAATAAATTAGATATGTAGGTTAAATTCCTTTGTGGAAACAAACAAGGAAAATAGGTTATTGGGAAATCAATGTCGAAAACGTGCAAAGTCGTGCATGTTGAGACACGTGAATTTTGCTCACGTGGCCGGGATGCATGGAGTTCTCAATATAGCAGGTGGGAGTTAGTTGGTGGAGAGACAGTCAGAGAGACAGTCAGGGGAGACAGACAGGCGGACGTCTGAAGCGAGACGTCACTTCAGAAACTAAGATGTGAAACTTTGAGTTCTTAATGAGGAAATCCCGACCGGTCGTATTAAATAAATTCACCATGTGTTTTGGATAAAGCTCATCTTTGTGTTTGTGATTTCTACAAAAAGTTAAATTGTATTGTTATAATATGTCTGTGTTATAAAATGTCATTACAACAACATCTCTCTCTCTCTAAGATACAACATCATATGTAATAAGACAAGAACTCTCACTAAGACTCATATCATTACTAATAAGAACTCTTACAAGAAAAAGCATCACTTATAACATCTCTCTCACTAAGACTCTTTAATGAAACAACAATATAACACGTATATATATATATATATATATATATATATATATATATATATATATATATATATATATATATAAGGCAGTATAGATATCGGAACATTTTCTTGTGAAAGGTGTGACGATGTTTCGGTTCAGAAATAGAAAATTTATGGTGGAAATTCAAAAAAAAGGCGGGAAGCTTTATTGGTTAAGAG
>NC_136508.1:54645249-54647749 GCF_053919585.1 Euprymna scolopes
TAGTACGAAAGTAAGATTCAGGAGTTCATCAACATACGCCTAAAAATCTGGGTGTTGTTAGTTATTTTATTTACCTTTTTTTGGGGCGAAACTTTATGAGAGTAATATCTAACACGAAAAAAGTACCTGTATAATTCAAATATTACAATGTCCACATCATTTAGATTAATCGAGCATATCTACAGGGTGGTCAAACAGTCAGGTAACATTTTAAAGAAAAACGATATTAGCAATACACGTATATTTAAGTACCATACATTGAAATATAAAATGAAACAAACATCGTTGTGGAAAAAGTTCATCCAAGAAATAATATTAAACGAATAGAGATTATAATGGATCATATTGTTTTTTTCTACCTTTAACATGTTACCTGACTTTTTGACCACCCTGTATATTGGATGTTCGATTCGTAAGTTTGGTTGATGCTAATAATAGCTAGTTTTTTTTTCTCTCTCTTACACTAAGCACTGGGATTTAGAGATAATGTAGCCTACATAATCATTGTATTTTGACCTGGCATCAGATGCATTCTATGTCTCCGTCACGGATGCCGTGTACATGAAAATGTGGTTAAAACAGGGGTATACATAAACGGTTTCTCTTTATATGGCACATTTTATCGTTTATCGAAACGAGGTATTTTTTATGCTACAAACTTCGCGCTGTGATTTCACTTTCTCTACTACTATGGCGCGTGGCGCGATGTTTTACCTAGTAAATAACATGTTGTTTAACCACCTGCTTTATTAAACGTGTATTTTCAGCAGTTCACAATTGTCTGTCCTTGTAGCGTCGTCATAAGTAATCAGACTATCGGCCTTACGGCTCCGGTTTAGCGCATACCGCCCTCACAAAACTTTTTTTTGTTCTTCTTCTTCTTTGTCGCCTTAGCGCAGCGGTTAAGACATAAGGTTTTCTGTCATCGCGTTACTTGTTCGCACCTGCCTACTAACTCTTTTTTCTTTTTTTTTCTCCACCCACACATCCAATCACCCGGGAAACGGGTAACTACGCTAGTGTGTGTATATATATATATATATATATATATATATATATATATATATATATATATATATATATATATATATATGTGTGTGTGTGTGTGTGTGTGTGTGTGTGTGTGTGTGTGTGTATGTGTGTGTGTATATGAAGGCGATATAGAGTTACGTTTCATAGGAGCTTTGTTACAAAATCTACCCATTAAGGGTTAAATACATGGAATTGAACGGGAAACGTTTTTAGTTTATGCTATTTCGAAACTAAATAGTTCCCATCAGAAAATGAGAAAACGCCGACTTCTACAAATGTAAAATTAAAAATACAACATAACATAAAAACATTCATATGAGAAATTAATATTTTGAGGTTAGAATTAAAATAAGAGAATTTATAGGTCGGGTCTGTTATGATGGAGATACAAGGAGAAAGTACAAAAAACGACAAATGCTTAATATACAAGAAAAAATATATAAGAAAAGTAAATTATCAGGACATTTTACAAAATATAAAATAATGCTAAAAAATATTTTAAAACATTGTTGTAAACTTGTGTTTGTTTTAAGAATACATGTCACCCTCCAATGAGAGTTAAAGAACTAGGAAAACGGGCAGACATCATTTGATATTAAATTCTCAAGAATGCACAAATAAAATTTAAAAGAAAATGTTCTGCCTATTATAATTTATTGCACTAAATTAGTTAAATGATATACATTTTATCTACTAGGACACTTTGTCTTCAATGCATGGTAATCCTTTTTTTAAAAGATAAAAGTACTACACTTGCAATCTTAAATAGGTTATACTCCATAAAGAGACGCACACTGTTTTCCCTTAATAACGTTCTTGGAACTCATTTTGATTCACCGAACGGGGCGTTTATTTTTATTGGCGTGAATTTACAATATAAACAACACTTTGGTAATCCATCTATAGTGCAAAACGACAGATATACCTACCTATGCCATGATGTTTACATGTTCCCTTTTTGTGTAGAATACAACTAAAGAACAAGAAAAAATAAGCCATTGCATGGATCGACTACAAAAAGGAGTACGACAGGATCCAGTGAACATGGATAATAGAAGGCTTAATAATGTATAAATTACCAAGCAGAATCATCAACGGGATAGAAAATGCAATGTGAAAATGGAGACTGGAATTGACAACGGATGGACAACAGATAACAGAAATTAACATAAAAAGAGACATCTACCAAGGGGATTCACTATCATCATTGTTGTTCATGCTGATGATTCTGAGCAATATACTAAGAAAATGTCACTGGATACAAGTTCTCTAATAGGACAGATAAAATGAACCCCCTAATGTATATGGACGACCTGAAACTTTTTGCAAGGACCTAAAAGGAACAAGAGACGGCTCGCTGTTTTACAGTGATCTGGCGTTTGGGTTAGAGTATTTTTTAGAACTTACCGCATATTGTAATATTAATATGTTAAAATCTGTTAAATAACAAAAAATAATATTATTACTA
>NC_136508.1:54652749-54872749 GCF_053919585.1 Euprymna scolopes
GGGAAAATATGTAATTCCTCTGTGTGTATGTGTGTGTACGTGTGTGTGTGTGTGCGTGTGTGCTCGCATGCGTTATATCTTTTTTAATCAAACAAAAACAATGTTTTATGCGAATGTAATAATACAGAAAATATTCATTTATTTGTGTATTTTGTAAAACATATTCAAATCTCGCGTTTTTTATATTTTAGTCGCGTCTCCTACGTGATTTGCATTCGAAATCACTCTTTTATGGACTACAAATTTTGCCGGCACTCACAAGATCTCGGAAAATCTGCCTGTCTTTGCCTATTTATCACTCAGACCTATTCTTTCGCGTCACTCTTGTATCGTTCTTTATTTATTTTTTCTTTCTCTCGGCAAGTTTTACTTTTCTTTGAATCATTCGTGCACAATAAATATCTCGCCTTGACCGACCTATACTTTCCTCGATTTTCCGTCTCCCCTCTTCAATTGAAGCATAATATTAAAGTCGACCTAAGATCTAATCTATTTCAGATTACACGGTTGAACTCCCTTAATTGTTCCTTGGCCATCATCCTCTGAACAACACATCACTGCTTGCGGTATGCAGACTACAGATCTAGGAAGCAGAATGAACACTAGAGTTAGACAGAATCAATACATAGATATGCACACGTATATGAAGGCAGAAAGAAACGACGAAGGAATTACATAGTCATACAAAAAGAATAGGGTAGAAGAGGAAGTAGAAAAAAGCGAGGAGATTGACGTGTTTGAGAAAGGGAAGTAGGAAAGTTCGAAGGGTTTTAATGATCGGAAATGAATTAGATATACATCACTAAGATACAGTGACCCATAGCAACTTCATGGACCTGTTTTATTGGGTGCAGTGCCCCCATTAAGTCAGGAAACATACCAACGTATCTGCCCCAAAGAATTGCCATGGACATTCTCTATACTGTTTTAATACAGGACTATTATTTTCTGTTGAAATGGAGTAGACTGGTTCACACCTCAACGAAATGGTAGGTTGTAATAGGCCATATAATAGCCTAATTAAACCTGGAACCGCTTGCATGATAACCTCATATTTGCTAGTTAGAATGAAAAAAAGAAATACGTCGATATTCAGCGCAACTGACAATTTAGCCTATTTCTTTATACCAGCTAGAGCGAATAGACGTGCCACTGTTAGGAAAGGTAGCGTATATATCGTTTTGTATCTGACACAAATGCCCATTGCATGTGTGCCAGTGGCTAAACCGTTAACGGAACCAGATGAAAAATTCAGTGTTCCAAGTTTGAATACAATTATTTCCACACTAAGTCTTTCCTAAAACTGATATTTTATCTCGTATCCAACCTTTCGGAAAAGAAGGAAAATTACATAACTGAACAGAGTATTAACATTTGAAGATAGAAATAACTTGTTCAATACATTGCATCGCATAACAACGCTCATTGATTATGGTTATCTGTTTTTGAGATGAGAGGACCTATTTTTTTTTCTAATTTAATTTGGTCGAACTGTCGTTCTCATCTTGATTGTTTTCCCCACAACGTCACAATCGCTCTACTTAGAATTTCTACACTGTTATCTTTAACGGGAGGAAGACATGCTACTCTGTGAGTTTAATAAAATATTCCATTTTAAATTTCTTACACATCATTTAACGTGAAAAATAAAAAGAAAGATACACATAGCTTGGATCAGACGTTACGCTATTGGAATAACGTTCAAAATAAGTAAATTAATCCAAATAATAAAAACTCCCATTGTTTACAACAGTGGTAGCTGAGACATATTTTAGTATCATTTTGTATGTTTGTATAGAAAATCATAGCAAATATAATTGTTAGAATAAATAAGTTTATTTTAATATGAGTTTTCTAAAAGTACATGTCTTAATAAAAGAGAACAAATGTTTATTTTTTTAAATGCTATACCCAATGTTACAGCGAACCTCTTGACTCAGAAGGAGCAAGAACAATCCGGTAGGTCGCCTTCACTTGACTATGCATTGCTGTGCCCGGATCTTACCAGATTAGTTATTATTTCAGTATATTTACAGCTGTATTTAAAAGGGTATTGCCACATCTCTTAAAGAGATGCAAGAACCTTACTTCGTCATTTATACTGCCGGGGATATGTATGAGAATAATACTTTATTTAAACTTCATTTTTCAGTTAAAGCTGCTTAAATCCACTTAGGGTGTGTGCTCTTTCGGTACAGTACCCTACTATGTTTATATCAAAATAAAAGCGATCCATCTTAGTCGGTTTTCATTACATTTAGACGCTCGGAGATTTTCTGTTTTTTCTAAACGTAAAGGTGGCAGACAAGCAAAGAAATGCTCTTTCGAAACATGTCAAATACCCCATGAAATCTTACCCATGAAAATCAAAAAATAACATTGTGAAGGCTTTCGCAATGAGAACAAAGACAAGGAATACGATATGACTATAACTCGTTGTTTAAGGTTATAACATTTATCCATCCCTTTCTCAACAACGTGTCACATCACCACGTTTTTCGAACGGGGTCGTGTTCATCTGTCAGAACACGGTCTTCTTTTCATAACGTTTTTCCTTACCGTGACCTCATTCCGCACACGACTTAAGTATCCGGGCTTTAGTATAGATATCTATAGGAAAAAAAACAACATACTATCTTTACAAGACACCAAAACATTCTAATTTAAAAAAAAAACGAACCATGCAATATTAAAACGAAACCACAAAATATATGGCCGTCGTCTGATAAAACAGGACACTATTAAATATACTGCAAAACAATGTCAGAAATAGGATATTTCCATAAACCCAGCATACACTTAATTATTAATCAAAAACCGTAGGATCACATCAGTATTGCAGAGTTATAAAACTGACATTTCATCAAAATCCTCTGTCATCAATTTCTTGCTATTATTTGATCTATGAATCGCTTTAGTGTTAAGCTATTTAAAATATATGTGGAAGACATATTACACGGAGGCAAGTGTAAAAGAAAACTCACGAAAACGGAGAGACAAAATCTGTGAATGCAGAAATATTACAATTAAACCGGGAAACAGCTTGGTGCATGATTCTAAAACATATGATACACACAGCCATGCCAGTGTGTAACCTTCATCTGCAGGAGTCGTTAAATAATGTCTCATAAAAGGCTACACAAATCAGAAACATGACTAAACGACAGTAGGATTGATCCTATTACATATATTTATAACCATATAGATAATTAAGTATAGCAGCTTTAGTTTGATAATTTTGTGCCAAACTTGGTCTTAAATTCAAATATCTCGGATGAAAATTCCTATAAAAATGAAATCCGGCGGAAAATATAGTTAAATATCAAATATGACGGATGAAATGCATTCTGTTTGAGATTCAAATTCAGTGCATCATTAGAATACTATTAAACGAATTTTCTAACATATTATCGACGCTCATGCCTTACACCACTAAAGAACATACGTCTGGTTTGCGTTTTATCAGCTGAATTAGGACGAATCCGAGGCGCTAAATTCATACACCGCATTAGTTCCTCTTATTAAGCTATAGATTTTTGAGGTAAAGCCACGTGTTGACTTTTATGTTTTTATTCTCATCTACATATGTATGAAGCATTTTCGAATAAGTTGGTTGCGGTAAAATGCGATGTCAAATCATTGTTTTAGGTTGGAAATGATTATTTTAATGGCAAACATTTTTCGAGTTCGATAGTGCTGGGAAATTATGGCAAAAAAGTGATCAATTTCAAATCGCAAAACGTAAAAATTTTCTAAAAAATTGTGCTCAGCATATGCGAGAAAGGACGGAAGGACGTGATGTCTAGCAAACAAGCGAACGTCACTAATGACGCTCTCGTGTTCAGAAAATGAATACTCTGCCCATCGCTGCACACCAAGATCGGTTTATGATGATGGGAAGGGTATTCTCTTCAGTTCACTTAAGATTTGGAATGACTTACACCAGGTAGTAAAAAGCTTTCGTGACATGAAATTATGCAGAACTTGTAAACAACATGCTGACTGCTTTCGGAAATCTGGATTGCATGATGCATTACGTATTCTTACATGTGCATAGGTTTCCTGACAACCTGAGTGCAAAGAATTATGGGAAGGAAATATTCCATAAATCTGCAAAAGAGATAGAGGCCAGCTGCTAGGGTTACTGAGACGCAGTCCTGATGATTTATTACTGTTGCAATCTGAATACAGATCTCCCTGTTGCTGGGCATTTCATGAGTTTTAAAGAAACAGGAGATCAACCCCTGAAGTTTGAAAAATAGATTAGCAACATGAAATTTACATGCACTTACTTATTTTAATTACCACTATTCAGTTTACGTGTATCAATGTTTCTATCAGATAATTAATATGTTGTTAGCAAAACATGTTTTCTCTTAAAATCTTATTTAGGATGATATGTGTTGACAAAATGCTGCTGATATTGCCTCAAAAAGGTAAGTAATTATGTTACTACATCTGATCCTTTATTTTGTTTGAATAACCTTATCAGAAAAACGTGTCGTGGTCGCTAGAAACTGATGCCATTTCCTGACACAGTAGTGTAAAGTACTGTAAATCAGTTGCATAAATCTAAACAACGTTAAAAGAGTAACGTATCCCGGTGTATTAGAAATTCTCGTGCAAAGCGAAACAATAGATGTCCATTCAAAATGACACTTATTGAGATTAAAATATATCAAAATAAGCATGCCAAACAAAAAAAGCATGTTATCTCATCATTACGTCCGTGAGATATTCAGCCAGAACTAATCTCATAATGTTTGTGCTATTTGATGCTCAATTCAGATACTTCAGTGATCGTCTTTTTACTTATTGTTCTGATATATTCAAACTTGCATTCCTGTGACTTTGTATTGTTGTATCATAGACAAACATGATAAAGTTTTAGGAAAGAGAAAAAGCAATAAATGAAGACAATGATTATAAATTTATGTCAGACGATCCTTATTTTCAGATACCCAAATCTGGCAATAAAGCATTTATTTCCTAAATCTGTGCCTCATTATTAATTAGACAGAGCCAACAAGAAAAGGGAATACATGTTTAGTTGTAGCTTTTCTATCAGGACGTGGTTTTCTATTTTTAATTCATTTAGATACTTTCCATCGCTTTTCCGGTTGTCTTCTGACGATACATTTAAACGAGCGAATCGGCATAATATCTGTAATACAAGTAAAATTAATATTATTAAAATTGAGTTTCAATAAGATAACTTCTATTTCATGAGTGTGCCGTCATCATTATATCCTATGAATCCGAAGAATCTCTTATTTTTTCTAGCCAGAATTTGTTCTAGAAAAACGTCAGGTACTAACGGGAGGGACAATTTATTGGTGTCACCATAGGGTGCCAAAATGTGTTTTTGTTAAACGAACTGGATTCGAAATTTGGACATCCAGTCAGTTTGTGTCGTTAATCACTTGACTACCGTCACCTGAGCATGAGTAAGTAAAATATATATAATAGTACAGACTACAAAGCAAACATACATTTTTTAAAAATATGTTTAATATTAAGGCGTGACTGGATCAACATAAAAACAATAAAACATCTTACTATGACTATTTAATGTGTGTGATACTCATCCGTACTAATAAGATGCAACACATAATTACGCATCTTCTATGTATGCATGATCTTAAAGTATTTGGTAATCTGTGTGCATTAAAGCTCAGTAGAATATTTATCATGAAAAAAAGATAGGGAAGGTACAGACTGACAGCGACGTTTTTGTGAAAAAGAGACCCGGATTATTATATACTGTTGTTCGTTAAAACCTTCATAACAGTTGTTATAAAGTAGATTATTGCAACAATAAAAAGTAGCACAATAACTATATTGTTGTTCTGAATCAAAAAGTCTCCAAAAGAGAATCTCTCTAATACACAATCAGCCTGTTATAGAGGCAAAATCTGAAATCTTTCGCATGTTTTATTAAACGAAAAATGAATTCTGGAGCACAAACTGTTGCTCGTTTTAATGGTACTACTCCCATATTCATAGTTCTTCAACTTGTTTATGGAAAAAAATAGGATGCTTTACTTTTGCAACGACCATTGTATGACAACCACCACTCCATTACTGACAAAAGTGCATTGAGAATAATGGTGACTATGTAGAAAAATAAATTATATATTTCGCAGGTTTTATTAAACGAATTGCTAATATATGCTAAGACGTTTCATGATTTTAATCGGAAATATTTTGTATTTCGTATATAACACGAAGAGGGGTTCGACGTTGTCCGGGATTAAATTAATGAAGATCAATATAATTTTCACCCTTCTATACTTTTATTATCACCGAAATCAATACAAAATACATATTTTAACGTCAAGGGTGTGAGTTCATATTGAAACGTTGATTTAATTTGAATTAAACAAAATACGCATCAATCCAAATCATAATCTAATATGAGGAAAATAAATACATATTTCACTTGTTTGAACTTTATAACACATATATTTCAGACGTATCTCCATTTTCAGTGTCTTGTTTTGTTTCTTGTTTTTACTTTTCTTTTGTCAGTGCCATGTTGTAAAGTTGGGGACAGGAAACAAGTAAAATATTTGTTTATTTTACTAATTATTCGTTGTGATTTCGCTTTCAAGCGCACTTGATGCGTATTTTATTTTATACATTTTTTATCAACTCAATTGATTTCCTGCTCTAGTTAGGGACCTCTACTGCAGTGTACCAAGAGGAGGACACACCTGCTTCCCCACCTCTACTTAGTCTACAATGTAGTCTAAATTACACTTTAGAGAATCTACTGTTTACTTTATAAAATTATCTGTTAAAGTTATAAATGCTCAAGTCATTTTCGTTCTAAACAGAACTATTCATTACGAGCTCGCCTCTGTTTTATGAAAGAACCAACTGTTTAATATATTACATTATTTTTTATAATATATTACATTATTTTTTATAATTATTTTTTATAATATGTTACATTATTTTTTATAATTTTTTTTAATAATATATTACATTATTTTTTATAATCAATTAATGTTACAAAGTACAAAAGTAAAGGTTCATGGTTTAATCGAGCTCTAACCAGATACATTTATTTCGCACGCGATCCTGTCTTATGAAAAAAAAGCTGTACAATTGATATTATAGGATGGGCGTTTCTGCTTGGGTGGTGATACATCTTTGCACATGCACTGGTGCGATTTAACTGAGTACAAGTGTATATTTGGATCAAAAGCGTACGGTCTTTTTAATCGAATGCTTACTGGCATTATCAGGTAGTTTTTTTTTACGGTGATAATTTCAACATACATTTGTTTTAGCTGCAACTTGTTGCAATCGACTATCAAATACTTAAAATATAATTTACATCCACCGATGTTGCTGGGGATGATTGTGTCTCCTCCGTAACGTAGACTACAATACAGAGATTACGAGATTTTATTATAAGAATAATTTAAGCATACTAACATGGACAATTTCTTTTGTATAATATTCCCCTTTAACTTTGAGTGAATCAGATCCAATTAAATTCTACTTCCAATTAGTTATTTCAATTATCCTATTCCGAAAAGTTACGTTATCAAACATTAATGATCCGCTGATCTATAATACGAAACGGTTTATTGTAGGAAAACATCTGAATTATAGGATAAAAGATGGTGGTGAGAGAAAAAATACGCGAGTCTGAATGAAAGCAAAGCTGAAGTGTGGTTAAATGAAAAAGTAACATCCATAAAAAACACCATCCTGGTTAATTGAAAATAAAGTGATTTGCAGAAATATGAATGGATAGAATGAGGTTGCGTAAATGTAATCTGTGCATTAAGTTATAAACGGTTTTCATCACATTTCTGAATTTTTGAAATGAATATCGGCTATTCGTATTATTTAGATTTTTTTCTCGCATCTTGAGTGTAACTTTCATAGCGTTTCGGTCGATGCAACTTCCGACTTTCGTCAGTTATATCTTTTCGAACTCGGGAATGTTTCGGTCGAACTCAGGAATTTGGACGGAATTTCGAGCAGACCCCTTTATATACTTCACGGTGGTAGCATGATCTTTTCCCGCCATCCACAATTCTAAGTAATTCCCAATTGGATTTTATGGTCACCCACTCTGAGCATTGAGTCTGCAACCTTCAAGAGAATATGACTTCACCCTACAAGTGAATATCAATTGTTTTTTTTAGTACACTAACCACTGCGCCACGGGTCCTTCTGGAGAAAACGTTGTGAAAAACTCACTCAAAATGAGAATAGTAGTCCGATGAATCCAAAAAATACAAACATTTTTTTTATATTTTAATGTAGTAACGCTAGTAAAGTTAATGCTAGAATTAAAAGTGTTGCTGACACCCATACGGAACTAGAGACAAATCTCTAAGGGTACTATGTTACATAAATAATATCAGAACGATGATTCTTTTTTAGCTTGGAGATGAAATAAGATGTTAGACTCATGGCAAACAATATAAAATACTCGTCTCATGGAATTCGCCTCGGACAAGTCTTACGCTACATATGAAAAGGAAAGATGGAGTAGACATTTTTTTTTATGAGCCCACGTATTAAAATAGGTTCTCTCACGAAACCTTCCATTCTGCAGTGAATTCATATTTCTTCCGTTCTTGGCGGCTGGCGTCATTATCATTTTTTTTCTATTCATAACATTTTACTTCATGCACGAACGTGAATGAAGTGTTTTATCGATACATTCACTTAATATAGCACCGTGTTAGTAGTTTGTCTTGCACTTTATTTTTACAGACTTTTGCTTTTCTTCCCTCGTTATGTTCCCCCCCCCCGATGATTTGAACAATCTCAATTCTATTTCTCCGAAACACTTTCATATTAATGCTACAGATATTATTACGGTATTTTTAAAAACGATTCGAAAGGGTATCAGTATGCCTAATTGAGATCAGACCATGCCGAGAGCGTCCATACTGATGAAGTAGATTGTCAATCCATCCATTGAATTAATTCTAAAGTATCGTTTACTGTATAATGCCTGTGTGCGCTACACGACCTTATTCAACAGGCGATGCGTAATAAAGCGTTCTTTTTTTTCAATGTAGCCGACGATCTGATTTAGTTTGCGGATGCGCGAAAGTGGAAGAGGCAAGAATGTGTTCATTTTACCAAAGTCTTGATATAAGTATGTACTATATTAGTGGAGATTTATTCAGTGTTTATTGCTGCATATGTTTGTATTGCATTACTGAACATTTTTTTTTTGTTAGTAAACTAAAGTGCATTAATTTTGGACATTATAAAGTGTTTTACCGCGTCATATTATCAATTCCTTTTGGAGATAGTATTACTCCGTATACATTTCATTCAGTGTATAAAAAACTTAGACAAAAAAAAGAAACTCACTGAATGTTATCAATCGATGTCTTTAAATTTGGTACCCAAAACTTCCGCCTTTCAAATTAGATTGGCACTTTACAAAGCAGGGAATCTAAAAGAAGTGCGAAATTTATACATGTTATTGCAGTTGTTACTAATTAATTAATTGTTCTGAATAAACTGTTATACTTAGGAGGATTGAAGACATAAGAAATGGTACAAGATTTGTTGACGGAAGATATGAGGTACTGTATAAATAGAAGCTGAGTAAACTCGTGATAGTGAGGGCAAAGTTGACTCTGCCTGTGTTAAAATGTATACGTCTAAAATTGAGCTTTCTTATATGTGAACCGAAGGAATAAAGCCCAGCAAACTAGTATATAAATTTCGGGTGCAGATCATGAACATGAATAACCAGTATAAGTGGGAAATGGAAATAGTCTGGAATAATATCCTTTCTTTCACTATACTGTTAGTAAACCTAGAAGTAACCATAGCTACCATACATGCATTTTGTGGTCTCCTTAGATGCACTTCTCCTTGCACACACACACACACACACACACACACACACACACATATATATATATATATATATATATATATATATATATGTATACTGTGCATATTCTTTGAATAATTTCAAGTATATGACTGCGAGATTTGTTTACAGTCATGACGAGGTATTTCCATTGTAACGAGGCTACGTAAACCGTTGATCGATATGCGCAAACTTCTTACAATGTTTTGATAATTACACACACACACACACACATATGTATATATATATATATATTTCATTTATTCACATAAATTAAAATACGAAGATATAATTTTATGCGTAAATTTTCAGTATTTACTTCAACAGTGCTCAATACATAGATAGAGCTAGAAAGTAAGCTATGAAAATATATATGGCAATTAAGCTACACAGAATATTCAACGCTTCATTCATTATCTCTCTCTTTGTCCCTCTCTATATATACATACATATGCATATACCTATTTATCTATCTATCTATCTATCTATCTATATATATATATATATATATATATATATATATATACATATATATATATATATATATATTTATATATATATATATATATATATATATATATGATTGCTTAAGAAGATCGGTGCTGTATTCCGCAGTATGTGTCTGTAATTATTTGTTTATTTAATTCGTGTGATCCATCGCTTTTTTTTTCATGTTATCCTATTTAGGCTACGTAGGTTAGTTTATTTAGTCTAGTATATACAATTAATTCACTTATTCGTTCTCATCCATCGTCATAATCTGGCTACTGAATAGCTGCTCATTTCGAACTGTGCGGTAAATCATAAATTTTAATTTAAAGTTTGTCTTGAAAGTGAGAAGTTCTATATAGGAAGTAGTAACTTGAATAAATACAATCTACAATATATATAAAAATAATAATTATTTTTTGGCTTAGGATATGTTATAGTAAATTTAAGATATTTTAATTAAATTTGGTAATGAATAGTGTTGATTGTAAAACCGGTTTTTCTATGAAGTGTTTCAAGAAATTTTAGTTTTTGATATTACAGTCAAAATATAGATTTTGTTGTGTTACTGTAAACGTTCGTGTCTTATTATTATTAATTTATTTATTTAATCTTTTATTTTACTAATCATTTTCTTCTACTTCGTTTTCATTTTACTGTTTCTTGTTACTTTACCAATAATGTGAACATTGCCTTGGCCAGCAGATGATATCTTCTTGGACGCTGGTCTCCATCTCATTGGGGAGTGGTCACTGCAGTCAAATCCATAAATGACAACAAGATGGACTGAAGCTTCAATCTTTTATTAAGGACAAGCCTATTTCTCGGACCCTGGTTGTCGGGCAGAAACCCGAAATCACCCGTCTGGTTTCGCTGAAAAACCACCCTTGTTCATGTGGTCGTCAACCGGAAGCATACGACCACAATTCCCGTGTCACCCCTCAATTCCCGGTACGTTTAATGTAGGTCATTAGAGGTTACTTGGTTTGATGGCAGTCAAATCTAACCTTCTGACACTGCTTACTCGCTTGTGGGAAATCAAATATGCTTAATTTTTTTTTTATTTCTAAATCTACTTTCATAGCATTTAATCTAAGGTTCCCAATACTGTATTTGCAGTTGAATAATAGGTAACTGAAATCATGTAGGACCAATATACTTTAAGTATTACTTGATATCGATATATCTATCTTTCCCAAGTTTGGCATAAAATATATTTGTTTACATAATAAGTTTATGTTTATCAAGGCTAACATCGACTTGAGCGTAACGGACACTAAAATAGAAAGATTATCAATTTAAAGATGAGGATGTAAAATAGTGAATGGAATTAGTAGTTTATGTCAAGTATTTATTGGTATTGGATGAGATAACAACCACCTTTGACCACACATGGAAGCAATCCCAATGTAAAGTGGTCTACAGAAAAGAACATTTCGGGCACTGGGTTGTTCAAGAACTTTTGTAACAGAGCCCGAAGGTGTATGCGAATGCATGCAAAATGGCGTTACCAGTAAAGAAAAAAGAAGAAAAAAAGACGAAAGGGCATGTTAGAGAACATGATAACATAAGAGCCGCAGATTACTTTACAGAACACGTGAATGCCTACGAGACTACACAGCCGTAACGGGAAGTCTACGAGACTTCACAGCCGTAACGAGAAGTAAGGAGTGACAGAGAATGGAAAAATAAATGCCGTTCGCAAAACGGTGAAGAAGCTTGTTAAATGCTTCCCTATTCTTTGTTTACTTTGCGAATGGGGCAACAACGTGTTGAGTAACGTAACAATTAGATGTAACGTAAATAACGTGGAAGAATAAAATAAGGATCCTTACAGTGATGGTCGATAGCAGGGTTCGTTCTGTGAACGTTTTACTATTGGAAACGAGATACCGATGTTTTGTTGTGTGCCTCCTAAGAATATATCGGTAAAGAAAGATCAGGAAAATCCTTAAATAAATAAAAGAGAACAGAAGAAACGTCACCGTTAGATTACTAAATAGATTTAGTTGTGTGATGAACGGAATAAAATATCTCACAACACTGCGTGGGGCAATCGTACATTATCATTAAACGTACATAACCTGTTAGAAGTAAAATAGTAGGACACAACTGTTCGCTATTGAATTAGAATATTCTAAACATTATTTCAGTACCATAACAGATAGGGGGCGATGGCTAAATGGTTAACAACACAGGTTGACAACTTCTATGTTCCAAGCTCTTATCGAGTTTACTCAGAAAAAACATATTTATTCAGGGAATTGAATAACCTTACAATCGTATGTCCTCTCGTTATCTTTTGGCTTTTTTCCAAATAATTCTAACCAGAAAGGTATCCCGGATATACGTGACAACAATAGTAATCTTATTCGTGGTTCAAAACGATTAAATGTTGCTCAATAACAACTACCGGGGTAAGTGTAGCCGTAAAAAAATCAGTTTGGTGAAAACAAGTTTTATTTTTTGTTGTTGTTGTAGTCGGCAAGTTTTATACACATTCCAAGAGATATAGGAGCATTTTATGTCTAAAAGTGATAGAATGTTCAACGAGCAAGATCGGAGATGATCCGCTGTATAACTCAGGCACTCTATTGATCCAAGTTATAATAATATGCCCATTGCTAGCACTTTACAATGGAAATACGGATAATTCAATGCTTAAGAACGTACCCAAGTTGAATAAAACAATGTTTCTGGCCACGGTTATGGTATTTTGTGTGTTTCCAAGTAAGAGCCATATAATGCTACCTCACATGACTGTGTATCTAGATGTACTGAAGACTGTGGTGATCCCCTGGATGGGGAGCAAGACTAGGCTTTGCTCACAAGTCCAAAGATGCCCAGGTTTGCTTCAGAAACAGTACTACGACTCTATACTCTTATCTCACTTATCCCATCCTCCCCGACCTTAACCTGCCAGACTAGTTCGTTTGATCATACGTCGAGAGTAACAAAAACATGGCATCAAAGAAAGCCTGCTCCCCCCAGTATTTGCCGAGCTGCCGGCGACGCTTGTGGGGAAAAAACATGTTCCCAGTTTCGGAGCCGTATCGAGGACGTGATTGGGGCTAACGACGGCTACATTGTTAGGTGTCAGCTCGACTACATAACCTGACGTGATTTTTTAAAAATTAGTTTTAAAATAAATCTCTAGTGCTTTTTGTTTCTTTTTTTTTAATCTTCTTCCCATGTATAATCAACGACAGCAGCATCTGAGAGGAGATGGTGGTTAAATATTTAACGACATTGACTGCAAACCTGGGTTGGGCAAGTTGAATTTTTTTTTTCTCTACGCGTAGACAATTTATCTTAAGAATGTTGGTAACATTCACGTGCCCCTCCCGTTAATAGCAGATATCTTTCTAAAAGGAATACAAACTAGAAAGATATTGGAGACAGGAATGCCAACAATAACGGTATTATTTAGACAGAATGCATGCATGGTGTTTAAAAACAATAGCAACATAAACATTATGAAATAGCATTTTCGTTGGTTTGTCACGTGTAAATTTAGCATAGACATTTGAGATTTTGATTCGTAGATTATGTGGAAGGATTGTAGAGATAATGTTCCTATTTTATTCCTCGGGTCTATTAGCATGTTATCTTATTCAACAGTTCCTTTCGTCTTTGCTTATTGCTTCGATCGCCTCCAGAATAAACTTGCATTATCTTTCGAAGCATTTCCTTCTTGCCCTCGTTGTCGGAAATGTACGCTTTCGGTACACCCGCGACTCACCACGACCGTGTGAGGTAATTTCTGTTGCCCTGGGATTAAATTGCGCCTTCCTTGTGATACACCACTAACTGCATTATCTCAACTTGGCTTCTCTTGTAATTGCAGTGCTTAGGGTGCAAGAAAACTCTGCCGGGCCCATTACATTCAGCGGACGAAATATCCCTTGGCACTCGAAAGCGTAATTGCGTAGAAAAAACATTCCAGACACAATTTATTGGTCGGGTTTGGCATGTGAACGATTGCTGGACAGAATTGAATAAAGAAGGGAAACCTGTAATCGTTGGAAATGGGATATGTAAAGCGATATAAAACAGGGTAATATCTTGCAATGGAAGCATTTAATCTCTGTAGAAAAGCAACAAAGTGCAGCTTATTTGTATACTACTTCCGATCAGAATTACCTTTATTCATGGCACGGATTATCTTCCGCTTTCGTGATGTAACTCTGCTCGTGTAATTTCTTCACTTGGGGGGGGCATGGTTACTTATTTGTGGAAAATAAAATAACGGATTTCAGATGGAGTAACGCATGTATTATTTTACTATGCAGTATTAATGTTTTGTTTTGACTTTAATTTCCAAGAAAAGTTTAACGTGCGTATATCGAGTTAAATTTACGCAGTCTCGTAAACCGTTAGTCATGGCGTGCCATGAACGATGTTTTTGACAAAGGGGGTTAATGTAATTCTCCGGATTATACCTTGATTTTTTTTAACATTGGCGTTGTATATTTAATGCTTTAAATCATGTGGTATAATAATAATAATAATAATAATAATAATAATAATAATAATCACAATAACAACAATAATAATAATAATAATAATAATAATAATAATAGCAACAACAATGATAGTAACAATTATAATGATAATAGAAGAAAGAATCAGTGTAATTAATAATACTGTTAATAATAATGGTAATTATATTAATATTAATAACACTATTATTAGTAACAGTAGTCATAATAGTTAACAAGAAGAAAAATCATGTAAGGTCGTAGATTCGCCGTTTCTAGAAGACTGCAGGGTTAACGCCGAAGAAATAAAGAAGCGACAAGCGAGAGAAAAATAGAAGAGGCTGACCAACGAGCTCCTAAAATGTGGAAAGGGGAAGAAAGTCAATACAAAACCAATAATCGTAAAAGCACTAGGAATAATACCTTAATATTTTGACAAAATAATGGGATGATTTTTATCAGTGTGATGGACGAGAAGATACACGTGATAACACTGATAAAAATTGCAGAAATATTAAGAAAAACACTTCAATGCGGTGACTAAAGCCCATTACCTAAAGTAAATAGACAGACACATTGGAACTGCTAGAAAAAGAAAACACACAAAAAGCATTTTATGAAATCAATTAAACTTAAACTTTAAAATTTTAAGTTTATAGAAATTTGTCGTCAGCAATTAGCACGACATCGATAGGTCGAAGAAGTTTCAAGAGGATGTGAAAGACCGAAGAGAGAAAATATTAAACAGACCTGCACGGAATGCGTGTAAAACGGAGTGTGGCATTGCAGAGGCTTTTAGAACCCACCACGAAGAAAAATGGTCGCTGCCACCGTAAAATCAATGGTAAACGGATGTTCTGATAACACCAACTAATTTCCATAGTTTATCGAAATGGCTGGACATGAATGTCAATTTGGGGAGATTTGTTATCACTAAGACTCCATGCAAGATCAGAGGTTGTTCTTAACAAGAATTCCTTGATGATAGCCAGTTGTAAAACACAATAATAATAATAATAATAATAATAATAATACTAATAATAATAATAATAATAAAACTGGCGATGACAACAACAATGGAACGACGATTGCGATGTCGATAACGATGATTATAATGATGACAATTACAAAGATTAATTTATGGTGAGGATGAAAAGAAAAGGAATTAGAATTACGTTAGAATCATCGACATTTCTTGTAATTTTTTATGCCTGTTGTCGGCTTGCTTTATAATACACACTATTAACGTAACATAAATGAATCAGAAAATTGATAGGAATACCCCCGAAGAACAAGAACACTAATAGAAACTAAACTATATACTTTAAACCTTACTAAGAGAGATATTCCGGCCCCTTTTTAGTTGAACAAAGAAAGCTGAGGTAGCCTGACCAGATAACGCATGACTATGCATAATGCACAACGCACAGTGGATGATGCGTATCGACTCTTTGTTAAAAGGAAAGGCGGATGAAAAGGAGTGGTTCCTATAGAACTGTGTAAAATACACGAACAAGAAATAGAAAAATACATAATGCAGAACACCGAAAAGAAAAAAAAAATTAAAGGAAGAAACACTTGGGGAAAAAGACATCAAAAACGGAAATAATATGCGACTTAAGAAAACACTTGAACATGGCTATTAAAGGAAAACTAAACAGAGAAACTGAATGCCGAATAACAACCGCAAAATATAACGCGATTAAAATCAACCACAAACAAGCAAGGGTTGAAAAGACACAAGAAAACAATAAATGATAACGGTGTTGACAAGGCGACGAAACAATAAACATACATATAAATATACATAGTAAGCAAATACAGCAAACCTGCCCAAATAATATATAAGAATAGATACGATTAAGTAGGAAAGGGAATTCACTGGGAATTATGCTAAATATTGCATCTTGAACACACGGACAGATTGTACAAGCACAAACCGACAGCACTACATGAAAAAAAAAAACAACTCACAAAATCCTATGGGGCATTGATATACAAATAGAAACGCCAATGAAACCGGATATCATAGTATTAAGCAAGAAGGGCATTCCCTGCCATATCGTAGATTTCGCCTTTCTACTAGAGCCTAGATTGAATATCAAGCTTACTAAGAAGCGGTGCTTATACAGGGAACTGGCTAGAGGGTTCAAAAGGGCATGGGAGATGAAGACTATATAGATAGCACAAATGATAATAATAGGAGCATTAAAAACAATCTAGAAATATCTTGAGAAGTGAATGAGAGAGATTGGCCCACCGTATAATAACTATAGAAACCGTCTGAAATGTTAAGGAAAACTATTGTGCGTGGAGAAGAATACGTATGAGCTACATGAGAAAGCCGGACATATAGAAATATATATGTAGACATATATTAAAGACGTAAAAAACAAAAAAAATCACCAAAAAGGAATAATGAACACTGAACTATATAATGGCAAATAAACCTCCACACACCCCAAAAATGTTGTAGCATAGTTTTATAATCGAAAACGTCCAAAGAGTAGGAGAAGGTCAAGGGAATGAAGAAGAAACTCAATCACCATTGGTTGTGTGTGCACAGGACTGGGAACATAAGGCGGCTCACTGCCACTTTAATTCCTGTGAAGGCCAATGCCAACTACTAACGAAAAACCAATGGTAAGCAACTGTTGTGATAACGTAAACTAATCGTCAAAAACTATCGAAAACTGTGCAGAGTACTAGAAATCTGAGAGAATTCCTGTCACTCAGACTAAAGGGATCACAAGAGGTTGTTTTCAAAGATAAATTTTGGATGACGGCCTGTATGAATACGCTATATGAGTAAATATTAATAACGAGGATGGTAACAATAATGATGATGACAATGATAATTACGATGTTTATGATGATGATAACAAAGACGATGGATGTTATGATAATGTGGTCATGTCGATTACAATGATAGCTACGACGGTGATGATAAAAATTGATGAGGAAAAAGTGAATTATTACACGAGAAGTTCTGATGACATAAACAAAGAATATATTAAGCTTCGGCTTTTGGTTTAGAGAATAAAACAAAAGGGAAAAACAGTTTGGATTGATGTCCTGTGGTTTGTTTTCTTGTTTTGCCTCATGAGCTCAATTGGTTCGTCCAGTAAGAAAAATACATTAATCTTTTAAATCACTACATTTTTGAGGCAAGAACATTTCTGTTTATGTTTTCGACTAAATACACTCGAAACATGAATACCGGTCTTTTTCGCATGATTATTGGCTTTAAAATCTTCCAAATATTCTTCTTCCAACAATGCTTCAAGCGAACTACCACCTACTCTTATATATGTGTATATATATATATATATATATATATATATATATATATATATTACATCTTGACGTTTATTAAGCGATATTTACAACTTCTAAGCGCAAGTATTGTTTCCCCGATATTTTAGAAGTTTTTTTACAGCCATAAACTCTTCGTGTTCTTCATATGTATACAGATTGAATCGCCCTTATTCTTTATGAAACGCATTTGGTTATTTTTATTATTAAATATTATTTACGTGTATAAAAGGATACCTACGAGCAAGAATATTTCTTGGTTTTAGCCGTCGTCAGTATAGGTTTGGTTCGAACTCATGATAACAGTACCCGCGGTCTAATGTGCCACGATCGGTCACCACGTGAATCGACGATTTTTTTTATGGATTTTAAATTTTAAAAAAGTGTTGATGAAACGTGGATATTTCTATTTTCCCGCCATCTTAACTCTTTTAAGAGCTATAAGCTCATCGTGTTAATCAATCTTTTATATATATATATATATATATATATATATATATATATATATATATATATATACATATATAAAGAGAGAGAGAGAGAGACAAAGAGATACAGAGATAAGAAGTCAGAGAAAATATGTAGAGGGAGAGAGATATGTAGAGGAAAAGAGGGTGAGACAAAATGTCAAACGGGAGAGAACTACAGTATATATATATATATATATATATATATATATATATGCACATATATGCATATATATATGTGTGTGTATATATATATATATATATATATATATATATATATATATATAGTGTGACCCAAAAAACGGGCCCAACTGTAATTAGGCCCTGTTCCTTAGTGTTTTGTCCGAATGAAATGAAACTTTGCCCATAACTAGTTTATTATATTCAAAATACCATATCAAAACTCTAGGGTCTTTGGCTTTTTTTTCTCCGTTCTACAGCATATGTTCTAGATGGCCTCCATTTAGCTTTTTTTGTCACCCTTTATGTATATATACCATTTTAAAATAAATATATATATCTATATATATATATATATATATATATATATATATATATATATATACACTATTTTAAAATGAATATTGCCAATATGTTATGCATACATAATCATTGATGGAGGAATTTATGGTTACTACTATTAGTAAAAACGTAATTGTTGTTTACGTATGCTAGAATTTTACGTAAGGTCAGCGACAATTATACGATTTCTAATGAATAAAGCGCATATAAATTTCAAGTAGATTTCTACACACAGTAAAATGGCAGATAATATTGAAAGATCGAAAAAATCGGAATGTAACATTGCGATAAAGTTGCACATATTTCTTTCACATGCAAACAACGCTCATAGTTAATTTTTAAAAAGGGTTTAGTTCTATTTGAAAGTCATATTATAATTATTTTATACTTCTACACACATTGTGTTTAGTGTTTATGTATTCATTATTTGGCATAATTGTTGTTTGTCGCGAGAGTCGACTCTTTAATACATATACCCAACTATAAACTATATATATATATATATATATATATATATATATATATATATATATATATTAAAGCCAAAAACAATGCGGAAGAAGACCGGAAACGATGAAGTAAAAAAAAAAAACAAACAGATGTAGACAGGTATACCATACCAAACTCAACCATACCCGTCTACATCTGTTTGGTTTTCTTTTTTACTCCATCTTTTCCGGTCTTCCTCTGCATTGTTGTTGGCTTTAAACAAAAAAAATCTATATATATATTTCTTTACCAACAATGCTTCAAGCAAACTACAACCTACTCTTAATATATATATATATATATATACATATTATTTGATAATTAATATTATTGCTATTAATATCATTATAATTAGTAGTATTAGTATAAGTATTATTATTGCTATTATTATTACTATTGTTACTATTATTCTTCTTGTTCTCATTATAACTACTATTAATATGATTATTATTTTTACTATTATTAATACTATTATTATTCATATTATTGTTTATATTATTACTAAGTTTAATATCTATATATTAATATGCTTGTCCGTACGGTGTCACGTCATCATCATCGCCAACATTAATAAATGAAACGCGTCATCATCATCGCAAACATTTGTTACATGTTAATGGCTGCACTCTTTGTCATGTAAGTATAAAAATAGAGAGATGTAGTTAAAATGAAAATGAAATAGAATAGACGAAATTCGAACCTCGTAAATTAGGTTTAGAAATAGATTACGAGAGAGAATTAGAAAATGGAATGTAAAACAAACCATTGTTTAGCTTAGAGATAAAATAGTTTCAAGAAAAGTGTGTTCGTTGTCAATTCTGTTATGAAAAATTCAATTGAGGAATGCAAATATACAAGATAATTTAATAAGCATGTGTTTAACATATTGGAAAAATAGATGACTGGGAATATAGGTTAAAATTCCTTTTGTAAACAAAGGAACAATTTTGGGCACGCATGTCCAGAACACGTGAAAGATGACACATGTTTTAACATGTGTATGACGTCATGGAAAATGGGAAGTTCTAGATATATTTAGAAACTTGAGAAAAACTGGAGGAGAAACTGGAGGGAAAACTGAGAGAGAGTCTGAGGACGACAGACGACAGTCCAGACATGGACATTCGAACGCCTAGAAGCGAGACGGTCACTTTTGAAACTTAGAATGTGAAGCTTTGAATTCTTGACTCAGAAAACCACGGCCGGTCGTGAGAAGAAATAAACCCATTATGTGTTTTTTTATAAACGTCGTCTTTGTGTTGTAATTTTATCAAAAGGTTAAGTGAATATTGTTATTATATATCTATATATATGTGTTATAAAATGTCTTGACATACACATCTCATATCTATAATGTGAACTCTACATCTCATATTTACACTTCTAAGTATGAACATTTTATAAATATGAATCTCGTCATAAAAGGAACACTCTCTCTTACAACATCTATCTCATACAACAACATCCCTCTCACTAAGACTCTCTTTCTAAGACTCAGTCTTAATAAGAAAACCTATATATAACACATTAATTAATGTGAATTGTTTCCCTTTATTGTTCAATCTTTATTAGTTAAAAATCATTAAACCTTTTTATTTCCCAAAACTTCCTGAAAAAAATATATATGAACTGTCTATTTATGGTTCCAGATTATTTTAAAGACAATTATGCATAGAAGGTATCGTTCCACAGTTTAAATAGTATAGCATTTTACTTACATTTTTAACGATGTCTTCTGTAGTAACTTACATTTTTAACGATGTCTTCTGAACGTTTATTCTATTTTATTCAGTAATAAATATATGTTTTACATTTAACCCTACGAGTTCGTTTTTTTACTGTGCCACTTTATCTTTTTATTTTTTATTTTTATTTACTTTTGAGTGAACCTTACATAGCAAAAAAATCGTTTAGAAATAAATGTTACAAAAATCAAGAATAATTGTATTAAATAAATCACCAAGTCACCATTCGCAAATACACTGAGTAACACAGAGTCAAAACATATTTTACGTCTTGTCTTACGGCATATCAATCCTTTTCGTGTTATTTATTGCTGAATCGAGTAATTTTGTAACATTTATACAACTTCACGTTGTTTACATAGTTATTATGCTTTGTTCTTTTTATTTTGCTTCTTTTACAGGCAGTCATCATCTTCTAATGCCCACCGACAGGGCATGCATGTTTAAATACTATAAAAATTGACACAACAATTTTTTTAATATGATATAAAACACTTTGTTTCCTTACTTACGATTTAATTTATTTAAAGAAATATTTATTTCCTATTTAAGATTTTCAGTATATTTTATTTAACTAAAGAATTTTTCCATTATTTTTATTACATTGTTAGGTGAAGTTTCAGAATAGTTAACCCCCCTCCCCATATTAAGAATTGCTTTCAGCATGATTCTCACAATAGCGGTATCAAATATCTTTTTTTCCTTATTTTAAAACAAATCGTTAAAAAAAAGATACAAGATCATTAAATTTTTTTCATTAAATCGCTATTAAGGTGAAGGTTCAAAATAGTTAACTTTTCTCCCCATAACCGTTATTTTATGCAGTAAAATACTTTGTTTCAATAATTATGGTTTAAATAAATATTTATTCCTTCTTAAAAGATTTACAGTATATTTTATTTAACTGAAAAAATATTTATTGTTCATACATATATTTTCCCATATTTTTTACATTGTTAACTGTAGTTTCAGAATAGTAAACCCACTCCCCATATTAAGAATGGCTTTCAGCATGATTATTACAATAGTGCTATCAAAGCTCATTGATTTTTCTTATTTAACAAAAATTATAAAACAGATACAAGAACATTTTAAACATTGTTTTCATTAAATCGTTATTTAGGTGAAGGTTCAAAATAGTTAACCCTTCTCCCCATAACCGTGTTTTTATGCAGTAGAATACTTTGTTTCAATACTTATGGTTTAAATACATATTTATTCCTTATTAAAAGATTTACAGTATATTTTATTTAATTGAAATTTATATCAATAATTCGATATAAAAAATATTTGTTAACTTCCAAATCTTCATTGAATAAAATTCAAAATAAATAGAAAACTCTATTGCATATGTAAAAGTGGACGGTTGCTTATTTAACTTCATTAAAAGCTATCAAAGTCAACCAAGAGCTGCTCAATATTCTGGCTTAATGGATCATTTAGCAAGGAATGAAGATGGTTATTCTGGTGTACCAGTTATTCTACCATCTACATTTCCAGGAAGTCCTAGGAATCTACAACAGCTTTATCAAGATGCAATGGCAGTTTTCTGTGACCTATTCATTACTCACACGTGTAATCCAAAATGTCCTGAAATATTAAACAACTTGGGGTCATCAGAACTTTTACAGAATCGATGTCAACAATGTCACACAGTTTTTTTTAAATTCACAGTCTGACTCCCAAGAACCTGCTGACTGACCACTATTCTCACTCCAAGCAGCTGATCGACGTCCATGTCAACGCCTCAATCATCACCAGCACTTCCTGACAATATCAACAACATCAGTTACGATCGGATTGGCCATCAATAAAAGTTTTAACTAAAGTTCTTTATTTGTTCTACTTGCTTCCATACGTTTATTTTTGTAATATAACAGTAAGGAATTTCTTACTGATGTGTTTTAAAAGATTTTAACTACCGTGCAATTTCCACGAGTCCTGCTAGTTATTATTATTATTTTTACTACTATTATTATTTTTACCTTTAATAGTTTTATTATGACGATTATTATTATTTTCATTATTACTACTATTATTAGTATAACTATTATTATTATTAATATCAATATCATTGCTATTAATATCATTATTGCTATTAGTATAAGTATTCTTATTACTACTGTTATTGCTATCATTATTACTATTAGTACTATTATTATTCTTGTTCCTAACCTTGCTACTAATATTATTATAAGTATTGTGGCTATGACTATTATTATTGTTACTATTATTATTATCACTATTATTGTTAATACTATTATTATTGTTGTTGTTGTTCTTGATTTTACTATTATTTTCCTCCTCGCTTAAGCATTGCAATACATCCAAGTTTCAGTTTATTTCCAACATTTCTCCAAACTGCATATCGAGCTTCCAATTTTGTGATGACTTCTAATTTTACAACAATGGTTTCCCCTATATCTGCAATTTTATGTATGAATGTATGTATCTATGTATGTGTGTATGACCAACTAGCACCGTGGGTGTTTGCGTGTATATATGTGTGTATTGGGGTGAAGAGGACTCCTCTAAGCCGTGGTGAAAGCAACATTTCTAGGAGAAGCACACCTGTGATTTAAAAGAACCATAAAGCGGGAGACCAGTACCCGCATTAAGCTGGTATGCAGTTTAACTTGCTGGCTATCATAATCTTGCTTGTTGCTTGATCTCAACATTTTGAACCGAGAGAGAGACTAAGCTGTCGTACAAAGCTAAGACTCTGTAACATCATCAGTGTATAGATACTCCTTCAGGCATTTGTCTATAAAAATGATCCTGTGGCGATGGAAAAGTTGCGACACGCGGAGGCTTGAAATGCTGGAAGTATGTAATAATTGATCTCAATGACCGTCTTCAGTGTTATGTCTGCTTGAGCGGGTGAATTCGCCAGTAGAACTAAAAAAAAACATGTTTGGGGGCATGGACTTTAAGTGTCTGAGGGAGTGGCACTCGCTTGACAAGACGTTGCAATCATCATACGTATGAATGTATGAGTATATATGTGTACATCTGTAAGCCGTAGTGAAGACAACCTCCCTATGAGAAGGAAAATCTGATATAAAACCTGCGATATTTGGTTCAATGTGACAGTTGTTTAGGGAGTGGGATTGTCTTGGTGCAAAATCTTTCCCCACTATAACAATCCTCATGCACAGGCATGATCGATATAAATTAGATATACTCTTTACCATCTCGTGTATCATTATAGCAAAAAAGGCTTGCTGTAGCCTAAAACGGCAAAACATTCATGAAGTTGATAAATATGATTATAAACGTAAATGCCAATAAGGGAACTGGAATTTCCAGCGCCCGGCCTGGCAGGTGTTTCAGGGCTCCACAGCCTGGACCCGGTCGTCATCATGCTACTGCGAGGAAATATATGACAATGACCATCGACTGTTGTAATGTCCGGACGCTGCTTGACTTGCCGCCAGCAATAACGCGTCCAGAGCGTAGATCTGCTCTTGTATCTAAGGAAATTCAGCGTTATGACATGGACACAGTTGCTCTGTCTGAGACCAGGCTGGCTGATGAGGGAATGTTTTCTGAGTTAGCTGGGGCCTACTCTATTTTCTGGAGTGGTAGAGCAGATCGATGTAAGAGGGAATCAGGCGTGGCTTTTGCTATAAATATATCAATTCTTTCTTGCCTGGAAGAACTTCCCCGTTGTGTGAGTGACCAGATCATGATTATGAGGTTACTTCTTTTTTTTTTTTTTTACATAGGCATCAACACATTATCAAGGCCCAGAAACCACTCAAGGATAAGGGTTAAAGAGTGTACAGTAGAAATTGGTCAATATAGTAATCATTAGTAATGAAAATTTGGTAAATTTGATAACTTATATGGAACGGCTCATCAAGAACTTATTTACTTTAGACTTGAACACAACCATATTGTAGTCAGCCGGAAAGCTAGAAACCGGAAGACAATTCCACAGGCGTGCAGTTCTAAGAAAGAAGCTTTGTTCATGGAATCTACGTTTAGGTTTAGGCACAGATAAAGAGTGGGGGACATTATTGATAGTGTTTACAGCTAGACGTGTGTTTCTTGTGAAAGTTTGGCGAGGGGGGACCATAGATTGAAGCTCAGTTGAACACTTTCCATGAAAATAACGATACACCAGAGACAAACTCGCAACATCTCTTCTGTGAGATAGAGGTTGCAAGGAGGAGAAAAGGACATCTCCTACGAGGCTACGAAATCTATTTTGAACTCTATCAAGGCATGACAAGTCCTTTCTAGCAGCTCCTGCCCAGATGTGGCAACAGTATTCCATCCTTGGACGTACCTGGCTCTTATATAGATAGAGAATAGCATCAGCAGTGAGATATCTACCGGATCGATAGAAAGATCCCACCATTTTTCCAGCGGCCTTGGCAACAGATTTGATATACGTGTTCCATTTAAGATTAGGAGTAATGGTCAAGCCCAGAAGCTTGTCAAAACTTGAGGCCTCCTGAAGACGAGAGCCATTCATTTCAATTGATGACAAATGTGGATTAGAATGTTGATGATGTAAAGAGAGAAGCTTGATTTTAGATGCATTAAAAGTAACCAGCCACTTCTTTTCCCCATTGTACTACGTGCTCAAGATCAGAGGAGAGAGAATTGGAGAGAACTTGGTCGTTTACTGTCTTTGATGTGGTACCAAAAATGGTAGTGTCGTCAGCATTAATGTCTACAAATGATGTAAGGATATGATTCGGATGATCATTAATGTAGATCAGGAAAAGAGTTGGGCCCAGGATGGATCCCTGAGGGACACCGGCATTAATACTGTGAGCTTCTGATTTTTGCCCCTCAACTACTACTCTTATGAACCTATCAGAAAGAAATGATTTAATAATTGATAAGACTTTTCCAGCTACACCATGGCTAGCGATCTTATGAAGTAAACCTTTATGCCATACCCTATCAAAGGCTTTAGATAGGTCAAGATCAATTGCCCTAGAAAGATTGCCACCGTCGAGAGATTTGCTAATCCTATGCGATATAACTGGTAAATGGCCGTTATAAACTTTTTGAGTGTCTATGAACCCACTATGGATGCAACAGAAGATGAAAAGGTTGCTTTCTGCCTTGTTTTGTGCAGTGTAGTTAGACGCATTCCCTCTGCTGATAAGATCTTCATTCTTGGAGATTTTAATACTAGGCTGGAAAAGATTTTGAAATCTGGGACATGGTGGGTAAACACGGAGTGGGCAAGTGTAATAGCAATGGTCTGATGTTGTTGCAGTTTTGTTCAGAGATGTGTTTTAAAATTGGTAACACCGTGTTCCAGCAGAAGGACAAATACAAGACGACCTGGACGCATCCTGGTTCCAATGAATGGCACTTGATAGACTATGTGTTACTCAGAAAATGTGAGATGAGGGATATCTGCAGTGTTCGTGTCATGCGGGGTGCATAGTGCTGGACCGATCATCGGTTGGTCCGTGTAACGATTAAGTGTGTTGTGAAGTCCAAGGTGAGGGGAGCTAGTGTGGCTATCCCAAAGCGACTTAATGTTTTCCGTCTAAAGGACAATATTGTGAGGGAGAAGCTAGTAAAGGAGATGGAAGAGATTGATTGTGAAAATACGTGGCCTGCTTTTAAGGAATCTGTCTATGAGGTATGTGGGAGAGTATTAGGCTATTATGAACGTAAACATCACGATTGGTTCAATGAGAATGATACTTGTTATGATTTAATTTGTTGTTAAGAGTTATCCCCCTTGGGATTGACATTCATAATAAAAGCGCCCTCTGTTTCATTTTCCCGCTCGATCCTTTCAAGAGCGTACGTGTATTTTACAGTTAATAAAACCTTTCTAAAAGGCAATTCTTTACTTACTGATACTATTCACTTCAATTTTATTAACTGTAAAAAAAAAAAAAAAAAAAAAAATAATGGATCGAATCTTACGTCCCGACAGATTCGAGGTGGAACCTACATGCCCTAATTCCGAAAAATCCTATAGGCATTGGAAATTAACCCTCCAGAATTATATCCGCTCACATAATAACGGATTAATCGAAAACACTTCAGATAATTTCTTTGCCTTGATCAATTGTATTTCAGCCTCTGTTTTCGATTTAATAAGCGATAAAACCGACTACGATAGTGCATTAAGAACATTGGACGCCGCTTATTTAAAACCTGAAAATATTGTTTATAATAGATATCGATTGATGACGACGAAGCAACAAACAACACAAAATATAGATGCCTTCATACTACAATTGGAAATGCTTGCCAAAACATGTAACTTCGAAGCGGTTTCTGCTGAAGAAAACAAAAATCAATACATTCGGGAAGCTTTCATCGGCGGAATTTCTTCTTCGTCCATCCGACAACGACTGTTAGAAAAACCCATCCTGACTTTACAAGACACATATGCCACGGACAGATCTCTTGAACAAGCAGAAAAGCATTCGATAAGCTACGCAAATAACTTTACTGTAGCAGCTACAAATAATCCTTCGGGCTACAATCGTATAGCTGTGATTAAAGAAAATATGCATCCAAAAGGGGTTTGTTTTTTCTGTGGAAAATCACGTCATCCTCGATATTTATGTCCTGCACGAAACGCCGAATGTAAAAAATGCAAAAAAAAAATGGTCATTGGGCTAAAGTGTGTAAATCTTCTATTTCTAACACTCATACTGCTGTTCTTTATGACGACTCTGACTACCCCTCACCTTCTCTATCCTGACTAGGAACTAACTCCAAAGATGTCACATTCACTCAATGCCAAATTAACGGGCACTTCGTGAACGCTATGGTGGACTCCGGCAGTGTAAAAACATTCATTAATGAAAATACTGCTAAAAAACTTAAACTCTTCACAATACCTAAAAACAAAACTATAGCTCTGGCTGCTTCCGATCAACATGCTAACATAACTGGCGAAGCTGTCGTGGATTTAATACTGAAAGATAAAACCCATTCTGGAATAACAATTGAAATCATTGAAAACCTTTTCATTGATTTAATAATCGGAAAAGATATTTTAAAAAAATATAAAAAAGTAACACTTACATTCGACGGTCCTAGAGACAAACTTATAATTGGAGCTATAAACACGAATAATTTTTTTCCTACCATAAACGTTCCACCCCCTCCTCTCTTTTCAAATCTTTCTCCTCATACTACTCCTATTGCGACAAAATCCCGACGTTACACTTTTGCCGCCAACAAATTCATAAAAGAAGAGACTGCTAGAATGTTGAAAGAAGGCATAATTGAACCTTCGATATCTCCGTGGCGAGCGCAGGTTCTTGTAACTTCGAATGAGAATCATAAGAAAAGAATGGTAGTCGACTACAGCGATACCATCAATAGATTCACGGAACTAGACGCTTACCCAATGCCTAATATCAATAAGATGGTAGACGACATCGCTCAATATAACATCTTCTCTACTCTCGACATAAAATCTGCTTATCACCAAATACCTATAAATCATGCTGATCGTAAATTCACTGCGTTTGAAGTAAGTGGCAAACTTTTTCAATTTACTCGTCTTCCTTTTGGCGTCACCAATGGAGTAAGTGCTTTCCAGAGGAGCATAGACTATATTATAGAAAAAGAAAATCTAACCGATACCTTTGTGTATGTTGATAACGTAACTATATGTGGGAAAAATCAAGAAGAACACGATTACAATCTTCAAAAATTCTACAAAATTGCTAAACAATATAACATCACTTTAAATGAAAATAAAAGCATAATTTCTTCTAGTTCTATTACTCTACTCGGCTACACCATAGAAAATAATCAAATAGCTCCCGATTATCAAAGACTAAAACCATTACTCGAAATGCCACCTCCGCTGAATCTTAAATCTCAAAAAAGAATAGTTGGAATGTTTTCCTATTACTGCAAATTCATTAAAAAATTTTCTGATAAAATTTTATTACTAAATCAAAACAAAGAATTTCCACTACCTCCATCTGTATTAAAATCTTTTCAAACATTGAAAAATGATCTAAAAGACGCCACTTTAATAACGGTAGATCCAAAAAAAGAATTTGAAGTAGAAACGGACGCTAGTAACTATTGCATTGCTGCAACACTAAATCAAGAAGGTCGTCCTATTGCATTTTTTTTTCAAGAACTCTCAATACTAACGAAATTAAGCACCATGCAGTAGAAAAAGAGGCAGCCGCTATTGTAGAAGCTCTCCGTAAGTGGCGACATTTTCTACTCGGCAGGCACTTTAAAGTCATCACAGATCAGAAGAGCATCAGCTTCATATTCGACAATAAAAGAAAATCTAAAATTAAGAATGACAAAATATGTCGTTGGCGTATAGAATTATCCCAATACAATTTCACTATAGTTTATCGACCTGGACCTGAAAATATTGCTGCTGACACATTCTCTCGCATCTCTGCTCTTACTTACAATCTACAAGATCTTCGTGATTTACATAAACAATTATGTCATCCTGGTGTTTCAAGATTAAGCCATTTTATAAGAACGAGGAACCTCCCTTTTACTTTGGATCAAATTAAGAATATTACTGACTCTTGCTCATCCTGTCAATTACTGAAACCCAAATTCGCCAATACCAATGGAGGGACTCTCATTCAAGCCATATTACCTTTTCAACGATTAAATCTTGATTTTAAAGGCCCTCTACCTACTTCTATACATGGCAACAAATATCTACTTAATCTAATTGATGAGTATTCCCGTTTTCCTTTCGCTTTTCCTTGCAGAGATATGACAAGCAAAACCATTATCCACTGTCTAAACAAACTCTTTTCAATTTTTGGTTTGCCTGACATGATACATACTGACCGTGCTTCTGATTTCTTAGCAAGAGAAATAAAGGATTTTTTACACAAAAAAGGAATTGCTACTTCTAAAACAAGTAGGTATCATCCGGAAGGTAATGGACAGATTGAAAAACTCAACGGTACCTTATGGAAGGCCATTCAAACAACATTACATTCTAATCAAATGAAACTACCTTATTGGGAAGACATACTACCGGACGCACTTCATTCAATTAGATCATTACTTTGTACTGCCACTAATATGACTCCCCATGATAGACTTTTTAAATATAGTCGTAAATCTGCTTCCGGAATTTTAATTCCTTCTTGGGTTAAACCAGGCCCAATATATATTAGAAACCACACTAAAACAAGTAAACATGACCCTCCTGTAACGCCTGCCACCCTAATAGATGTCAACCCCCACTACGCTTATGTTCAACTACCTTCTGGTACTGAAACCACTGTCAACGTTCGAGACTTAGCTCCAAACTCATCAAATGAAGAAAACTCTATTAATAATCCTACTACTTCAGAGACTTTATTTGAACCTTCTACTAATGAAAACATTGGTCATGAGGAAGACAAAAATCAATCGTCTGATCTTGAAGAAAATCAGATTTCACTAAAAAATAATACTGAAAATCAGCATTCCTGCCAATCTGTGCGGAGGTCGTCCCGAGTTCGACAATTCCCTAGTAAATATAAGGATTTTGTGACTAAATACTGAAAAAAACTGCAGTTTGGGTTCATATGTTATTTGTAAATAAAATGATTTTTCTGTGATTGTAAAAAAAAAAAAAAAAAAAAAAAAAAAATGTCTATAATTAATTACCCCTTACTTGAATACTTTAGGACGGGGAAAATGTTATGATTTAATTTGTTGTTAAGAGTTATCCCCCTTGGGATTGACATTCATAATAAAAGCGCCCTCTGTTTCATTTTCCCGCTCGATCCTTTCAAGAGCGTACGTGTATTTTACAGTTAATAAAACCTTTCTAAAAGGCAATTCTTTACTTACTGATACTATTCACTTCAATACTGAAATTCAGGCTCTGCTTGATTCAAAAGTCAGGGCATTTCACGCTTATCTCGGGGGTGGTTTGACGGATGGTGAGCAAGACCGATTCAGGGACAAGTGTAAGGCAATCAAACACGAGGTGCAGAGGAGGTTGCGTAACATGCAGGATGAATGATGGAGGCAGAAAGCTGAGGAAATTCAACTCACCGATGATTCGAACAACACCAAGGTTTATATAGCCTACTGCGAGCGGTTTACGGACTATCCAGATCACCTATCACTCCTCTGCGCTCGAAAGATGGTGGCGATCTTCTTCGAGACCCTACCGACATTCTTCATAGATAGAGGGACCATTTCGATGACCTCCTGAACAGACCTTCTTACGTTGATCAGGAGTTTGTTAGGTCGATCACTAGCAATCCGGTCGAGGATATCTTGGCAGAGCTTCCTTCTCTCCAGAAGCTTGAAACAGCTGTTCATAAGCTGAACAATGGAAAGTCCCCTGACCAGAATCGTTTGCATGCGGAGATCTTTTAATGTTCTGGACCCAAGATGATGCAACGCTTAGCGAAATTTTTGCAGACTGCTTGGCGGTATGAGTGTATTCTGCAGGATTAGCGGGATGCATTGATGGTAGTGCTATACAAGGGGAAGGGAAGCAGATATGAATATGGAAACTATCGAGGCATCTCTTTGCTGTCAGTAGTCGGTAAGGTGCTCTGTAGGATCATGCTAGTCAGAATGCTGGAGCACATTGCTGATGATGTTTTGCCTGAGTCGCAGTGTGTTCAGAAGATTTCGAGGGACAGTGGATATGATTTTTACAGCCAGGCATCTGCAGGAGAAATGTATAGAACAGCAAAAGGGACTGTATCAGGTGTTCATCGATTTAACTAAGGCCTTTGATACAGTCAATAGGGGTGCTTTGTGGAAGATTTTGCAAAGACTTGGCTATCCTGACAAGTTTAATCCATTTTAAAGCTCTTCCACGAGGTATGGAGGCTGTGATCAATGTTGTGGGAAAGCTGGCTGATCATATCTCAGTAGAAAATTGTGTTCAGGGAGACATCCCAGAACCCACACTCCTTGCATTGTATTTCAGCATGGTCTTTCGGATGGCATTTTTGGGGAGGGTGGGAATGCTCTGATTGTGCCTATATCCGTTACCGAACTACTGGGGGTTGTTCAACATTAGGCGCTTCAATGTAAGTACAATGGTACTCACCAACCCGATTCGTGACGTGCTCTATGTTGAGGACTGTGATCTGGTGGGTAATACGCTGACTGATATGCAGCATCTTGTGGACGCTTTTGCGGTTGCCTGAAGCGCATTGGGCCTGACCAGCAATCTGAAAAAATGTCTTAATATATCAGCCTGCTTCGGGCATGCCATACTATGAGCCATCAGTTTATATCTGTTGCGGTTGTCTCTAAGTTTTTATACTTGGGTATCACACTGAGTATGTCTGGTACACTGGATGATGAGGTATCGTTACGGATCAGCAGGGCAAGTGATGCCTTCGGAAAGTTGGACGGGCGTCTGTGGGCGTCTGTGATGCCAACCAAGATTTAGGTTTAGGCCGCATGCGTTCTCTCTACTCTTCTCTATGGTTGTGAAACTTGGACAACATACAGGGAGCGTTTGAGACGTCTCGGGCGGTTTCACCAGATGTGCCAACGGCGAATCTTAGGTGTGGGTTTGCAGATGTATGTCAGTGATGTGGAGGTGCTTGATCGAACCCAATGCCTTAGGATTAAGGCTCACGTTATTAAGCATAGACTAAGATGGAGTGGACATGTGGTGAGGATGTTATACAGTTGATTCTCAAAAAAACTCCTTTATGGTGAGCTCGCTGAGGGAAGACATCTGGCTCAAAAGACTAAATTGAGATTTAAGGATTGTTTAAGATCCACCTTAAAAAATGTGGGATTGATGAAAGAACTTGGGAGAGTCCTGCTTTGGATCGCGGAGAGTGGAGAAGGATCTTGCGAGGAGGTGTGGGCAAGTTTGAGGTGGATCGAACCCAGTATTAGCGCCTGAAGCGTGATATCCGGAAAGGGAGAGTGAAAGGAGCCGTGGATGGGAGGGGCAACGAAATTGGTCTGGAGTTTGAGGTGTGCTGAAAAATATGCCTTAGCAGAGCTGGGTTGATGATTCACCAGTCTACTCATCGGCGCAGAGGACCACAAAGCAGTTTTGAGTTGGCAAAGTATACCTGTGTACACTGCGGGCGAATGTACAAAACGACAGGCGGTTTGAAACGGCATTTGATCCAGCATAGAAAAGTACATCAAGAACGTGCTGTTTGTCGTGCACATGTCTGTACAATGTGTGCTAAGGAATGCTAGAGTTTAGCAGGGCTTAAAAGCCACATTCGTGCAGTCCATCACTGAATGCTTTCGTGTTTCTATATACCTTTCTATATCAAGTGATGGCAATGTTCGAAAGCGAATTTGCTGCCATCATATATGTACATAGCCTTGTGCATGTGTGTTGGCAAAGAAAGAAAAAGAACAGTCCGAATATTTAAAGATGTTTGAACAAAAATAGGAAGAGATTTAGTAAATTATGGTTAACATAAAAATAATGTTTTATTTATTTTATTTATTTATGCGTACATATATGAATAAACGAAGGCCACTAGAATGTAAAGTAAGCGTTAAAAATAAATAAATGCCTGTGGGTGTGTGTGCGTGTAGAAAATCCAGACAAACAGCCTTTGACCACGTTTTGCAGCTAGAACCATAATAACCCTATAAGTCCAAGCTTTTGGTGAGGAGATTCCACATAGTTTATCTCTTAAATCTGCTTGTCAATCTCCAGGGGTATATGTACGTACGTGTATAAACGTGTGTGTGTGCGTATCTTGTGTATGGGTACGTGAGGAAGCATATCTGGAATGCGTGAGTGTATAGACATGTATGTTCATATATACAGAGATGGTCGAGGGATGCAAAGTTTTATGAAAGACTTGGTTTTCAATATTTTTCATATTCAAATAGACCTTAACCTTATTGGCGTTACCCGTGCTCCTCCTATCCGTCTGACACTCAGGTTTCCATCATTTACAACGTGAAAGATCGAAGGATCGGTCTAAAATGTGTACTTTTGAAAGAAACATTCTTGTTTTTTCCAAAAACTTTTTGTATTCCTACACGTCGAAAAGAAATAAACATTTATATATTTTTCATATTGATTTTTTATTCATACATATTTGTACACACACACACACACACACACACACACAGGCACACAAATATATATATATATATATATATATATATATATGTATACATACACACACATATATATATGCATATATATATCGTTCATAAAACGGTTCATGAGATAATTAATAAAAAAATAAAAAAGTATGCAAATTGCCAAACCAAAAGAAATACAATATAGTTCAGAAAACAATTATATTGATCCCTTTTTATATTTTAAAGTGTGTTTATACGTAAAATAAACGAGCACATTTTCAAACACCTATTTTCCTGTTTGAAAATGAAAACAAAAAGTAGAGACGTTACAACGTAAAACAGTGCATTTGTTTCCACAGGATACAGACTTGTAAATTACAAATAATTATCCAACATTTAATAGTCTTATACTCTTATTTTACACTGTAAGATGGAGTCTGATTCTCTCTTTAACACGTTAAGTTTGGGAAAAGATGGTATAAATAAAAAAACGGATAAAATACTGTTAAAAACTCGCTCAATACATGTTACTGTGACATAGGTTGGCATATATTCGGCTGGCTTTTAATAGTATTTTGTATAGTATTTTATTTATAACACCAAACTTACGGTGTTAAAGAGGGTGTGCGACGCCATCTTGAATTTTCGAATACATCGGTAAACACTGTATGTTTTTCGAGCTGAATAAATATGTTACATTGAATAAAAACACGAAAAATATATCCAGTCGGGCAGAAAAGTAACTTATCTTGCCTTTGATAACATTTATTTGTTATATATTTGTTTTTTGACAACTTTTTCGAATCTTTGTGTACAGTAATACAAACCCGTATTTTGTATAGTTTTTTTTTTATTTATAACACTTTTTTCCAAACTTACGGTGTTAAAGAGGGTGTGAGACGCCATCTTGAATTTTCAAATACATCGGTAAACACTGTATGTTTTTCGAGCTGAATCATCCACCCAAAACAAATTAGAGTGGTCCGTGTTCTGTAGTAGCGTCTGGATATTTACCAAGAAAAAAATATTTAGGTTTGGCTATAAATTCCTAAAATCATTTCACCCTAAATAATTTAGGTGACTGAAATAGGAATCTAATTGAATCTTTAATTTCCTGAATAGTATCTGATAATTCAGTTTTCTTCGAGTTATATCGAATACATTAATACGGACTTTAGGGGCTTTTTTCGTAATGTTACTGTAAACATTATTTTTTATTGTTACAAATTACGATGCTTTAAAAAAAGGAAAATAAATTCTAGCGTTTTTTATTTATTACTGAAAACCATAACTTTAGTAAAGGTATTTTTTGTTTAAACAAAATAAAACATTTTCACTAAGAGTTAAGTAAAAATAATTCGTTCATTATATTCTGCGATCATTACTTGAAAAATACTGCAATTTTCTATTAAAATTCGTTAATTTCCTGATTTTTGGTGAATTTTTAAGTAAAGGGAGGAGTCAAAATGTGTATACACTTTGAGCGTCGTTATTCATTTTGAGACAACGTGTTGTTAATTTAAATATCCAGTTTGGCAGAAAAGTAACTTATCTTGCCTTTGATAACATTTATTTGTTATATATCTGTTTTTTTGACAACTTTTTCGAATCTATGTGTACAGTAATACAAACCCAAACTTCGGAGGTTGGCCCCCCCCCACCTAAAATGTACTTGGAAAAATCGATTTTATAGTGAGATTTAAGAATGGTTTGTCGAAAAAAAGGTGAAAAACAAAACAAATAATCGATAAATAATTGTTACCAAAGGCAATAAATGCTACTTTTTTTTTTACTTACATTGAATATTTTAAAGCGCTTTTCTTTATTTTTTAATAATCTAATGCGGGTGTGTGGGGGCCAAATACCTCCAGATTTTCTAGAATTTCCCGCTAGATTGTAACCGAAATCTCCAGATATAGCAGGAAAACCGCTAAATTGTACCACTGGTCACGTGACAGGAAGCGGTAATAAATAATTGTCCCTATATAAAAAAATGACCTCTCTGTACAAATAAATCCACCTATTTATCATAGAAAAATGAAATATAATGTTATAATTAAAAAGAAATATATAAAAACACATATGGATATAGTAAACATATTAAACAAAAACGTGGAAGCCATCCGTCCAGTGGTTTTTTAGACAATTCCGCACAAACCAACATTTACATTTATATATATATATATATATATATATATATATATATATATATATATATATATATATATATATATATATATATATATATATATATCCGTATTATTTTTCTTATTACCGTTCTATCTGTTTGGTTACATATGTTTCGTATGTTGAACCATGTTTACGACCCAGCAGCCTCGTCAAACCTTACAGAAATTGTTGTTAGTATGTGGAAGGATTGTTTAGAAGAAGTACGAGAAAAATAAAGGGGGCAGAAGATAATAAGGGGGAGGGGGAAAGGTATTAGCAATATTTTCATTTTGAAAGTTAAAATACATTGGATTGTATTATGTATGTGGGGTAGCAGATTCAGATAGTCGTGTGAGGAAATATATGGGTATAGGGAGGTGGAGGTGGAGAGAGGATGGTAAAGAAAAAGAGGGGGTAAATAGAGGAGGATAAGGAGAGGAGGCAGAGTAGTTTCAATTTAGACTGCGTTTTGCTTGTTCAACCATCCATATGAAGTAGATGAGAGAGATAGAGAGAGAAAGAGAGGGAGAGAGATAAAGGGTTACGGTAGATGCCATGTGTTTTACCAGTCGCTATAGGTCGACTTGTTCATTTCAGTTGACAATGAGTTGTTTTTAGGTAGTTAAGATTTAATACATATGCTAACACATGCGAAAATATGTATAGATACACATAATATGCACATTTCTACGCATACATATATAGACACATACGCACATACACGCATATATAAACGATGTATGTATATTTATATATATATATATATATATATATATATATATATATATATATTCACCTCAAAGAAGGCACAATGTCACTTTGAAGAAGGGGGCTACTACCAGGGACATAATTGAAGGGGGATTAGTAGAAGTTTAAGTGTGATGTGAACAAACATCTTTCTACTCATATATATATATATATATATACATATATATATATATATATATATATATATATATATATACATATACGTGGATATATAGATCTCCAGTAAGAAGTAGATGTACATATACATACATACATACATACATACACACACATGTACCCACATACACGTACACAAAATTACATAAATGTACATATTTATAAACATATAAATCTACAGACATATATAGACATACATATATATATAAATAAATACACAGGCAAGCGTATATATACACACACTAAATAAAGTAAAGTTAGAATAAATAAATAATACTAAATAAATAAGTAAATAAATGGGTGTAGTAAATAATGCAAGGTTAGGTAGACGAATCGTTAAGTTCATATATATATATATATATATATATATATATATATATATATATATATATATATATATATATATATATATATGGGATTGGCTCCTTACATGGTGTTTTGTGCAGTGGTTATGTTTTACTGTATTTTCAGTGTTAAATGCATTGTGGATATAGGCATATGCATACATACAAATACATGCATATAAACTCAGATACAGCTATACCTGTATACCTACGTTCAGCCACGCATACCCACAGATACACACATATGATTATACACACATTAACACCAAGATTTACGCAACCACATACATGTGCACACCGATATGGATATACCAGTCTAAAATCATGTCTATTCACACGACGCATGAGCACATACATTAATACAGGCGTACTTAGAAATACATACATAAATACACATAAAGATATATATATATATATATATATATACATGCACACACACACACGCACACACACACACACATCTAGCCGCACTGATGAGCTGTGAAACAGCGAAACAGTACTGTATGTGGATGACTATATATATATATATATATATATATATATATATATTATTACATTTTCACCCCAAACAAGGCAAATTGCCACTTTGGTGTAGGGGGCTACTATCAGGGACAACAACTACTGGGGTACTATGTAGGGATTTGGGCAGCAAGATGTCGGTTCACGTTACACTTGAACTTCTGAACGTCACTACTGTTGGGGAAGCAGGGACCTGGAATGGAATTCCAGAGTCTAGAGGTTCTGGGGAAGAAACTATTGGAGTAAAACATCTTTTACATCTAGGGATCTCTACAGTGTGGGGGTGGGATTTAGCAGCCTGTCGGGTTTGTCGAGGGTGCTCACGTCGTTGGGGAACAAGTTATTGCAGTTCGTCAGAGCATTCACCACTAAAATACTTGTAGAAAAGACAGAGGGATGCAACATTTCGTCGATGGGACAGAGGCTGAAGCTTAGATGCCAGTTCAGGGCCTATCAGGTTTGCGACTCTCTTTTGAACCTTGTCAAGGAGCGAGAGACTAGTAGCAGATGCACCAGCCCAGTTGTGGTAGCAATACTCCATACATGGGCGAATGGTAGCCTTATAGAGGTGCAGGATACTTTCGGGTGTTAGTAGTTCTCAAGCACGGTAGAGAGAGCCGACCTTTCTTGCAGCGGCATTGGCAATGCCTTCAATGTAATTGTTTCGACTCATGTTTCCTGTGAAGGTTAGGCCAAGGAGTTTGAAAGATGTACTCTCAGATAAAGAGTCGTTGGCCATTGCTATAGGTGGTAGAGAGGGTTTCTTGTAATTATTGAATGAAACCAGTTTAGTCTTGGCAGCATTGAACGCGACCAACCATTTTTGTCCCCATTCTACCTCAGATTGGAGGTGTTCCTCTAGTGTTTCTGCCATTTCTTTAGATATGTGTTCATTCGTCTTCTTGTTGGACCTGCCATAGAGTGTAGTGTCATCAGCATATATACCCATCTCAGAGGCAATTTTGTCGGGGAGGTAATTTATGATTATCAGGAACAATAAAGGTCCAAGGATAGAACCCTGGGGCACCCCCGCATTTATATCATATTGTTTAGATGTACGACCGTCGAGGACAACTTGGATTTTTCTCTTGTCTAAGAAGGATTTAATTATGTTATATATTCTACCAGTGATACCGTATGATCTGATTTTCCTGAGGAGACCCTCATGCCATACCCTGTCAAAAACCTAAGATATATCTAGAGCTACCGCTCTGCCCTCCCCCGCTTTGTCCAGTGAATTATATATACGTTCAGAGATCACAGTTAGGATGTCTGCTGCGGAACGGGCTTGTCTAAATCCATATTATTTGTCAGTCAGAAGTTTAGCATCTGTAAGATGATGGACTAGAGCATGGTTAATTATGGTCTCAAATATCTTGGCAAAAAGTGGGAGGAGGCTAATGGGGCGATAATTTGATGGGTCAGTCCTTTCAACAGAATTCTTGAATACTGGTACAACAGAAGCAGTTTTCCAACAGCCCGGAAAGCAAGCTTTATTGAGGCATTTTTTGTAGAGTTTGGAGAGAACTGGAGCTACTTCGGCTGAGCAATTTTTTAATAGCACAGTTGGGATAAGATCGGGTCCACATGCTTTTGAAGTGTCAAGGTTTTTTATGATAGCATGCACCTGAGCAGGGGTGGTTTTCAGATCGTCTAGCGTGGCGTCTGTAGAGAGAGAGAGAGAGAGAGAGAGAGAGGGAGAGAGAGAGAGACTCAACCATGCCCGCACATACACACACGTATACATATGAAGATACATGTACTGATCTCCAGTAAGTAAGTAAAATATTTTTTTTTTATTCTATGAAAGCTTATTTGTGTAAGTAATTGGTAAGAAAATGTTAAAATAGCACATTATTTTTATAACATTGCTATAACTATTTAGTTATAAAATGTGATCTGTTATTTGAATTGGATGAGTAATTCCGCGTAAGTAAAACTTAAAACTTGAGTTAATTTTTTTTTATTTGTGTTTAACATATAGACGAGATAAGATTAAAAATTGCAGCTATTTAATCGGAAGTGGGAATATATATTTAGGAATTGCAGGGAATTAGTTTTGTAGGTAGTTTTTGTTACTTATGTTTGAACAACATCTGATTGGCTAATGAATCTAATTAAATATAAGGCCTTTATTTTTTTGTTTTTTAATAATTAAGAATTCGTATTTTTCAAGAGCTTTCTGTTGCTCCCCGTTTTCTCATTATAGCCTAAATAAATATTCCCGAAATGTGAAAATGATTTTTGTAAAATAAAATATAGCGGCATAATGCGACCTATGTTAGAATTTATATATGTTTTTTTTTCATCGAAATGGAATCAGATAAACACAGCACTACGTAAGTTTTTACATTCTTATGTTTTGTTCAATATAAATAGTTTAATTTCTTGTGCTTGATGTTAGTAAATATCTAATAGTTGTTTCAGCACTTTATTTATTAAAACTGCATAAGTAAATGCTTATGAACTAAATGGGTTTTATTATTTTCATAGATATATTACGATATGTGAAAAAATATATAAATGGATGATGGAAAATTCTGTAACGTGCTTAGTAGATTTCCTTATAAGTTATAATGCATTACTAGGGCTAGGAGAAGAACATATTGTGTTCATTGTTTTGAATCACGAGTGTGTATCCATTGATATAGTTTATACTTTTATATGACGTGATGCGGCTATGGGTAGATTAACTGTGTCTTACTGTGTCGGATACATATTCGATTGTAAAAACAATCCAAGAAAATATGCGTTTGACATAACCCTTGTCATTACATATAATTGTTGTTTTTTTTTTACTTTACAACAAATGGAAAATTATTATCTTAGGTATATTTGGGTAGCTAAATGGGAATATGTGCAATAATACTATGTTTGGAATCTATTAATTGTATCACATTCAAACACACAAACGCATACACACGCACCCACACACTCACCCCACACACGGACACATACACACACACACACACACACACATATATATATATATGTGTGTGTGTGTATGATTTTCAGAATGTTTGAGTTTATATATAATAAGTTCCACAGACAAAAAACGTCGAAGCCCACTAGAGTCATGTCTTGCCCATTAGGTTCGTTGCCATTGCTCTTATGGGTTTCGACATAGATGGGCTGTTGAATTCATTATATATATATATATATATATATATATATATATATATATATATATATATATATATATATATATATAATGAGAAAAACGAAAAAAAAACACTAATCTAGTTTTAAAACAGATCCTTTGTCCGATAAAATGCATGCCCATTGGCTGATAGGAAGGGTCCTGTGGATACTAGAAAGCTGATTGGATAACTAAAATCTAAATAGAAGAGGAGCATATAAAAACAATAAACAGCCGCAGACTTCGCGCATAAGCCTGAGGAGTCCTAGAGTTGATGAAACACGGAATATTCAGTGTAGCTTAATCGCCATATATATTTTATAAATTACTAAGTAGCTCTGCTTACGGACTGAGCACTTTTGAAGTAAATACTTTTAGTTTACACATACATCTGTACTTCCGTATATTAAATTTATGTGAGTAAATTAAGTAGTTATATATATATACATATATATACAGATATATATATAAATATATATATAAATATATATATTTATATATATGTATATATATAAATATATATATATATATATATATATATATATATATATACAGGTAAAAATAGAGTGAAACCCGTATATCGGATACTACTTATCCGTTCTCTACAACTCTCTTATATACAGGGGTATGGTTTAATCTAGGTTTTTACAATCGGCTTACACTGTACGTTAAAACAGACTCTAATTTGAGACCAAAGAAAATCTCTCTGATATCAATTCCTTATATTCGGCTATCTTATATCCGGGTTAGACTATATATATATATATATATGTATGTATGTATATATATATATATATATATATATATATATATATATATAGGTATCAGCATCTATATATTTCTATATGCTGCTACATCAACTGCATATTTTCGTTTTGTTTGAAGCAAATATATTTGCAGAGATGCTGTTGCTAGACAAAAATTTATATCTTATTTGAATGACAATGAAGAATTAACCGAACTGGCTTCCTGTTTCATTTCTCGCCATCATCGCACTATTTCTCTTTAATATGTCACTAGGTGGAAAGCGACAAGCAACTTCGTTCGGGAGAACTTGGCATTTACAGCTTCGACTTTGCGAAGAATTTGACTGTAAAAGGCGAGTAGGATATTCTACAGAGTTCCTGTAACGGGTCAGATTCTGTGACCACTTTGTATAAAAGTGACTTTATATCCTGATGTTTAATAATCCTGTTAGTTTTCTGTTCAACAATGTCTATTTTTATACACACCCAAACGAGAAACCACATCGTACAAGTTAAGATTGTATAACGTTGATATTGAGGCGTTTATGTTCAAGAGCCAACTTTTATATACATACAGATTTTGTCTTCAAGGCCGATATAGCTAACCGTCAGATTTTTATTGGCTGGCGCTATATAAGAATGTCCGATACGCTTACTGATAAAATAATACACACATATACGTATATATATATATATATATATATATATATATATATATATATATATATATGTGTGTGTGTGTGTGTGTATATATACCTACTTCATTTACTCACATAAAATTAATATACGAAAGTATACATTTATGCGTAAACTTTAAGTATTTACTTGAAAAGTGTTCAATACGTAGGTAGAGCTAGTTAGTAATTTATGAAATATATATGGCGATTAAGCTACACTGAATATTCCGCGTTTCAGTCACCCACTCTAGGATTCTTCAGGCTTATGCGCATAAGCCTGGAGTATCCTAGAGTGGATGAATGAAACGCGGAATATTCAGTGTAGCTTAATCGCCATATATATTTTATAAATTAATAACTATATATATATATATATATATATATATATATATATATATATATATATATATATATATATAAGCTAGAAAGTAAGAAGTATGCCCATAAGACAAAATCTTAGAGTGTCCATGTGTTTACATAAGTGTGCAGGACAAACTGCCATGACAATAATTTCCCTAAAAGTAAGTATTGACCAAATATTACAAAATCCTATAGTATTCTTCGGTCAAACAATCCCCTTTAATTTTTCCTTAAAACAAATTAAACTTCTTTATTTAACGTTACATGGATATACAATTTTGTTGAATTGTGATAGAGGTTAAACGTTAAGAATATAATATTTGCTATAAAATGTCCAAGTAAAAAAAGAATCTCACAATTCGTTGCAGGAATTCCCTATCCGAGGACAAATAAGAGGCGTTCAAGATAACGTCTTTTATATTTAATTCTGTCAAAGAGATCAGTTGATGTCAAATTGTAATGTTATGCTGACTGAACTAATGCATTATTGCTCTAAAAGATAAATGTCTTTGCTGCGCATATTGGCGGTTTTGGTGATTCTCCTACCATGAACGTGCTTACTAAGTAAAGCTGCATCATTGAAATCCTGATAATTATGCATTGAAAATGATGATGACTGAGTAGTAACTGTGACTTGGTTAAATGGTTTATCTGCCATTTTAGTAGCTCTTGAATTTTTGCAATGAGAAGAAAAAAAAACAAATTAGGATGCTTTGGATGTGAACAACTCTTATATATTAAAAAGCGCCCAGGGCGACCATGCCCATATATCGTTCATCCCAAGCAAACGTGCATCTGTATATAAAAGACAAATCAACGACGCGCGTTTTTGTATGTCCAGCAAAGGCTTTTATCACCAGGGTGCTCTAGGAAAGTGGTTACTATGGTTTATAACTTTTTATATACTCACTAGATTATAATATCTACGATTTGTGAAGAGACATGGTCTCTAGATTATTTTGATCAATATTTATAAAATTCACGCTATTCAATCCTCTGGCGTTTGGTTTGCCTTTTTTTTATAAATATAAAGCAAAACTGAATCGAATCAAATCAGTTCGCTGGCCTTCGCGGCCGGCACATCTTAAAACCAATTAACTTTGATCAATGGGGAAAACACTTCATATCAGGCAATTGCTATTTATTGGAGAGTTCCCACGTTTTCGGGGGAGCTTAGTTTTCCCAACAAATAAATGAAACGGCGGAAAGCTTAAATGGTCTCCAGCCAACCTCCATTTTTGCACCTCACTTAGCAAGTAAACTTTTTGATTGATATCGCTAAGTTACAATGCTTTTCACTTTCTACGGCCTCGTAGCGTAATGTTTTCTTTCACTTTATTTTCCACCTTCGGGTTCGTCACGGGTTCGAGCCTCCCTTCCTACTAACACAGTTTTTGCCCTTTACAACTCTAAACATCCGGGCAACGCCGTGCGTGTACACCCGCTAGTTGTAAATAATGCCCAGTACTATGAAAAAAAATCTGAAGCTCAAAATAGCGCTCACTGTAATTGTATGACCCGCTCCACCACAGCTCTTTGACATAAAAAAAAGAAGTCTTGATTTCGACATTTTATATGCTGCGTGAATCATCAGAGTGTATTAATTCTTCAATCGTTCTGTGTATCGATACTCCATGGCATTTTTTTTAAGTATAGATATTAAGTATAGATACATAGACTCAGATGCAGTACGTTTGAAGAAACGTTTATGAATTTTAAAAACAATTCAGTGGAGAGTTGTTTGTAGGGAATTACAACGTTTTATCAATACAGTATGATTAAGAGGCAATTCCTAGGACTTTTTGAAGTTTAAGGTTTCATTCCGTCGATGTAAGGCACACCCATAAATCACAAACTGTTCCACATGAAGGAAGTCAACGTCGGACATTGATTTCACCGATGGGATACTCATTTCTCTGTCGACGGATACGATTGCGAGCACTGCGTCAATGATAAAAATCAAATCAATCATTTTTATGCGAGAAATTTTCACAAAACGATATAGAACATCTTTTCAACTCGAGTTTCATTTAACCAAATTCGTTTGATGAAAGTAAGAAACACACATCCGTTGATTGATTGATGGGAGATCGAATTCCTTTAATGCAGATGTCGATAAAGAATGTCCCGTTTACATCATAATGTCAATACCATGAGATTGACAATAATGTGTTTACATTGCATTACCACCTGAATAACTTTACTAGATCGATTATTTTTATCTCTCTTATATATATATATATATATATATATATATATATATATATATATATATATATATATATATATACATATATGTATATATATACACATATATATATGGTGGAGATGGTCATTTAAAAAAAATGAAGAAAGTGGTCAATACTGTTGTAGAGCAAGTATGCGTTTTATTTTTTATTACCGTATCTTTCTGTTAAGTTTTTTCTGTAAAAGTCTGAGGACGCTACAGACGGCAGAAAAAAACGGCCGTGTAGCCGAACCAATAATGTAACTTGACAGAAAGATACGGAATAAAAAATAAAACGTATATATATATATATATATATATATATATATATATATATATATTCATATATGTATCTACATGTGTATATTTCTGTGGAAATATAATCTATTTTTTTCTATAAGATATACCAATCATTATTTAAGACGCTCAATGTAATTACAGAGCAATATAAGGAATCAATAACAAAAGTCTATATGCATTTTTTACACGACTAAAAAATCAGGGGGTAATGTAAACATATTATAAGATATTTACAGCTTCTCCTTCAATTTTCAGATTTTAAATCATTTTCAAACGTACTTTATCTCATTTTGGTGAATTGATTGTTGCAATTTCTTCAGATGAGTTAAGGGCAAAATAGATTAACTGATTTATATAATAATTGAGTGATTGATTTTGGGTTGCCTAAACAGATACTCTCAAGAAATGTAAATGTCAACTAAACTAAAGGAAAAAATCGTAAGGTGATCAACATCATGATCTTTTGGACTATGCATTTTTTCATTCATCCATTATATATATATTAAAAAAAAATAACAATTTCTATATTAGATTGACGAGAAAGTTCTTGCAATTTTTTTTACACTTAAATTCAGAGGAACATATCTCGGCTCAAAAAAGATGCATTGATCAAAATATGCACCATTATTATTAACAGACTTTTGCCAACGCAAAGCAAGTGTATTGTATCCATGCCAATAATGAAAAAAAACACTTAAGTTCTCGTGGTGATACCGCTTAAGTTTTTGAAGCGTTCTGCATGCAGAAAGACATGGAGATGCTTGTAAAATGGCTAGTCGGATGGAGAGGAGTCTAGAAAGTAGGGCGGTTGAGGCTGAGTTTCCTAGCCCAATTCGTTCAACTTCCGCAGGGCCGGTTTAGCAATGTGCGGTCGGACATGGTCGTGGTCAAGATTTGGGAATTTCTTAATTATTACGAGAGTAAGCGTGAGCGTATGCTTTGATTTGAATCTCCCGGTCATTATTAATAAAGTTTCAACACCGATAGATGTTTAAGCATGAAAGAGTAGTGTTTGTAAGTCTTAAACTTTATATATATATATATATATATATATATATATATATATATATATATATATATATATATATATATATATATATTAAGTAATGTGATTGATAATTTGAAATTTAAGAATCAAATTAAAATTAAATTATAACATCCGTTTCATAAGAAGGAACAACAACAAAATCAATTATCTGTACGATCGTTTCGGAAAACAATGATTTTTATTGTGGTATACATCAAGTTACGTACAATAATTACATATAGTTTTTTAATAAGCAAGGTCTCCTCGTCAGCAAATTTTAAAGGGTTTTTATTGAATTTAAAAGACACCATAAATAAACCTAGCATTAAAAGTAAGGCAGATGAATCTGAAAAAATTGAAATAAAAGGTCTGGATTTAAAATTTATAAAAAAATTAATATGGGTTAGAGATATAAAATAAATAGAGTAAAATACATTATGAGTTTGCTTTAAAAATATATAGAGATATTTACCTCTTAATTTTTCGCTTTTTGAAATCAGGAACTATGGTTAAATTACTCATTTAGATGTTTGCTATAGCTTTTTATCTTATTGAATGGTGAATTTTAAAAGGGGGGACGCCCGTGAAATAAATTATTTCCGTTAGGGTATTTTTGATTTAAAGACGCTGCGGTTTATATTTCAAATGTTTGTTTTGCAATTACATGTTATAAGGGGAGATAATTGTCATGTTTTCTTTACTTTATTTATTTGAATGGTGTTAGGGGGATAATTAGTTTGACTTAATTTATTAAAAAAAAACAATTGTAATCTATTTTTACTAATAAGTAATTTTTAATGATTTAAGGTGGTTTTTTATTTATTAAATTTAAACCAACGTTTATGACTGCATGTAAATATATGCTCCTGTCTTGAATTTAATAGTGTGGTTGTATTTTTTATATTTTCATATTTTAAAATTTTATATCTTCATATTTTAAAATATTTAGGGTCTCTTTTGTATTTAGTGCACAAAATTTATCTCCTGGTTTATATGATTTGCAAGTCTCAATTATTCGCGATTTTAAGTTGAAAGAAATATTGCTATGTTTTTGTTGCCAAATATAGTTGGATAGAGTAGTTTGGTTTGACAGACAGTTATTTTGAAAAGAATGTGTGTGCGTTGAAATTCTATGTTTTATTAGGCCAGATATGGAACCAAAATATATTACCTCTTGCTTATTGTGATTATTTTCCGTTAGGTCTGTTGTTGGATTATTATATGGTGGGTTGATTTGTAATTGATCGGTAGATTGGTTTTAGTTGGTGTTATTATTTAATCTGGTAGTTGAGTTATGGCTGTTAATAGGTTCATGTAGATTTGGAGTTTTTGATACTGTGCAGCTATAGATAACATTTTTTAATTTTACATGAGCCTTGTAGGGGACATTTATTTTTTCTTCTACAGTTACAGTCCGATATATTTTGTATAGCTGCATTTTGTAGCTTATTAATTTTCTTATTATTAGAGCTAATTATTTCCTAATGAAGGTTAGGCATAGTAGAGTAAGAGACTTTAATTTTGTTCTTATTGAAAATTTTATTATTTCTATCGAGGGCTTTAAAGTTCTTATCTAATATTTTAAAAAATTATCTGGCTATGTTTGTCTCTAGGTTTTTGGAATATGGGGGGTTGAACCATAGGATATCCTTATGTCTATTCTTACGTTTACTGGTTTTGGTTTGCTGTTTATTTGTATTATTATCTAATATTTTTGGTTTGGTTTTATCTGTTTTTGTCTCTTGGTTATTTTTCTTAACTCGCATACGGGAAGACATTACCATATTATATGTTATTACGCTCTTAATAAGTTTATTTTCAATGCAGTTTATGTTTCTATCATTTTTATTTATGAATTTAATTTGTGAATTATATCCAGAGTTTTTAAGGGCCTCATTATAATATTTTTAATTTTGGGTAAATATGGATTTAGTAGAAGACAGTCTAGAAATTCTTAAAGCGATATTGGGAACTATTGATTTTAATATTGATTTAGGGTGGTTTGATTGATTGTGGACATATATTAGTGATTGGATGATAAGAGCCCCTAAAAATTTTAAAATATGAAGATATAAAAAAATACAACCAAACTATTAAATTCAAGACAGGAGCTTATATTTACATGCAGTCATAAACGTTGGTTTAAATTTAATAAATATAAACCACCTCAAAATCATTAAAAATTACTTATTAGTAAAAATAGATTACAATTGTTTTTTTTTAATAAATTAAGTCAAACTAAGTATCCCCCTAACACCATTCAAATAAATAAAGTAAAGAAATCATGACAATTATCTCCCCTTACAACATGTAATTGCAAAACCAACATTTGAAATATAAACCGTAGTGTCTTTAAATCAAAAATACCCTAACGGAAATAATTTATTGCACGGGCGCCCCCCTTTTAAAATTCATCAGTCAATAAGATAAAAAGCTATAGCAAACATCTAAATGAGTATTTTAACCATAGTTCCTGATTTCAAAAAGCGAAAAATTAAGAGGTAAATATCTCTATATATTTTTAAAGCAAACTCATAATGTAAATTCGAATCTTTATTTTACTCTATTTATTTTATATCTCTAACCCATATTAATTTTCTTATGAATTTTAAATCCAGATCTTTTATTCCAATTTTTTCAGATTCATCTGCCTTACTTTTAATGCTTGGTTTATTTATGGTGTCTTTTAAATTCAATAAAACCCTTCCAAAGTTGCTGACGAGGAGACCTTGCTTATTAAAAAAAACTATATGTAATTATTGTACGTAACTTGATGTATACCACAATAAAAATCATTGTTTTCCGAAACGATCGTACAGATAATTGATTTTGTTGTTGTTCCTTCTTATGAAACGGATTTTTAAATTAATTTTAATTTGATTCTTAAATTTTAAATTATCAATCACATTACTTAATATTGAATTAGCTCTAGGACATTCACCTATCGAGCTTATTATATATCTTAATTACAACGAGCACTTTCTCTTTCCTTTATTTTAATTAAACTAGTAATTTCACTGTTACATTAAAATGCACCCAGCTCTTTAGACTATTGTTCTAATCTCCTTTAAATTATATATATATATATATATATATATATATATATATATATATATATATATATATATATATATATATATATATATATATATATATTCCAAAATATTATATATTACACCGACATATGCGGGGGTGTTGCAGGTGAACGTGTATGTGTTAGCGTGTATTGTTGGGGAAGCAGCTAGACCGAAATAGAGAAACGACATATACAGACTAAAACATTTTTCTTTGCTTCAGTTTTTATTAATAGTGGCATATTCGTTCATGTATTTGCATTATTATGTCTGGCGACAGACATAATTTATTAAGTGAAAGCAAATAACGGGCAGGATATTTTTCTCTTAAACCTTTCTAAACATTGCAGCAAATATCATGTTGAATATTCTGATCAACAGGACACCATCCGTATCTATAAGATTACAATCTATTCCTGATTTACAGTTCATTTACAAATATTATGTGTAAGACTTATTTGTGACACTATACTTAAAAAAAATTACAACGCATAAATACACTAAGACAAATATCTGCGAGTATAACGCAACAATGTGTAAACCCTCGCTGTATTTAACAAAAATATCTCTTAATCTTTGCTACTTTCTCTTTCTATTCATCTGTCATGTTTTTCTCTTTCTCCCTTGTTATTATATATATATATATATATATATATATATATATATATATATATGTATATATATATGCACACATTTAATTTACTTTTTAATGAGGAGATTACATTATGCATGACACAATTATTATAAGGAACTATTGTTTCAGTTGTATCATACAGGTATCCAACGGGTTCCTTTAATGTCTTCCTTTCAATGCAGCCGAAAGTATATGTTTCTCAACTAGGTCATGAGTTCACCGAGACGAGAGCTCTTTATTATCATTGTGCACCAAAGTAATGTAATTAGATTACTATAAATAATTTAATTATATATATATATATATATATATATATAAACTATATATATATATATATATATATATATATATATGTATATATATATATATTTGTTTTAATATAATGGGCGAAAGTCTTTCGAGAGCTCTTTCAGCTATCATCTCATCAGGGGAAAATCGATAGCGTAAAAAAAATAATACTATGTCGAAAGTAAAGAGTTCTTATGGGGAACTATTGAATGTGCCAAAAAGTGCGGGTGCACTAAAATCAAGTTTATTAACGTTTAAAAAACGATTAAATTAATGGCACAAGGAGGGAGGAAAAAACGGGAGAGAAAAAATTCAGTTTCCCAAAGAGAAACAATGCGTTAGATGTGCCTTTCTGTCGGCACAAAGATGGTTTCCGCACCGCAATAGATACATACTTCCGCATTTGGTTGACAACCAGTGCTGTGCCGATAGATATAAAATTGAATGGTTCGAGGTGCCACATAGAGCGGACTCCAGAAACCATTTAAAGAGTTTGGAGTCTGTCTCTATTGCGGTGCGGAAACCTTCGTTGTGCCGGCAGAAAGATACATCTAACGCATTGTTTCTCTTTGGGGAACTGTGAATCTTTTCTCCCGTTTTTCCCCCCGTTGTGCCACTATTTTAATCGTTTTTTAAACGTTACTAAACTTTATTTTAGTGTCCCGGTAATCTTTGGCACATTCAATAGTTCCTCATCAGAACGCTTTGCTTTCAGATGATAGCTGAAAGAGCTCTCGAGAGACTTCGGCCATTATATTTAAAACTTTATTAAAATTCTGTACCTCTAAACATTTATATATATATATATATATATATATACATATATATTTATATTTATATATATATATATATATATATGCATATATAAAATGAAAATTACAATTAAATTTATCAAAATGATCCAAGATGGTAAAATTAACGTATATTATAAATATTAAACAATTAATATTTATAAAGTTATAATATGAGAAAACAGTTAATAAAACATGTTAAAACACACTTTGAAGTGAGTTAAACATATATTTAATCTGAAAAGGAACCACTAGATAAGTGGATTGTCCTTAATCCGCAGAGTTTCGAAGAAATACTTTTCTTCTCATCAGAGGGTAGGAATTAGCAAAATGTGGGATCGGATTTAGCATGCAAAAGTATTTGATGAAAAAAAAAGTAAGTCAACGATCTTACTTGAAAACAAAAAATTGAAGCAGAGAGAATATTGTGAAGAAAAAAGTGATTACACATGAATGAATAGTCTGGTGGAAGATAAATAATCCAGTGACGGTAAAATCCAAATGTATATCTTCAAGAAAGTAAATTTAATTTCCATTTGCACAAGTAAAATCCAAGTAAAGCCCGTAATTGGATAAAGATGGTCCATAATAATCCACAGGCAGAAATCCATTGAATAATTCACAAAAATGTGTACAAGAAAAAAAAAGGAAATTATTCCAATAATATTAATTAAAAAAAAAAAGATATGCTTTTCACTCTACTTCTGAGACATAAATATAAATAAGAATGATCAGGGGAGAAAAAGAAGAGAGAGAAAAAGATGATGGTAGAGTTAAATATAAAATATACAATAAAGGGAAACATATGTCAACATGACCCAGACAGGAAATGTTAAAGGCGTGAAAAATATAGGGCAAAATAATATAGTCAACTGAAATGTACAGGTCATAAAAAATGTCAGAAAGAATTGTTAGAAGACACTAAATGGAAAATAAACAAATAAATTAATAAATAAATTGAAAATAAATAATACATAAAGAATAAATAAATAAAAAAATAAATAAAAATAAAAAATAAATAAAAAATATAAAAAAATACATATATATATATATATATATATATATATATATATATATATATATATATATGGCGTTAAAATATATGACGTTAAAATATATGACGTAACAGGCATTTAATAAGAATACATGTTTAATTTCAATTGTATCTATAGCGGTTGACAGTAGCCAAGGTGAATTCATGGAATTCGAGTGTCTCGACTGGTTTTACTCGTGACACCCTGCACTGATTCTTCCCGAGAAGGTGAACACTAGTGTATTTAGCTATTTTATCATTATTATAGTAAATATTAATGTCAGCTGCTTTAAGAAACTTGTTTCTTATCTCTAAGCACTTTCAATTGTAATAAAGTCGGTCAACTTAGCTCATATGCACAGATCGTCATATAATGATTAGATCACTCTGACTGAAGTTACAAGCATTTAATGAGAATAAATGTTTAATTTCAAATCTATCCCTCGCAGTTCTTTGACTCCTTGCCAATGAAGCCAGACATAAATTCTGTTGCCGGGGTTCGAGTCTCACGACTGGCGTTAATCGTGACTTCCTGCGCTGATGATTCCCGAAAGTATGAAACACTAGTGTCTGCAGGTATTTAATAATTATTATAGTAAATGATGTATATATAATCATGATTTATATATATATATATATATATATATAGAGAGAGAGAGAGAGAGTTTATACATATACATATATAAATATATATACATATACATGCTGTATATATATATATATATATATAAATATATATATATATATATATATATTATCGAAAAACAAATAAACGAAAACGAATACACAATATTATAATCAAGCGATTTACTCATGGCTTTTGGATACACGCACGTAATTAGAAAATTTCGTAGTCAAATATCTTTATATTTCAAGATTTACTTTCTTGTTTATTTTACTTTTCTTGTAAGTTATTATTAATCTTGCCTAAACGGTATTTGATTTCATGATATATTGTTTATTTTATCATTCCATCTATACATACACGCACATTTTCCATTTTTTTTTATTTTTTAATATTGGCAAACTATTTGATATTATTCGACTTCCAAAAGTTATTGGAACAGTACAACAATTGCAGCCGGAGCATGTTTCATCGAGTGGTCAATTGTTTCATGTGTATACTTTTAATAAAAGTGATTAGATGGAAAAGTCTGGAAAGGTTGTAATCGTACCTAGTTCTGACAGTCAAACTGTCTGGAGTAATTTTAATGAGTTCAAAAACAGCATACAGAAAATGCACTCTGATTTATAAAAGTATGATAGGTTTCAAAAAGGAAGGGTTGTAAAGAGATAGCTTCGAATTTGGGGGTAACAAACCCAAAGCAAAATATGATGAAAGTAAAAATAAAATAGTAAACCCCATAATTTATTAAACCATACCTGTTCACACTGAAACACTTATCACAATATTCTGTGGATCTATATTAAAACACCTTGTTAAACTTTGTGACATATTTCCATTCTATAGAGTTCAGGCGCGAACGAACACCCTATAATGTTATTATACCATATTTCTTCAAACTGAAACATGATCATCAAATATACTCTTGTAGATAGATATGAAAAGTCTTTATTAGAGTGTGTGCCTATTTCCATTCTATGGAGGCCAGGCGCGAACGCAGATCACACAATTTTATTATACCATCCCTATTTAAGTTAAAACATACTTATCAAAGTATTCTTATGTACATCTATATCAAACGTACTTGTAAACGTTTTTTTTTATTTTTAAAGTTTTTATATCCATACTTTTTGGACCAGGCGCGAACGCAAACCCCACAATTTTAATGAACCACCGTTCTGCCAGATCAAACATACCCATTTCTGTGTCTCGATACATCGTCTATCATTATATGTAATAAGTTTTTTTTTTAAATAGTTAACCTTATAGGAGCCTATTTGTGACCAGACACACACACATACTCACAGAGGCATTCAGCTTTATATAATATATATAGAGAGAAAAATACCAGAGAAAGAGTTATAAAAAATAAATCAACACATTTATACTTAAATGCGATAAGACTAGTGCATACAAATTGATGAGAGTTGCTGGTGTTGTGGCAAAACACCACTTAATTATCAACCGCTTACGAGTTCAAGTCTATTAACAAGTTTGTCTTTTCTGACGAGAAATGATACTTCGAAACATGTCTATAAATAGTTTAATTTTATGCACCTGGAAATATTAAAATAAATACAATGATAGGTTATGATAATAATAGATAAATAATTACACCCCCTACACACACATATTTGTATATATATATATATATATATATATATATATATATATATATATATATATATATATATATATTTACATGTACATATATATATATATATATATATATATATATATATATATATATATATATATACATATATATATGTTCTGAAAGTGTGCGAGAATATATATAATGATTTTCCATAGCCGAACCAATGTCGCAGCCTACAAGAGCCAAGAAAGCCAACAAACCGGAAGTCCAAGACTCGAGTTCCGCCCTCATTTGGGAACATCAGTTAGACATATCCGCGCCCAGTAATTTGAAATCCGAACAACTTTACAACACGCCACACACACACACACATGAATGTCTATTAACTTACACAGATCAAGCAACCCGCGGCACAGATCCGACAGTGGAAAGAATCTATCTCATATCTAACAAGGGACGAGGTATCAAACCAGCTTGGGAAAATCATTATATATATATATATATATATATATATATATATATATATATATATATATATATATATATATATATATATATATATATATATATATTAGAGAGATTGTAGCAGAGGGCCCTCAGTGTACTAGCGATTGAATTATGATCAACGTACTTTCCACACTTTAGCTACTTTTTATCGAAATCAGTGTAGTCGAACAATTTGCATTCGCTACTGTCGAATACATACTGCTATGCACAATGGGAAAATGGCAGATAACTCTAGCAGAGAATTCAACTATAATATATAGTAGTCTTCATTTCCTTGTAGAGTATTGATGTTTATTTTACAAATATGTTTTTATAATGCTTTAATTAATTTTTAAAATGAAAAATATAATATCCTTGTCTAATTAGGTTGTAAACAGACCCATTCATATCTAACGCGTTCCTGCCTTATCAAAGAATCTACAGTTTATTTTATCCGGTTCTGGTGTTTGCGCGCTTAGTAAATTCTAAAATTCAAATGTGATTTGAGGGGTTTCTATAGTATTACCTTGCATCAAAATCGGATTGTCCATTGCTTAATTAGATTTTTTTAATCGATTTTCGTTTGATATCGGGTAAGGTCGTTAGAAAATATAAGAACACAGTTAAGCATATGTCAAAATTATCGACCAAGCAGTATCGGAGTTTGGCGGGAACAACCATAGATACATACACAGAGAGAGATAGTACCTTTCACTATAAGTGAATATATATATATATATATATATATATATATATATATATATATATATATACAAAAATAACAGTGTGTCTCTGTGTGTATGTGTTTGGTCTGTGTACAGATCTAACCATATTATGCGTATGTATTATTGTTTATATAGGTTTCTTGTTCTTCTTACTCTAATGTTTTCTTAAGTGTCTCAAGTAAGCAGAGAGGCGGAACAGCTTATAATGATTCTTATGTACATATAGACAATGTAAATAAATCTAAAGATGGTTTTTCCAATTTTTATCCTTTATTAATATATCATTTTCTTTTAGCTTTTCCTTTAATTCCTTTTCATTCATTTTTTTCTTTGTTCTCGTTTCGGTTTTCATCTTACAACGTTTCTTTTTGCAGTTTTCATTAATCGTTCATATTTATAGACGGCAATATATTTACCGAATAAACACATAACAATTACTGTCGACTTTTCTTTACGTTATGACGTCCTATTAATATTTCCTTTTTTATCTATAAAAATTAGTTTCTCATAAAAAAGGTGACAAATTGTCTGGATTCTCTTTATCTGTCCACACATTCTCTGTACATTATTATTGCCTACAACCTATGATTTACGACTAATATCCTTGACGTTATTAATACAATCTCCAGTCGTATATCTGCTATTTATCAAGCTGCGATAATCAATATTTGTATCCTAAAGGATTTTTCGTCCTGTCTACTTTTATGAGACAGAAAACACTTTCTTAATAATCCCTCGATCCAAAGGTTGAGTTATGGTGGAAACTAAATTAAATAGGAACACAAAAGAAAGGTTAGGTGTGATTGTTAGTCAAGTTTTGGAAATGACTGAGACAAACAAGGTTAATAAATTTTAATCTTAAGTTTAGCAGTGTCAATAAGGTTTGTTACGGTATATAACGGTTCGGGTTATCTAAGGAAAGTCTTGAGTTGGCAGCGGTTGACAAGAGTAACGGTTGACAATATTTGCGAGGTACCACATCTTGCTTCGCTCGGAGCAAGTAGGTGAATTACTTACATAGCTTCGATAGTAGATGCAGAGTTTTGTGTGTAGCCGGTTGACGCTGTCACACGTACGAATACACAGAGTGCAGGTGATATTTACAGAAAGTATGAAAGTTTGTGTTTGGTTTTATTATTTCTTTTAATATGTTTGAGGTCGCGTACACTCGTTTTTACAGATTCAAACATGAGAGACAACGACACGGCGAGGATAAAACCTGATTAAGTATAATATGCCACACAAAACATTGGTCAGGCGTTGTTGTCAGGCGAGTAAACGCTTGATACTACTCATGTACGCATTTTTATCTTCTATTTTACTATACGCTTTAACAATTTTATTGTGTCACTGAGTATTAAAACGTTGTTAATTTAGCAGCAGAAGCATGGCACGTATGCAATTACTCCAAAATGTGTAATGTCACAGCTAAAGAAGAGAATGGAAAGAAAAGTAAAGATTAAACATTTTTTAAAAGCCGCTTGCTAGGAGGACTGGTAACATGGCCGGCGTTAGATGGACGTGTGGGCACGTTATTTGCCAGAGCGTTTTGGGGGAAGCACGTGCTCGACACGACAGAATCTCCCCAAATATATAGCGAACGAAGAGACTTATAAAAGAAAAAAAAAATAAGTTGATTTTCATAATCTGATGGCTTTTGCGCAAATCACATACGCAAATTGGAAAAATAATTATAGATCCCGAAATTGACATATTAAGATGAGGATATGATATTTTACTGAAACATATTTGTCATCATGTAATATCTATTAATTAAAAAAAAAAACGCTCGCATTTTATTTATTAACGAATAAAATGTGTCTGGTAAAAGAATTGTGCAGTGTCTGTAGACCCTTAATGGTAATACGCACACACACACACACACACACCCACACACACACACACATATATATATATATATATATATATATATATATATATATATATACTGAGAGCGAGAGAGAGAGAGAGTGAGAGAGAGAGAGAGGATATTTGTGAATACCCGTATATTGTTATATTATATATGTGTGTGCGTAATATCTATTGATTAAAAAATATATATTACATTGTGTGATTAAACGAATCCTATCAGTCTAATTTAAAAGTTGTGCAGTGTATGTAGACGCTTAATTATAATCTATATATCTACAAAAGTGAAATTGCCTGAGGGTGTGTCTGTCCATTTCGCTATCAAATTACTCTGTCGATTTTCGCTACACAGACATGAGATTACACAAAGCGGGTACTAAGATTTGGGAAAATCTTTTTAATCAGTTTTCAGCCAGAAATTTGGCTGTCAAGAGATGAAAGTTTAATGATTTGACCTTTGAAAACTCTACCAAACTCCTTTGCCAATTGAACAGTTAAGCATTTCAAATTTTACATAAAGTGTATTAAGACACGGAGCAAGTTTTTTAATCGGTGTTTGGCTGAAAATTTGTTTGTCAAATTACAAAAGATTTTACCTTTTTGGTCGCTAGCAAACTTCAGCCAATCAAAATATCTATCTAACAGAGTAAACAACGGAGATTGAATCGTGGGGAACAATAACTTGAGTGAGAATGCAGGTGCAGAATGTCTCAAAGGGTGATGTTGTTATATGTATCAGACTGAAAGGGCGTAAGTTTCACGGGACTATGCGACCGGAGATCGGACGTGACGTGTCAGGTGTTCCGGTTTTAACAAATTTAGTTGGACCATAGACACGGAACAAGCAAAATAAGTGTAAAGGTTCTGCCTATGAAGGAGCTGACGTCTCTCACAAGCCAAGAGATTCACCCCACTGCTGCTCTGACGGGATTCCTGGGAGTGAATAGACCATATAAAAACACACATCGACTTGGATCGATGTATTTAAGCGTATTCGTGACAGCAAGTTACGGCTCCCCAAAGACGGTTGGCGAATTCTCCCGAAGCAGCCAGCACCAGATAGTCATTTTATCATGAGTATGCGTATTAGATATTTTATACCGACGCAGCCGCGATAATTGGCGAGTTACGGGCTTTTAACTAAATAGACATTAAGAGATCTGAGAAAAATGTCCTTTAAATCGTTATATACGTACACAAAGTACACACACACACATACCTACACACACAAACACACACACACACATATATATATATATATATATATATATATATATATATATATATATATATATATATAGTGCCACGCAAAATATTGGATACATTACATTTTTCTTCATAACATTAATTAGGGTTCAAGATTTTACCTAAAATTTGGTTAGTATATTCCTATTACTATTCTAAATTATATTTGGAGTGGTAATTACAAAATCAAAGTTTAGAAATTTTATATTTAAAGAAAAATATGAATTAACAAACGCAAAAATATTGGACACACTTTAAAAACATTCTTTTTCTGAAATAAATTTAAATGACTTTTGTCTTAGCGTGTTGCTATAATGCAAACTAGTTATCACTGACCAATCAGAGAAATTTATTTAAAAAAAATTTGATAAAATTCTTCCAGTTTAGGCTCACTCCTTCAAAGTCAACCAGTTGATTTATGAAAATGTCTAAAATTAAAGAGTTGTCAATAGACGTTCGCCAAAAAATCATTGATAAGCACAAAGAAGGAAAAGGGTATCGAATAATATCAAGGAAACTTAATTTACCACTTAGTACAGTTGGAAACGCTATTAGAAAGGTTAAAAACCCTGGTGGAGCTGTTGCAAATCTTCCAAGATGTGGTCGACAAAGGAAATTAAACAAAAAAAATCAAGGTGGGTAAGCAGAAAGATACAGAAAAAAAAACTTTTCTTACCCGTGATGATATTCAAACCGACCTCATAGAAGCTGGGATTAATGTGAGCAAGTGTATAATCAGTAGAGTTCTAAATCGTGCAGGTTGTATCAAGGTCCCCAGGAAAAGTTCAAATATTGTAGCTTAAACATGTCAGATCACGTTTGAATGATGTTCAAACATGTGGAGAACAACCCCAAGAATTGTGGAAAATGGTAATCTAGTCAGACGAAACGAAAATCGAAATCTTTGGAAGGAACACAGCAACACATGTATGGCGTAAAAATTGCACCGCTTATAACAAAAAGAATACCAATCCTACGGTAAATTTGGCGGTGGTTCGATATGGGGGTGTTTTTCATCCAAAGGTACTGGTGAATTAGAAATAATCAATGGTAGAAAAACCTCTAGAAATCTGCTGATTTCTAGGGACATCATAGCAAATTTCGTGTTTCCGCAGGACAATGATCCTAATCATACTGTCAAACTAACCAAAGTATGGCTTAGAAATAACGGAATTGACGCTCTTATTTTGCCCAGTCAGCCTCCAGACATCAACCCAATTAAAAATGTGTGGAACATATTGAGGATGTTCAAAAGAGGAATTCACAAAATATTCAATAACTAGAACAGTTCCGCAAAGAAGAATGGCGTAAAATACCTGCATATCCTTGCAAAAAATAACATGTGTGCAACTATCGAAAGCGATTGGAAGCTGTTGAACGCAATAAAGGTTATGCAATACAATATTACATCAATGTATCCAATACTTTTGCGTAAGTTGATTTATATTTTTCCTTTAATATAAACTCTCTAAACTTTCTAAATTTTAATTACTACCGCAAATATTAGTTAGAATAGTAATAGGAATATGCTGACAAAAGTTTAGGTTAAATATTGAACCCTAATTAAAGTTATGAAGAAAAATGTACTGTATCCAATACTTTTGCGTGGCATTGTGTGTGCGTGTGGCACTATTTCTTTGTGCCACTGTTTCTAACACACTCTGCAGCATGACGCGTTGTAATTTGGCAATGAGCGTTGAGATACAAAGAAATCCCTTCCCATAATTCCCTTGCTATCTTTCTGTCTCTTTCCTGCACGACCACCATGAAGTGAAGACGAATATTCTGTCTCTCCATAAATGGGGGGTGCACCCCCTCCCTCAATACTAGTCAGGTTAGTTAGCTTTGAAAATCCGATTATCCAGTTTTTTAATTGTTAAAGTTTTTGTTATATATGTTTTGTAAAATAAATAGTTAAGATTTCTCATATATTACAATTGTGTCGCGTGTCGTCTTCCTTGTCTGCCATAAATGTCTTCATACATGTCTTAAGTCGAAAGGCGCCCCTGAGGACAAAGAGTGAAGATTCCCACCAGAATGCCACCAGGGTGAAGAGACCGTCTTGAGAAAAGAAAGGAGCCCCACCCAGATCCAACATCTCGGGTATGATGTTCTTCTTGCTACACAGACCCTAATGACTGGCCCATCTTCATATCTTCATGAGACATTTACTATAACACGTCTGTCAGTCACAACTCAGTGACCGGCTGACAGTTGTATATGGCTGTATATATATATATATATATATATATATATATATATATATATATATATATATATATATGCTGTATATGCTACAATGAATAATCTCTATAAAACCTGAAAGAAAAACCTTAACTATTGCAGTGTGAGAACAATACCAATTGTGGTAATGACTATTGCTGTTGTTGTTATTATTTTTATCATCATCATCATCATCATCATCATCATCATCATCACCACCACCACAACCACATCCAACACCACCATTAGTCTTCTTATTATTATTATCAGTGGTAGTAGTATTAGTATTATTATTACATTTTACCGAGTTGATGATTTAATTATAATGAAAATATTAATAGTAATATTTTTTCCGACAAGTTTCTGATACTTTCATATGAAATGCTAGAAAACTCGTATCACATTCGCTAGGGAATGTTGCTCTTTTTCTAGAATAAAATAGAACATCTGCTTCCATCACCAATTGAGGTTTACGTTATATCATTATGTATTTTCGCCAGAAAATTTCGAAAAAAAATAAATATGAAACAATTTCAACCTTCCAAGCTTGCCTGCTTGATATTTGCCTTACCGATATCGGGTTATATATTTCTTCATCATTTCCATCAATGGGAAGAACTTCTTTTAAAGGTGTATATGACAAGAGTGAGATAGAAGATGATTGCAGTTAAAAGCAAACGTACACTCAATAGTGAGTATAAGTGAAAACGTTACTTGTCGAGACTTATAAGTGGAATTATTAGTTGAAAGGTTAAAATGTATATTAGAGTATTAAATTTAAGTAAATTACAGTATTAAATGTAAATTCTGAAAGTACTTCTTTTAAACTCCTTGGCCTAACGTTCATATGAAACATGAGTTGGAACAATTACATTTAGAGCATTGACATGACCGCTGCGAAGAAGGTAGACGCCCTCTTCCGTACTAGAAAGCTACTAATGCCCGAAAGTATCATGTACCTCTATAAGCCACCATTCGCCCGGCAAATTGTTCCTGACTGTCGGTAAATTGTAACGAAACCTACCGCAACGTCTACAACACGTAATGCCCGTGGAAAAACTCTAAATGCAACACTCATAATTCGGTTCTTTGACAGTTAAATCATAGCATAACTCTGAAAAACAAGCCTCGTATTGCTTTCTGTAATTTTATTAGTCACCTGATATGCTTTAATTATGGTTAGAATAATTTTATACGGTTGTGAAAACTCATTGCCACTTTTAGGGGTTAAAGAAAAAAAAACAAATACTACATTGAACTGTCTGAAACATGTGCGGAAGACGAGGCAAAGTGTTCCGTTCATCCTGAGGTATAATATAAAATTCTTTGAATCCCGTCTCTGATATCACTTCGCCTGGGGCACTGACTGAATGACGACTACAAATATGGCCACCGACCTTATTTTACATTCTAATCTCTGTAGAACACGGTAGAATAATTATTCATATGTATTATGCCATTATCACGATATTCCTCTAACTAGAAGTATATTTGCCCTCTTTTTTTTACCTAATTATATTCCCTATTTTATTGTGACGGATATAGATAAAAGGCTTTTATTATTCGGCATGGTGATGTGCAAAGGGCCAGGATACCAAACCCCTCTATTATCATTACTACTTATTACTATTCGGCATTATGATCTACAAAGAGCCAGGATATAAACACCCGTCTATTTATTATTATTTTGCGAAATAATTTACTCTCTACTGTTTCCCTGATGAAACAGCGTCTTTGTTTTTTATTATATTTTAGCCACTTTGTTTTTAGTATGTAACATTTATTGGGTGCGGATATTATTTCAACTGTAAATGCCCTCATTCATCCTAAAGAATTTTGCTCAAATTTGTTTGTTTTTTTTCTTTAACTTCTCATTTTGCTTTCTTTTTCCTTTTGAATTTTAGCCCTGTCGGTGGGGCATTAGAATACACCGACTGCCCCCCTTCAGAGGGTAAAAGTCCCTCAATGGGTGTCCTGGATATGCCCTTACACTATATCCAGTGGTGAGGCCGCAGCTTGCGGGCTTTGGGGAGTGTGGGGTCACCCTTTAATTACCATTGCTCCCAGGTCCACTCTGACCCGGAGTGGTAGTACCTGTTAGGGTTCCAACTATGGGTTAAATAGAAACCGACTTGAAAACAACAAATATATTCCATTAAAAATGTTTTCTTCAAAATCTTTGGATTCGGCATTAAATAACCCGAAAAGGGTTGATATGCCGTAAAACAAAAACAATCAACCAACCTTTTGAATTTTGAATGAAATGTGAACAGGCATCTCCCTATACAATGAGAAAGTTCTGGCACTTGTGAATATAACGTGTAAATTATAATAATCACTTGAGTATAAATCGTAATGTACCTGGACTGAGGCGAATAAAAAAGTTGCATTTTCAGTCTGTATCCTTATTTAGTCTTTATCACATTTTGACAGAGAAAACATTTAAATCGATGAATCTGCAGTTTTCTTGTTTGCATTAGTTTTATTGGTTTAGACTTTTAAAAATCAATAGAATCTTAAATATGCAATAATCCCAACGGAACGGAGTCTGCATGGGCATTGATCGTTACGCCAACTAAAAACAGAAAAGGATGAACCTTTGTTATTTTATGAGAATATAAAATATGATCATTCTCTTTGATAGACGATAAAACATTCTTAAATGTTTGCTTGATTCTTTCCAGTAAAGTGTGAGTGATTTCTTAAATCTATGACCGGTGGGATTTTTACGAAATATATACAAACGCGTAAATCAAATATATTGAAACTAGACACACGCACGGGCACACGCATTTGTAAGCGGACTTTTCAAACTTTAAATGTAAGGATTACGATGCCGTTCTAAAAGGTTTGATGACGAATGTTCAAAAGGTATAATGGGTAATTTCCCGGGGGAAATCATCTTGAAGAAAAAAAAAAAGGTTGTAATTCAATAAGAAATAATGGTGAATGCTGGATGTTGGCTATTTGACTGTAAAAGGCGAATCCTATCTAACATCTCTTTATATTTACAAAAGAAAAAATAAACGTATTGTTTACAAATTGAAGATGCGAGCGATATAAACAAACACTACTTTCCTTAGAATATTTCACAGTTTACGAAAGGATTTTATTACGTAGTTTTTAATTTTTTTTTCTGTAATATTGATTTTATATAATTGCTTTCAACACTAAAACAATATATATATATATATATATATATATATATATATATATATATAGAATTGTAGAAGGCGGTACAATGCAGAAGTAACGGGAAAAAGCAAGCTGAAGCAGGTGAGAAATTTATTAATACAACTTATAAATACATGCGTACATATTCATCTTTCATATACGCAGTATATTTATATTTTGCACAGTGGTCACCTGGGAAAGTCGGTCTGGTTGTATGTCCGTGTGATATAATATTTCGAGAAAGATCTCTTCGTCAGATATTTGCTTGACTTTGACAAACGTGCTGTTGTAAGCAGTAACTGCTTACAACAGCACGTTTGTAAGAGTAAAAATTCTACCAGTTATTAATCAGAATAGAACTTGGAAAATAAGAGCATGACACAGTAGAAGTGTGTAGCAATATTAGCATGTAACATTAAATAAATCAATTAAGTATGTTTTTAGTGCTTGAAAAGTCCTCGGTGAAAAAAAATGCGTAATTATATCCCTAAAGCAGTTCTGTACGTTTTATGGTTTATTGATAAAATTAACAGCTTATTTATTAAATTATTTTAAGAAAATCCGCGCTTCTGCTCTTCTTAGCAGGAAACAATCGAAAAAATAAACTTTATTTTCATATCAAATAAAATATACTCTAGTAAAATTTGATGAACTGCTTGTTTATTGCCAGAGCATTGTGTCGTTTTGTCTACTCCATATGAGAAAATAATAATCATGACAGTGCAGTTTCAGATATACCAGTTATAATTGCAATCTATTCGAGAGAAAAATGTATGCCATTAGGATAATATAGTTCCTAAGTCTTCTATTTTTTAACGCAGGAAACAATTTAATAGTTGTATTACATAATGTGATATATAATTGAACATCTGTAAATGAGATGTTTTAAAACCCTTTTCTTAAATTGTGTTACTATCAATTGCTTTAGATTTAAAAAATAATTTTAGTCAAATTCCAGATTTTTTTCTACGTATTTGATTATATTACAAAACGATCTGTCAATAACAAATGTAATTCCTACTCACAAGACAGGACGAATGTTACGAAATAGATATCTTCTATAACCGACCATTTACGTTACAGATAACGTAAAATAGGTTTTCCCTTTCTCTTGCCTTGAATTATTGTCTTGACCGCTAGTCCGTATGTGAATATCCCACCAATTTGACAGCAGGAACCGGAGTCAAAAATAGTAAACCCTCTTTAAAAATGTTATTCTCGAATTCTTGATTATTAGTCTTATTTGGATCGTTAAGACTACTTTCCTTATTTTGTCAGATATTAGCAAAATGTTTCCACGGTGGAGCGCACTGTCATTCTTCATCTTTCGATCATTTTCAAATTCTACCCTTGATCAAATGTATACGCCGCCATGTTTGAAACTTTTCTAAGAACAGCGACTTATGCGCCTGAAGAATGTCAACAGAAATTTGGATACATAATACTCGAGATATAAACATTAGTCAAGATGATCCAGATAATCAAATATAATGTTATATTTCGCTATTTTTTACTTAACAGTTTCCATTGGCATATCGATTACAAAATATGAATGCTTACGATAGTTATATTCAGTGATCACTCAATGGCAACAACACATGGAGTGTTCATCAATATAAGTGACGGAAGTGCCTCACGATTTCCATTGCCGCCTGATTTTTTAGTAACTTTTACAAATACATTTGCATTATCGCCAATGATATGAAATCAAATTGTGCGATTATTACTATAATTTAAAACCAATGTATGGTTTGTTTAAAAGTAAAACCTCCTTTTTTTATTTCGCCTGAATGAATCAGAGTTTATTGAAAATTGCATTGTTTTGATGGTTGAACTCATGCATTCATGACATAAATGTTTCATTTCTCACTTCTAGTTATTGATAAAGTGGGGCTAAAAGAATTCCCCCGATTTCATGGACGTACATTAGAAGAAGAGATTCCTCATTATAGAAAAATGTATTTAAAATGATGACTTCTATGGAGTAAAATCAATTCTAGAACACGAAGGCTCTCTTGTTTTAAAAGTACTACTCCAATTTTCGTAGTTCAGGAGATAAAAATTTTCGTAATTTAGGAGATAAAAAACAACAGGAAACATTAATTTGGACAAATTCTTGGAATTTGCATTGTTTTCTTATTTGTCTTTTCTTTCTATTTTTCTTCTTATTAATATAATTATATAATCATTATCGGTGTTTGCATATATACCAATAACTAGTCTTGCGTGCTGGATTCTAAAACACAACAATTCGTCGAAACATTTTAGTATTTGTCGCCTCTATCGATAATTGTTGCATTTGTTTTTTTTTCCGTTATTTAAACAACTAGTTTCTATGAATTTCTCACTAACAATGGGGATGAACATTTATTAGGATTTCAACGGAAATAAACATTCATACTATTACAAGAACTCTCACCCGATTCCAGTAGACGCCTTATTTGCGTTCTATCTCATCCGCATTTCCACCTTCCTTTACTCTTAATATATATTTTGTGAGTTATAGAGTAATCTGTAAATATCAGACAAAAGTTGTGTTGTTAGGCGCTTTCTTATGAAAAGCCGGATTATGTAATATGAAACATAAATATCAGTTCAAGTAAAGCACAGCCCATATTGCATGTTAAATGGATTGATTCCAAGATAAAAAAAAACAACAATGCTTACCCGTCTGTCGGAATATAGTTACTAACATGTGAGGATCAAATGACAAAATAAGGGATGTGGGAGATGTTATTCTGGAGAAATTAAACCGAATGCCGACGTTTTACTCTGTAAAAACTTATTATATTTCGATACATCAATAAACAGTGTATGTAGCTTAGACCAGGATTTCCCAAACTTCAGGGCACCCTAATCAGAGCTAGATTTTGACTGATCATGAAAAATATTAATTAAAAATGTTAACACTAAACATTGATAAAGATGTCAGCCATTTTTTTGTTTTTATTTATCACAATTTTATTTCATTTTATTGTTAATTATTTATTTTTATCTACATTTTCATGAATAATCCTGCAACTATATACACCTGAAGTTATGTATTATTTCAATTTCCTATAAAAGTTATCAAAAATTAAATGTGTGCCGCCATTTAATTCTTCCATATAAAGCATTTGTCCTTCTCTAAAATAGGGCGTCCTGAGCTCCTCAGACTAAAGCATTGAGACCTCGGACTCCGTAGAGCTAGCTTTAGGAAACCCTGGTTACGTGTAAGTAGTTGTATTAGAAAATTAATAGACACTATATAATGTCTGCGACCTTGCGTGTTAAACATTTCTATGGAATCAACTTGATTAAGATCTTCATTTCTACGTAGAATAATTGAAGGATTACATGAAATAATCGATGTATATATTCCAGTATATTAAAAATCAAACTTGCTTGAATATCAGTACCAAGTTTTATTAATCCCGAGTTAAATTAAAAAGCCATAGATAATCAAAAGATTATACAATCATTGACATTATGATTCAAGTTGATTCAGGTTGAGTTTCATCTTTTAAATTTGCCATTTATATTCCATTTGAACAGAATTGTCACATTACCAAATATTTCCAATTTATACAGGATAAATTCAAATGTCAATTGCTATTTGAGGGAAATGTTCATCATTTACGATTCTTGTAAATCACTATATCCGGGAGCTATTAAGAGATTCTTCATATTCCTAGTCGTCGTCATATTCCCAGCACTCGTATACAGAAATAGATGTATCTATTTATCTATCTATCTATCTATCTATCTATAAATATATACATATATATATGTATATATAAATATATTCATATACATATATACATGCACATATATGGTATATATGATATATCATATATATATATATATGCATATCTAAATATATATATATATATATATATACACCTGTATATATATATATACATGTATATATATATATATATGTATGTGCCAATATATATGCATGTATATATATATGTGTGTGTGTATGTATCTATACATATATATGCACGTATATATGTATATATATATGTATGTATCTATACATGTATGTATTTATTTCTCTCTTTCTCTCTCTCGCTCTCTCTCTCGCTCTCTCTCTCTCTATATATATATATATATATGTGTATATATATTAGATGTGCGTCCACGTCGCCGAAAATATATAATTTCATACAGATTACTACTTAACGACCTCATATCTGAAAATCGATACACTTAAAATTATCCCAAACAATATGCATGTCTATTGATGGAATTACTACATCATTTATTCCCAGACTTCGAGACCGATAGAAAGTCGTTTCCAAACTTAAACATGGAAGGTTTACAGTAATGCTATTTCAAATTCAACCCTAAATACCGGAATATCTAAGATGTGGTAAAAATAAGAATGAAACTAATCAATTCGTTCTTCATATAAATCATTCAATACAGTATCGTATGGATCCAAATGATATATGAGTTTAAGAGGGGTAATACAAAAAATTTGCCCCCATATTTCGTTAAATAATGTATATTACATATACGTGTTATTACATATACATGTTATTTAATACACATGTTATTAAATATACATATTATTAAATGTACATGCCATTAAATATACATGTTATTACATATACGTGTTATTACATATACATGTAATTTAATATACATGTTATTAAATATACATATTATTAAATATACATGTTATTAAATATACATGTTCTTAAATAAGCATGGTATTACATATGCATATTATTACATATACATGTTATTAAATACACATTTTATTACATATACATGTTATTACATATACATGTTATTTAATGTGCGTGTTACTAAATATACATGTTATTACATATACATGTTATCAGATATACATATTATTACATATACATATTATTAAATATACATGTTATTACCTATACATGTTATTAAATATGCATGTTATTTCATATACATGTTATTAAATATGCATGTTATTAATTATACATGTTATTAAATATACATGTTTTAATTATCATGCTATTAAATATACATGTTATTAAATATACATGTTATTAAATATACATGCTATTAAATATACATGTTATTAAACTTTCATGTTATTAAATATACATGTTATTAAATATGCATGTCATTACATATACATGTTATTAAATATACATGTAAGCCCTTTCTTTTCAATCCTTCTGCATCTGCGCAATTTTTAAGTAAAAATAAATAACTGTTTTCACATTCAAATTGTTGATGTTTTCTCCTATATTATCTAAATCTATCGCTATATTTATGCATATTAATAACGCCTGTGGCTTTCCTAAAATGCCAGTTTTTTTATTCCCTAATGAGGCAGTCTTTTAACATGAGTCAGTAATTATTAAATATGTCACAATTTGAACATTTTTTCATATATATCTTTATTTTGATATGTTTTATATAATTGGTATGATACAATGGATATGAAAGAATATACTAATAACGGTGACATTAATTACCAGGAAAATTCGTGGAAATTCCACGGTTGGCGAATTTTTTACAACACATTATAAATAAAATGAAACAAAATAAAACCAATAACCACCAATTAATTACAACTTTTTAGCAAATCCTTTTTAAAACCATTGAAAGGCAAAAAGAATTGATTTAAAAATGTACATTTTTCCAATGAAAATCCAGCGCACAACATATTGTTTTTTCCTGAATATTTTTTCATGAAATTATTAAGGAAAACAATTCAATTAACTTGCACATCTTTTTTAAATTTTAAAAAGAAACTATAATAAAAAAAATATTAAGTCTTCTTTCAACATGCCTTTTTTATTATGAAATAAAATATCTAATTTGAAACCGTAAACATACAGTCATGTTCATGAAAATATTTGGAGAGGAAATGGCTTTTATTATTGTTAACTTATAAAGAAGGACTATAACAGGGGATAAATTCGTTTCTCACTAATTTTTTTGTTTGACAATGGAGATACGGACAAATAAATTGATAGTTATATAATAATAATAATAATAATAATAATAATGATAATAATAATATAATAATAATAATGATAATAATAATAATGATTATAATAATATAATAATAATAATAATATCAATAATAATAATAATAATAATGATAATAATAATAATAATGATAATAATAATACTACTAATAATAATACTACTACTACTACTACTACTACTACTAATAATAATAATAATAATTGTTCTGTGCACAAATAATTAACAAGAGCACAGAAAGTAAAGGTATACAATAATATATTAGGAAGAAAAGTTATATATATATATATATATATATATATATATATATATATATATATATATATATATATTTACATGTCTTCAGATAAAATTAGTTGGAGATATTCCGGCAGGTGGCGTGTTGCATGTCTTAATGGAGGCAGCATAGGCGCCTTGCCTATTTGGCGGTCGTTGCAGGACTTCCCTGGTATTGGTGATTGATACCTTTATATATCTCATCACCCGCCTATGTTAATTAGTGGGCGTCTCCACAACAACAACGACACCAACAACAACAACAATAATAATAATGATAATAATAATAATGCTACTACTACTACTATTACTACTACTACTACTACTAATAATAATAATAATAATTAGCTAGAATATTAACACACAGTCATACAAACACATACATCCATACACATTAATATGCATGTATAAAATGTCAATAGTCGATAATTAAAACGAACAGACAATTGTACAAAACCCGGGACTTAACAGTCAATTACAACTCACAAACGTCACGAGAAGAAATCAATAGCACGGAGAGCAGATATTTAATGAAAGAAATAATTTAATTTAGACACTCTAAGCAGGTTATGCATTATAGGAGTACACTAGTGGCAAAAGAGTAAAGATAGAATAAATAAAATTGGAACTCTTATATGATGACGTGAAATTAAGCTTCATCTTTGAATATAAACAACCTTAGTTTCATAAAATAAGGTTCGAGCAGTTGTTATCAGATTAAGCAGCGAAATAAATCCATATCAAAAACTGGTTTGTGTACCAAACAATATTTGATACTTAACTGATCAAATTAAAGGAAAGAAAATACATCTTCTTCATAGTACCAAATTTTTAAATAAATGAAAATTATATATAAAGAGGTGTGGCCAAATACGGTCGATGTTAAACGAAATCTCCAGAGCTTGCAAGAACACCGCTAAAGTTGCAAGACTGATTAGTTCCTTTTGCCGGTGTAATTTAAAATATTACCCTGTATGAATACTTCTTTTTATTTATAAGAGATACAAAGTATTTATAGATTGCATTTTTCGATTTTCGATATTTATGTGAAAAATTTCTGTACGAAACATATCTAAAAACAATACCAGGCATAAATTACTTTGGTTTGCAAAAGATAGACTTAACCGTTTAGGAACACATGAGGTAGTAATTCGCACACACAGAATCTTGCGTATAGAAATGTACACACAGACAGACACACACAGGTCCACACAGACACGCTCACTTTAATATATATATACTAGCATGGGTACCCAGCGTTGCCCGGGTGTTGCGGGATATGCTGAGCAATAAATAAAAAAAAAAGGTAAATTTTAAAAAAACTTTTACCCCTATTATGACCCCTTAACATTTACTGTTTCGGCCTCAAATCAAGTTATTAAGTTAGATCCATATCCAATGAACCGATATCTAAAATTTCACGTGTTTAGACCAAAAATTGTCGGAGGAATTTGGTTGCCCACTTAACAACCAAATTTCTGGCCGAAAACCAACCACATAGATTCTCCCAAATCTCAGTACCCTGTATATCAAATTTCGAGTCTCTAGACTAAAAATTGAGTTATTGTGTAGGGAAATGTGCACACGTACACAGAGAGGCACACACAAACACGTTCACTTTTTTAGATATATATATATATATATATATATATATATATATATATATATATATATATATTATATTATATTATATTATATTATATATATACATATATATATACTCGGGTTTTTTTTATTCAAAAGTAATGGACTAATAAATTCAACGAGGTTGTTAGATAGTGCTCAATAAAAAGAGCTGATAATACTTGTTTATTGTTATATAAACATGGTCACATCCTGCTGCTACAAATAGCCACTTGTTTCAACCAAACAACAGATATCATCAGGCAGCGACTTGACTATTCAAAAGTTCAATGAATAAACTTTTGAATAGTCAAATCGCTGCCTGATGATATCTGTTGTTTGATTGCAACAAGTGGCTATTTGTAGCAGCAGGATGTGACCATGTTTATATAACAATAAACAAGTATATATATATATATATATATATATATATATATACATACAAACAGGGAGACCCGACGTTGCCTGAGATTGAATGATGATAAACGAATGTTTAACACACCCGTAATGTATTGTGATTGAAATCGGTGGAATCAGCTCTTTTTCAATCATATCCTTTGATTGACTGCTCTAGAAAAGAAGACATAATTGATCACAGGGAGAGATTTTCTCATGCCTCCCCAAATTGACTTAGTATACAGTATATTGTGTTCTACTTTTACTTATTTGAAATTGCATGAATTCCAGTTTAAAATACAAAAGTTTAGTATTACATTTCCATTGAACCATAAACAGTTACATACGTTTCAAATGCGGCTCTTTTATATAAGAAGTGTCTGTTGTTTTTATACGCCTGGCTTTGCTGCTTTTTCAGTGTTAATCGTTCGATTTAAGTTTAAAAAAAAAACAAGTATTATGCTACAGTTGGACTTCAAACACTTACACTGAATTAGAATGCGCCCTATATATATCAAAGAATTTATTGTAAATTTTATATGATATACTTGTCTGCTTGTGCTGTAATGAAACTTCTCAAATGCACTTCTGATATTAGGCTTGATAATTTGTCAAGTTTTATCGAAATCGACTGCTTTTCTCTAATCGAATTATTTCGATTAACAATGATCGATGCATATCAAAGGAATTTCGGGACTAATCTTAACACACTACCAAGCACATAAAAGGAAACTTTAGAAAATGTTATGAAAATCGCTCTGCCGTTTCGAGTTGGTAGACAACAAACACACAGCCACACAGAGAGACAAATTATGGTTTATATAATAGTATGCTATATATATATATATATGTATATATATATATATATATATATATATATGTGTGTGTGTGCGTGTGTATGTGTGTGTGTGTGGGTGTGTGGGTGTGTGCGCGCTACAATCAACATCCAAATGACTGCTTTGACGATAATTACGGTTTACAAAAGGCGAACAATTAAAAGATACATCTGCCTTACTCAAAAATTGCTAGGTTTATTTATGGTGTCTTTTACATATAAAACATCCCACTCAATACTTTTGCTGATGAAAAGACTTTGTTTAAAAAAAACTATATGCCAAAATTATTGTATGTGGCTTAATGTCTGTCACAGTAAGAACATTGTTTTCCGAAACGACCGTACAATTTATTGCCTTTATTGTTCTTCTTTCTTATAAAACAGATTTTTAATTTTTAATTCTAATTTGAATTTTAAATTATCAATCACATTACTAAATATATATATATATATATATATATATATATATATATATATATATATAAATATATATATAGGGTTACCATATATTTATACATATATATGGTTATGCATATATTTATACACATGTGTTTGTGTTTGCATGTGTATGTGATTGTGTCTATATTTCTGTAAAGTCGAGTGTTTTCTCTCTCTGACATTGATATCACAAATCTTCTTTTTCACTTGAAATATTAAAATATTAATAAAAATATACTCCTTTATATACTAAATCATAATTACATCAATATTTACGAAATTTGAAAAACGAGCAAGGAATTAATTACTTGTCCATATTTTATATTTTCTCATTTTCCTCCTCAGAAAATCCCAACATTGGTCTAACGATGAAAATTTCTGAAAGCCGGGGTTGAACGCCATCATTCAAGATAAAAATGCCCCAATCCAGATAAAAATGCCTCAATCCAGATTGGCACGAAGAGCATTCCAATGAAGTTGAGCGTCTGATTTTGCAACCAAATCCCTAGTTCTTAAGATTATTGAACATTTATGGTCGAATTTTGAGATTCAAGTAAGACATCCATTTTTGCCGCGATCGTCTCTAAAAGAAGTGGAGGATGTTTTAGCTAGACAATGGGATGACATTACTTCGGAAGCCAATCACAATTTCTATGAATCAATACCTCGGAGAATTGAGGTTGTAACTGCCACAAAAGTTAGGACCACATGATATAAAAATGAATTTGTTGATTTTTGAAATATTTCATTTATTTAACTAACCCTCTCTCTGTTTCTCTCTCTCTCTCTTACATATATATATATATATATATATATATATATATATATATATATATATTTAGTGGAAATGGTAATTAATAAAAACTGAAGAGAGTGTTTAATACTGTTGTAGAGCAAATATGCGTTTTATTTTTTTACCGTATCTTTCAGTTACGTTACATTATTGTTACAGCTACCCGGCTGTTTTTTTTTGCCGTCTGTAGCTTCCTCAGACTTTTACAGAAAAGGAAGCTACAGACGGCCAGAAAACGGCCGGGTAGCTGAAACAATAATGTAACTTAACAGAAAGATCCGGTAATAAATCATAAAACGTATATATATATATATATATATATATATATATATATATATATATATATATATATATATATATATACACTAGCACGACAGATTTACTGGCGTTGCACAGTGGAAGTCTGACCCTGTCGAAAAAAAAAACTTGAGGTTTTTGTTGATGGCCACTGCCGTTTCTGAACAATTTCGGTACTGACGGCTGTGCTTAAAATGAAGTAATCTGGCATTCACTGGCGACTAGTGTTTGCTTGAGGGGATTCATGACGGTACTGTTTGAATTTAAAAAATAACAACCAAGAAAATAAATACATAAGTCAGCATTAATTCATTATATTTTTGACAAATGGCCCATTAGAATAATAATGGAAATTAAAAACAGAGGTTTAAGAAATTAGTGAGTCTCACTGTATATGAACTGTTTAAGGTGATCGAAATCAGTGGAAAAAACATCTCAAGCTCCCTCTCTTAAGAACGGCTTTCGGAATAGACACTACCAACCTCTCCATCTTGCATAGATATAAATCTATAGAGAATTGGATATATAATTTTAAATATGAAATGTGCATGAATAAAAATAAAATATTTATAGATTTTTTATTGTTTGGACTTGGGGATTACTTCTGATTTTTTAAAAAATTAGTCGGCAAAAGTACCTGCAACAATAAGGTTGCCCTTGGAATGAGTTTACCGATTAACGTCTAAGCATGCGTACATATACATTGTTAACTTGATACGTTTTTGCTTTTTCAGTCATCTGGGAATAACTCAGACGTCAGGACGAAATATATATATATATATATATATATATATATATATATATATTACCTTAAATTTTCATTCTATCCCTAAGCGTAGTAGAACATTTCATAATACTCTATTCAACTACTTTTGAAATTAGATCAACCCAGTTGCAATATTAGAAGTGCTTCGTCCCTCACCTAGACTACGGACTTGTAGAATAAACCATGAAACTATTGTACCTAAAATCCCTCTCAAAACTGCAAAATACCGCTGCTTGTATACTAAGTACATCCTATAGATACTTTACCTCCAAGATGACTGCCTTGTCTGTTTTGCATGACAAACCTTTTTACTTTTGTTACTTAAATTCTCTTTCTTCTTATCACTAGCAAATCACACTGCTCTATTTCCCAAGTTGCCACTAAACCAAATCCGTTTCGCGCAACTTAGAGGAGTCCTTGCTCTCCAACATTGACCCTAACAGACTCGTAAATCGATACCCATTAACACCTAAAAAATTCCTAGGTATTCTCCTGATTATAACTCCTAACCTATAACCAACCTTCTAAGTAAATACTTACTAGAGACATAGTCCTATACATAGACTTACTAGAGACATAGTCCTATACATAGACTTAAAGTAATCTATAATGAACAGCAACCATTAATATCTCTTTGTTAAGAGATAGTATTGCAAAAATTATTACACAAACAAAACCGGTACTCATTGAAATACAAACTTCCGGATATTTAGAGAAAGGCGAAGTCATCCTCCTTCGTTGTAGTCTAAAAGCATCTTACTCAATGGTCTAAAATTCCATGCATTCGTATACAATACTACTTATCAATCCATCTATATTTAGCTATACTTACAGAATATGCAATAACCTATATCTATCAGATATAACTGTACTCCATATCAAACATTCTCTTGTATCTATACTGAGCATATCTTATCTTTCAGTCTTACTAAATATTCGGTTTGGGCACCAAATGATAATTTCTAATAGCAAGTAAATCATACTTTAACACTTTATCCTAATCCTAAACCTACTAACCATATCTAACTATACATTCCTAAACTTACAAAACTATATCTAACCATACATTAACTCGTCGCTCTCAATCCAATACTGTAGCAAATTTAGCTGCTTCCACTGCATGCATTTTTACCTATACCCTCTCCCAGTGAAAATGAAAATGTGAAGCATAGTAATGCCCTTTTTTAACCACGTTTGAGGAGTGTAAATTTTCTGTAGAAGTTAACCTAAATACCCGATTTTTTCAGGAGATATTAACCTAAATAACCAATACATATTAACTACCCATTCGGGGTCGCAGAAATACCTGGATTAAGACCCAGGCGCGGGGCGAACCCCCTCGGAGCTGATGGACGCGTAGGTCTTCCCAGGTCATCCGTCTAGGAGAAGGAAAACTCTGAAACTAAACCTAGGGGAGGGAGGCCTCTTCAGTACTGGACCACAACCTTCCTAGAGCTGGTGACTCAAACAAATCACCGGTTGGAAAATCTAAACTGCTTAAGGAAGAGATAGGCTTGTCTATCGCCCGGCTTTCATACTCCTTCTTTGCCTATTGGCCAGGCGTAGAGTTACTATAACAGGGACTCGACTGAATCACCCAGTGGTTGACCTTGTTTCCTGACTAGGGCAATGAACGCCGCTTTTCCCCGCTCCCACCACATCCCATCCCCATAAACTGTACACAGTGGGGGGCTTCAGTGCCATATATGTTGGTGCAGTTGGACTGGGCTGGCTTTTCCTAATGGATTGAGGGTACCGGATTGACAGTTCCTGGCTGCTGTTTCCGACTGATAGTACAGGAGCCCTAACTCTTTGGTAGCACTTAGAGCGGCTGCTCCATCAACAGTTGTAAAATATCGGGATGTTTGTAGTGCCACATCGCGCATGGAAAGGGGCCCTGCACTCATCCTCGGTGGGCTTTCCTGAGGCCACAATCCCGTGGGTGAGGACAGCTGATGGTCTACTTGTCTTGCATGTCTGGTATTCTGCACAAATACTTGTCCAGCACCCCTCACTCACTCACCCTAACTTAAACTTTTAAATAAAATAAAATGAAATGACAGCTCAAGCAAAAGTTACGTTTAAACCTGGACCAAACTCAAAGAAAACCAACCTGCCTCCTCCCTTGTGGCTTGCATTTACTAATATCCGCGGGCTTAGAACTAACGTAGATGATGTTGAGTCATTTCTCCTTCTCTCCAACTCTACCGTAAGGACTCGGACACATATATGCATGGACTTAGAGTCTATATTCGTAACACCCTCCCCCTGCCTAGAGAAATAAAACTAGAATCAGAGGAGCAGGCCTTTATGTGCTTCAGACTAAATATGCAACACAATATTAGCTACTTGTATTTTCTCTACCGCTCTCCCTCAAACCAAGACTGTACCTTAATAAACAAAGTCTCAGACAGCATAGATATAGCACTCTCCCTCGATACTAGCGCACAAATACATGTATTCGGTGACTTCAATGTCCACCACAGTAACTGGCTTAGATTCTCTAATCACACAACGAGGTATTACAAAAAGGCTGATTGGGAAGCCATCAGGGAGCTCATCAGAGATGCCCCATGGCAAAATATCTTTACTCTTCCAGCGGAACAGTGTGCAAATGAAACCACTGAATGGTTCAAAACTGCAATTGAAGCACATGTTCCCGCACAGAAATTCTATAGCAAGCCCCACTCTCCCCAATGGTTTACTTCTGCTTGTGCAGCTGCCATGTGTCAAAGGCAGCATGCGTTCCGCAGATCCAACTGACATAAGTCCAGCTCAAATAAACAGAAGTTTATAGAAGCTAGAAATAATTGTAAGAGAGTGATAGAGACAGCTAAGGCAGATTACTCTGAAACCCCCAGAAAACGCATCGAAGCACAGAAATTAGGAACCCGGGATTTTTGGAAAATCTACACTAGCGTAGTAAATAATGAACATTCAACTATTTCCCGACTATCAAACAATCATGAGGTTGCTTGCACGGCAACTGACAAGGCTAATCTGCTTGCCAGTCAGTTTGCCTCAAACTCCACACTGAACTCGGTACACCACTCACTCCGTGATTTTCTTCTGCGAACAGACGATTTGAAAATCACCCCTTCTCAGGTACATGCTATTATAAAAAAACCTAGACACCTCAAAAGAATGTGGACCAGATCTCATCACGGCTGTGCTATTAAAAAATTCTCTGCTGAGGTTGCTCCAGTTCTGTCCAAACTTTACAATAAATGCCTTAACGAATCTTGCTTTCCCGACTGCTGGAAAACATCCTCCGTGGTAGCAGTATTCAAGAATTCTGGTGAAAGAACTGCCCCACTAAATTATTGCCCCATAAGCCTCCCTCCTCCCGCTTTTCGCCAAAATATTTGAGTCCTTAGTTAATGAAGCCGTAGTCCAGCACCTAACAGCTGCTAAACTCCTGACTGACAAACAATATGGATTCAGGCAAGCCCGTTCAACAGCAGGTATCTTTACTGTAGTTTCTGAACGTATATACCGTTCACTGGACAAAACAGGAGGGGGTAGAGCGGTGGCCCTTGATATATCTAAGGCTTTTGACAGGGTATGGCACGATGGTCTTCTAAGGAAAATTAGATCATATGGAATCACTGGAAGAATTCATAATGTAATTAAATCCTTCATAATAATAGAAAAATCAAAGTTGTCCTCGACGGTCGTACATCTAAACAGTATGACATAAATGCGGGAGTACCTCAGGAGTCTATCCTTGGATCTCTATTATTCCTGATATTCATAAATGACCTCCCTGATAAAATTGTTTCGAAGATGGGTATATTTGCCGATGACATCACTCTCTATAACAGATATGAAGGGAAAACAAATGAACACATATCCAAGGAAATGGCAAAAACACTAGAGGATGACCTCCAATCTGTTGTGGAATGGGGACAAAAATGGTGCTAAGACTAAGCTTGTTTTCCTCAATGCTGCTAAGACTAAGCTTGTTTTCCTCAATAACTACAAGAGACCTTCTCTACCACCAATAGCAATGGCGAAGAACACATTGCATGAAAGTACTTCTTTTAAACTCCTCAGCCTAACGTTTACAGAGATTATGAACTGGAATAGATATATTGGGAGCATTGCCAAGGCTGCTGCAAGGAAGGTTGGGACCCTCTACCGTGCTAGAAGACTACTTACGCCTGGCAGTATCCTATACCTGTAGAAGGCCACCATTCGCCCATGTATGGAGTACTGTTGTCACATCTGTGCTGGTGCATCTGCTGCTTGTCTCTCGCTCCTGGACAGGTTCAAAAGAGACTCGCCAACCTGATAGGTCCTGAACTGTCATCTAGGCTTCAGCCTCTGTCCCATCGACGAGATGTGGCATTCCTCTGCCTGTTCTCCAAATACTTTAATGGTGAATGCTCTGACAAACTGCAATCACTTGTACATCCTCGACGTAACTACCCCCGACAAACCCGACAAGCTACTAAGTCTCACCCCTTTACAGTAAAGATCCCTAGTTGCAAGAAAGCCTTTTACTCCAATAGTTTCTTCCCCAGAACTGCGGGTCTTTGGAACTCCCTTCCGGGATTTTGCTTTCCCAACTGCACTGATATGCAGACGTTCAAGTGTAATGTTAACAAACATCTTTCAACTCATCTCCCTTCATAATGACCCCGCTAATTAAGTCCCTAATAGTAGCCCCCTACTTCAAAGTGGCACTGTGCCTTGTTTTGCGGTGAAAATTGAATAATATATATATATATATATATATATATATATATATATTTATATATATATAAATGTAAATGTTGGTTCGTTCTAAAATAATAAAACCCTATTTCCACGTTACCAATTTATTTGAAATTTTCAGACAACCCATCTTTAGAGTGGAGCTATGTTTTTATGTTATTGAAATAACTTTTCCTCGCGAATTATTAACATATTAAATAAAATAAATATATTTTTTACCGTTACTGCGAATCTGTTCTGTTGTAAAACTGAACTTCCGGTTCGATTCATTTCATAGCCACGAATTGACGAAATATTTCATTTTCTGTTAACTCGATAAGTAAAAACAAACAAAAACAAATCTTACTCATGCAGAGAGTGATCCGTGCTGAAATAATAATGTAATTATTGAAGAAGCCATTCTTAACATGGGGAAGGGAGGGTGTTTTGTACATATTCTGTACTTTAACCTTACAATTGAATAAAAACATATCATAAAACTTTAATTAAACGTGGAAAACGATTTTAAAAAAATAGCGCGGATCACTCTCTGCATTAGCACACACACACACACACACACACACACACACACAAAATAATAATCACATATTTTTAAAATTTAAATTCATTTATGTACTTACCAATTTTTTAAATTGTATTTATGATAAGGCTTTTCACTCATGAAACATTACGTTTTAATTGTTTAGTTTATTTTCACGGCATTGTTTACATAAAAAAGTGTGTTTTAATTTTTTCTAAACTGTTTCATTTTTACGACATGCCTCAACGTATTATAAACACTCTACCCCCCCATGTTAAAAAAACAAAAAAAACGCCCTTCCATAAACCTCGAAAGGCGTTCTTAACATGGGGAAGTTAGGGTGTTTATAATATGCTGGGGCGAGTCGTAAAATTAACGAAGTTGCTATCTATTATTTATTGCAAAAATTGCTTGAAATTTATTTATTTGACAAAAAAATTACATTTTGGTACTCCTTGGGCGTTGAGTTCCATGGCGACCAGTAGAAAAAATAATAGTCGCTCCCTTAGTCTCCCACCTCACCCCGCACGTAACATATTTTATTTACTGACGTTGTCGTAACTAAACGATTATTTGTCACATTTACAAACATTTATTTATTTATTATGTTGAATAGTGCGAAAACAAAACATTTAGGTCCACCGCCACGATTACCTTTTTTAAATGACGGTTTTTATTGATAAATAAATCTGCTTCTCTGCCACGGGCACTGAACACCTCCTTTTTTTAATAGTATTTTCGGGTGGGTATGCTGACAACAAATATCAGTTAAATTTTGCAAATAACCCCCCCCTGCAAATGTGGTGTTTATTTCGGAAGCTGTTCTTAAGATGAGGAGGTTGGGGGGTGATTATAAGGTGGACCTAATCTAAAAAAAAACAAGTTGTTTATGCGCACATAAGCAACTATTTTTTATTAACTTTTTTTTTACTTTTTTATTTAAAAATTAGTAAATTTCAATGAATAGAATAATAAATCATTTATCATTAATATGTGTTTTGGTTTTGTGTTGAATGAAAATTTTTTTTTCCTTACAGCAATAATGAACCAATTTAAATCTTCCGGCATGCGTTTAAGGGTTACGAAATTATCAATAAATCGTTTACTTACAAAGCTAACGCCAGTAAATAAAAAAATGTTACGTGCGCATGCATTAGTCTTGACTGGGGGGGGATTAGGGAGCGACCATTAAATAATTATGCTGGTCGCCATGGAACTCAACGCCCAAGGAGTACCAGAAGTGGCACTTATGCACTTATGTTACCGTGCTATTTTTTAAAATAGTATTTTCCTGTTAAATTCAAATTTTACAATATATTTTCTTTTATTAATTTGTTAAGTGAAAGTACAGCTAACCCGGTCGGTTTCTGATGCGAGGAAAATCACCCCCCCACCCCGAAAAAAAGAGGTACTCTGAATAATAACAAAACATTAAAATTGCCTCAGTCTAGAAAGATTTTTTCTCTACTGAACGAGGAAAAAAACGATGAAGTGTAGTTCACCTTCTTATTCTCTCCCCCTCTCTCAATATCTCCCTCTTTCCATCTCTCCCTTTCCCTCTCTCAATCTATCTTTCTCTCTATATCACCCTCTCAATCTCTCTTTGAGCCCCTTTCTCTCTCTAACTCCCTTTATCTCTCTCCTTTCCTCTGTCTCCTCCCTCTCTGTTTCTAACTCTCCCCCTCTCTCTGTTTATCTATCAATCCCTTTATCTCTCTATCTCCTTCTCTTTCTCTATTTTCCTCTCACTTTCTCTTTCCTATCTATAGATCTTTCTCTCTATCTGTCCATCTTTAATCCCTCATCCTATTTTAGTCTCCTAAATTAATTACAGTGAATAAGGCATCGTCAAAACATGGATAAATCCTATTTTAGTCACCTAATTTACTGACTGTGAGAATAGAAGTTATTTGGAAATTACTGCTACCTTGAATAGCACCAGAAGTAACTGGTAAAACCTTTCTAATTAAATTGATTTTGGAAGCCATTTGGTAACAAAATGACATAGCCTTAGCCCTTGCTGCATGAGGAATACCTGCGACCTTGCTGCCAAGTAGAAGAATTATTTATTCTACTTTAAAACATTCAATTTTTCAAAAATCTCATGTTCGACATCTCCAAAACATCCAATATGGGGGAAAATATTGCAGAAATGCAAACTTATTGTTTAGGATGAATGCACAATGGTACGCAAAAAATCACTTGAGGCTCTTGGTCGATCCTTGCAAGATTTGCGTGGCAATGTCATATCATTTGGGAATGCAGTAATATTGCTTGCAGGAGATTTCAGACAAATGTTACCTGTTATTCTTCAATCAACACCAGCAGGTGATGACGTTTTTTTTTCCTGTGTAAGTAAATAAAAAATAACACCAGCAGATGAAATAAATGTTTGCCTCAAATACTCTACTTTTTTGTTCAATGTGAAGACATATAACTTAACTAAAAATATGCATGCCCAGTTGCCGACTGTTCGATCCGCACAAAAACTTTTGCATCACTTGTGGGAAATTGGGTACGAAAAAGTGCCAGCTGATCAGAGGTAAGGGCAAAATTCTTTGACTTTTAACTTCTGTAATTTCTGTAATTTTATTTCATCAAAAGAATAGTTAGTTTAAAAGTTTTTTGCAGATATTCAAATTATAAGAATTCCATTTGACTGAGTGAATGAGCTATTCTTGCATGTCAATACAAAGATGCCCATGAACTTAACGCTATTATTCAATGTAAAATTCCAAGTGAGGAAGTCAAATACAAATCCATCGACACTGTTGTGAAAGCAGATAAAGTGGTTAATTATCCAACAGTTATATTTGCCAGGGATGACACCGCATGTATTGCAACTGAAATTTGGTGTACTAATTATCATGCTGTGAATATAAACCAATCCAAGCTTTGCAATGGCACATAGCTTGCAGTAAAAAAAATTAACAACAATATCATAGAAACAAACATCTTAACAGGACCTTTCACAGATGAATATATCTTCATTCCATGCATTCCTATGATTCCACTGGATACATCATTAGACTTTAGGAAATTGCACTTTCCAATTTTATTGTCATTTGCAATAACCATCAACAAAGCATAGGGAACAATCTTTACAATTGTGGGCCTTACAGTTACACACTGACTGTTTTTTCACATGGACAATTTATATTATGTATCCAAGAGTCACCAAACCGGAAAATCTCTATATCAGCTAAGAAAATGGAACAACAAAAACTGTGTACCCATGCAAAATGGAAAATTAAACCTATAAGAACATGCTTTTTCTCATATTGGAACTTTTTCCATTGCGCCAATTTAGAGGGTACAACTAATATTATATATATATATATATATATATATATATATATACATATATATATACATATATTATAATATATATATATATATATATAAAATGGGTTAAGAAATTCCAAAGAAAGAAGTGTATATTTAAATAAGGGAGTATTCACCAACAATGTGTATTTTTTAACATTAGTTTATATTCCGTGTCTTGGTTTTTGATTTAGAATTATGTTTGGATCATTGTAATAATGTTTTTAAGTCATTGAAATCGTTTTTACGCGCGTTTTAGACGTTCAGTGAAGCGTCCTCGTCAGAAATTATTTTCAAATGTGCTGGAGATGTAAAAATGGAAATTTTCGTAGTTCATTGAAGTGTTTGGCATGTCCAATTTTTATTCCTCTTTTATTGGGCGTGTGGAGGCCGCTGACCTGGCTGTAGTCACTCTCTCTTTCTACTAGTGTCTTTTTCTTTTCCTTTAGCGTGGGGTAGGGTGTTTGTGTTTGTGTGCGTGTGTGTGCGTGTGTGTGTTTGCTTTTATTGGTTTGAGAATGTGTATACTGTTTTATAGTATTATGAGATTATTTGCTTCCTTAGAAAGGTGACTGTGATCCGAGGTCGTTACTGATGTGTATGTGTGAGGAGGGGGGCCCAGCTCTTCTGAAATAAGGGTAGGGGTGCTTTCATTCTATTTGGATATTTATTTTTTTGATTCTGGGATTTTAGTATTGTGATTTTTCGTTTTAGTCTGTTCGGGTATTCCTTATATTATGTTTGTTTAGAAAGTGGGGGGTATTTAAAATATGTATAGGGGATTTTTTAATGTTTCTATTTATTTGTCTCCCCATGTGGGTATGGCCAGACCCAGGATCGGGTCCTAGTGTGAGGAAGATTTTGTTCCCCAGAGGGAGGGCGTTTAATTCGAGGGGGTATAGGTATGGGAAGGGGATGATAGAAGGGATGATAGTTGTTTCAGTCATAAGGGGGTTCTCCTCCACTGACAGAGGAGGGAGCGAGGTGTTGGAACAGATATTATACTATGGTTCTAGGTGTTTCCTAGTGTTGTTGGTTTCGAGGTAAAGTAGGGTTGGTATTGTTCGGTGTGTTGTATTAGAGATAGGGGTGTTATGTCTGTGTGTGATTGTATGCGCGCATGTGCGTTTGTTTGATGTGTCGGTTCTGATTTATGTGTGAGTGTGTATATGTATATATGGATGGATATGCATGAGAGTGTACCTTGCCTTTCATGTTTTTGTGTGATGATATTAGGCTCTGTCCAATTCAGGAGTGAATCTGGTGATGACGTTTTTTTTTCCTGTGTAAGTAAATAAAAAATAATTGTCTGTTTGGAAGAGTTGCATTATTTTGAAGCTGTTTTCACTGCATGTGTGTACGTGTTTTTAAACATAGAGGTGTCTGTTATCAGCAATTTTTGTGTTGCTCTGATGTAAGGCCACTCTATTGCTGAAATTTTTGGTGGCGCCTATGTAGGATTTGTTGCATGTTGTGCATCTTAGTGCATGTACTACATTTCTGGAGGTGCAATTTAGATCCTTTTTTATTTTGAATGTTTGTGCTCGGTTTTTGAATATGTATGTGTAACCTTCTATCATTATGCCACATACTCCACATCGTGGTTTGATGCATTTTGCAACCCCTTTTGTAGTATGTGGGACAAGTTTTGAGGAAGTTAGGATTTGTTTTAAGTTTTTGGGTTGGCGTTTGCTTTTTATTATTATTGTTGTTTTAAGTATGTTGTTTTGTTTGTCGTTCTGATTGAGGATGATAATGTTTTTTGTTATCTTCGTGAATAGCTCTGGGTTGTCTGTGTTGTGTGTAGAGACGTATGCTAAAATGTGTTCTTTGTTGTGTTCTTTTGTGGTTCTTAGTTGGTCTATTGGAATTTTTTCAGCCAGTTCAATACCTTTCTGTATTAGTGGTAGTGAATATCCTCTTTTCCGCAGTGTTATTTGTAGTTCATTCAGTCTAGTTGAACGGAGGTGTCTTTCTGCTACTATGGTGCAGACTCTACGTGCTAGCGAGTGGGGTATTGATTTTAGACAGTGTTTAGGATGGTGGCTTTAGAAGTGGAGATATTATTGAGTGTCTGTGGTTTGTGGTAGATGTCTGTGATTATGCTGTTGTTTTTTTTGTTACTAGGATGTCTAGGAAAGGTAGTTCTCTGGAGCTTTGTTCTAGTGTGAAGTTTATTTTTGGGTGTAGATTTTGTAGCAAAGTGTGGAGTTCTTTGTTATCCCCCCATGAGTTTCTCCAGAGGATAAAGCAGTCGTCTAGGTATCTTTTCCAAGATTTTATTAAGAGTGTTTTTATATTGTGCCCGTACTTTTGCTCTATCCTTTCATAAAGTGTCTCTTTTAGGAAGGCGAATGTAAGGGTGGCATATGTCGATGCCATTTTGGTACATATTGCTGTGCCTAGTATTTAAATGTAGTTGTCTTTATTTTATTGGAAGGAGTTGTTATTGAGGATTATGTCGATGCTGTCAATCACGAATTGTTTATTGAATCTGGGGTGTAATATATATATATATATATATATATATATATATATATATATATATATATATATATATATATTTCTGATATAACCTTACTAGACTGCATTAAAGCATAGCATATGACATGTGGAGTAAAATACAATGATATAAAACAGCAACGAGAAGAGAATAGTCGCACCAATCAGAGTTGATAACCACCTATGGGAAAGATTTTAATTGAACAAGTATGCAAACGGATCTGGCGCGAAAGGACCAATTGGATTCTTAATAATATACAAGATATTTTATCACATTATCAAGGGAATAAATTTGAACACAATGATTTGAACTTCAAACCTACGGATGTTCGGCCTCACATAAAATCTTCCAGAGGGTGATTTTCCAGGCAAGTTGATTTACACACAGTAACTATGGAGAATGTGCAGTTAAAAAATAAAACTAATATACGATATCTATTTCGAGTATTTTCTAGATGGAAAATAAAATATGAAAAGGAATATATCTGTAGTTGAAATAAGAAAGGAGGTGTCTATACAACTTTACACCATAACACTTGTCAAAATTTTAGCAAGCTTAGTCACAAAAGTTTCTACTTTAGAAGCAAATCTTAAACAGAAATAGAATACGACAGAAAATCAAAGGAAAAACTAGACCACAATTTGCGCAATTACGTAATATTAAGAGTATTTGACAAAACCATGAACTTACAACTGAAATTTGGATCGAATCTGTCAATCATTAAATTGCTTACGTCAAACAGAGTAAACAAACCACTATTCAGAAAACACTAAAATAAGTCTGCTCGATTATGGAAAACAACATTAATTGTGTTGAAAAACTAAATTTTCATTAAATTTGATCGACACTATTCAAGAATTAAAAGTGTCCCCCATAAAAATACAAAAAAAAAACGATTTGATTTAAATTAGATATCTAAACTGAACACAGTAAAAAACGAAAATGTATAAAAAGCATTCATGGTTCCCTGTGAGTGCACAGTGGACTAGGCATAAAAATGACGAAGTTAAGCATTGTCTCGCCCTCATTTAAAACAACAAGTCCACAGTGGACGTCCATTCCTTGAGGAAATAGACAAACGGTGCAGTTTTAGACTGTAACAAATATAAATTTGAGTTCTGCATCATGCAAAAAATGAAATGGCTATGTCAATCATTCGCCCCTCCCCCATTTAGCACCAAAAGTCGCCAAGGCCTTAACAACTTTTAATTTTTGTTCAGCACTATGCGAAACTGATAAATAGATATTTGGAAAATTTTGGACAAATATGGTAAAATAGTCCCAAAAATGGAGTGTTTTTATTAGCCCTAAAAGAGATACTTGGGAACACCCGAGAGTTATCGCGAAGTATATACAAAAGAAAAGTTATATAGAAATCAGTTAGTTACAACTTTTCATAAAGTTTTAGAAAAATCCAAAGCATCATTTCTGTTTTAATAAGCACAAAAGTGTAAAACACCCCTAGGGAGCCAACCGGAGTTTTCCCGAAAAATCCGTTCTGTAACATGTATCATGTTTAATGTTCGTGCAAATTTTTAAAAAAAAATCCAACGCGTAGTTTTTGCGAAAAGTGCGACAGACGAACGGAAAAAAAAGATGAATGGACGAACGGCCAAGGGTAAATTTACAGGTACACTCACCTTTTGTCAGGAGACAAAAAATAAAAAAAGAGAAGATGAAATGAATTACACGCAAAAAGTCGTTGATAACCAATCCAGAGCAGCAAGTATGATTGATAAATACGGAAACTTTCCGACAATATCAGCTCCTAATAGTTCAGTGGCTTTGTGTAAACATAAAAATACAAAATTAACTGAACGTACTCAATGCAATTGCGATGTCAGTCATAAAAACGTTATGATATTTCTAAAAAAAAAGACAAACCTAATTTCTAATTTCAATGCAATTGCGATATTGTGTATATCAAAAAGGTAGTTAACATACTAAGGAACGCTACCAAAACCAATTTATAAAAAAGCGCCCTTAAACAAAACTAGAGGCTCCTTACCCACGCTGGAAGAGTCGTTCACTAAAAGTTTTGAAATGTTCAACCTCAACCTACCCCAACCTTACCCTAAAAACAACGACTCTCGGACCGAACGAAAACCAACGGCTCATTGCTCTCGAAACGGAAATATATTAACAAGCGATTTGTTGTGCCTAAACTCTTGACAGGGAGTGTGGTGGGGAATAAAACATGCGCAAAATATAAATTCTCATGAACTGTTTGAATAATCACAGACGTACTGTCTGTCAATGGGGTATGTTTGCATACAAATTAGTACGCCATCTTGGTAGTAAGTCTTGTGGCAATTGGTTTCTGTCATTTCCCTTTGTCTTATATAAAACTCCCTTGTTTTTACCCATAACATCTTTCCAAAAATTAGCGGATTAGTTTGATAGCGTCTGCGAAGGTCAACTCTTTTTCACTTTGGCAGTTAGATTTTTGCCCAAAACTGTTTCAAAACTTGCTGCAGGTCTGAATACAGTTCATGCAAAATTTCAAATGTTTAGACCCAGATTTTGTTGAATAAGTTGCTATTACAAAGCTCAAATCTATTTTATGTTGACCCCTAGGCAAACCGATTAAAACGCTATTTTTTCCAAACCGATTATAATTTTTGACCAAGCTAATTAAAACACTCGCGCTGAATAAACTTTAGATAATATTTCGAATGTTTAGACCAAGAATTGGCTGAGTTATTTTGTAGAGCCTGCGGAGATCAAGTTTTTTAAGCTTTTACCCAATTTAAACCCATAATATTTATTGTTTTGGACATAACTTAAATTAAAATATTTAGTCCATGTCCAAGTTACCTACATCTAAAATTTCACGTGCTTAGACCCAAAATTAGCGGAGGAGTTGGCTACAGTTTTTAATGGTCAAATCGTAGAATTTGGACCCCTTGCTAGCCTAATTTCTGGCCGAAAACCTATTTTAAAAAAATTGGCCAATCTGAATACTCCTTATGTAAAGTTCCGCGTCTGTAGACTGAAAATTGCTGAGTAATTAGGTAAGGAAATGTACACACACAGACAGACACAAAGGGAGACAATTTTGCTTTAGCAGATATAAAGATTGTAACAACAGTTTTTTTTAATTAAATAAACAGATGAGATAACCTTTTGGATGCTTGCTCCTTTTGAATGAGTAAAATATATGTATTACCCTCTCTTTATGTATGGATATCTAGTGTGTATGATTGGACAATGCTGTCAATATCTACGTGTAAATTTCAGTGAAGTTTGCAACGAAGTATTTGTTACTAAAACGATGCCTTTACTAAGAAACATTTTGAGTGAACATTGTGCACCAAAATCAAATTCTCTGACGCCATTATTCATTTCCTGTATAAATGGTTAAGTCTTTAAATTAATAAGCTATATTCGATATAAATCGAACTTAATCAACATGGACTAATTCTTGGTAGTCTGGAATTTATTGCTGTCCTACAAATCAAGGATGATCTATAACTGAAGTCTCTCGATATGCAGTAAAACTATTTCTCTTGTGACCCTGTCTTTGTTTTATCGCTATTTCCATGGAAGGGGCTCGTCTGATCTCCAATCCCACGCCCCCCCCCTCGCCAATCTTTCACGCCAATCTTTCACGAGAACCACCCGTCTGGCTGAAACTACTGTCAATATTTTTAACCACTCTTTATCTGTGCCTAAATCCAAACGTAGATTCCATGAGCAAAGCTTCTTTCGTTGAACTGCACGCCAGTGGATCTCTCTGCCGTTTGTCTGTTTCCCACCTGACTACAACTATGGCGTCTTCAAGTCCAACATAAACAAACTCCTGTCAAACCGCCCTCTTAAGTAAGACACTCTATCAAACCCCTCGATACTAAAGATTATTACAATACTATCTCATTGATTACTGTACACGCAATAACACTTATCCCTGAGTGTCCTTCGGGCCTTGATAAGTGATGACCCCCGTGTAAAAAAAAAAACAAACAAAAAAACAAAACAGTAATGAGTATACAAGTTCCAAGCATGTGTCTTTTGGTAAAAAAATAATTGTTTACTTTTATTGAAATATATACTAGTGATCACTCACTTTCTCTTTCCCCCCCTGTCTCTCTGTCTGCCTTTCTGTCAGCTTTCTGTTTGTCTGTCTGTTTGTCTGTCTCTCTCCCTCTCTCTACATACACACACATAGACACACACACATCCATATATATGTGTGTGTGTTTTATAGAAATCCGTGTGTCCACTTTAGTGAATTTCTCAAGTTAAAATAAGTAACTAAACGATGCTTATCTTTAGAACATATTGATTGAGCGTTGTCTGCGTGAACCACAATGTCTGATGTCATCATACACTTTGGGAATAAAGGGTTTTAATTAACAAGATATTCGATGAGAAAGATACTTTCTAATTACTAACGGTTTAATGCTTACAGGTATACTTCAATTTCTCCACTATTCTTAATTCGGTTCTGGCTATTATATTAGTTGATACTGACATGTGTCGTCGTGCGTGCGAATTTCCTTCTTCGCTACAAATGCCAGCGTTGCACTTCCATTTCCGCACGCATGGGTGCCAGGGCATTTACGCAACACGAATCCATTGAAGATAATGAAAATTAGACGAACGTGTCCAATTACTATTTTCCGATGTCATGAAATGGCCCTCTCTTTCATCTGATGTAATTGTTTGAATTGTAATACCAATCAAGCGTTTGGATCATGAGATAAGGCCACCTATAACCTACCGAATACCTTCCCCTATTCGGAAACTACAGCCAATTTGCCAGAAACAGCTACGAATCCCGGTGACAAATTTAAGCATGTCTTTCATTTAATCTGACCCATGAAAAGGTCTTAATGACCTAACGCCTTTTCATTGTATCAACAACTTCCGGCTTCACACGAGTGGTGGACAATCTCTAATGCGACATGATTAGCAATTTCGCGACCGACGTGCGATACTTTTGAGGGACGGGAAGAATCCTCCTCTGACAAAGAGGAAAAGTAATAAACTGCATGAAATAAAAATACCACGTGATATGCGTGCGACAAAAAATATTCATCTTCCTGTCTGCCGGAGAAAATGTGAATTCTGCTATTTTTCCAAGATTTTACGTGAATCTAAAAAATTGTGACTTGGTGTTTTGTTCCACCATTATGAATGAGCATTCAGTATATCTATTTTTCTACATGTATTTCTATTTCCTTCATTTTAGTTATTACTGTATGCTCTTTCTCTCTTTTTTCTTATTTGCAAACGTCTGTCGTAACCGACAATGCTATAGAAGTCAAAACAATGGCGTCTTGGATCGACGTTTTGAGTTTTTTTTTAGTTTTTCTGTCTCATGTCTCTCCTTCCCGACATAAATTTTGGCTTGTCATGCCTCCCGATCCCGGGATAGTGCTGTCAGGTCATCTCATGTGTTACTGGTACCATATGACCTAGTACTCCCTGTATCATGGTCGGATCACCGGCGACTAAACTGCCTCTCCCCATAAAACTTGTTTAGTTAGGGGCGTGGCTGATCTTCAAGAAGGATTAAAAACAAGACTTTCCAATAGACGGATTACAGTATACATACACGTATAAAACGCATTTCATTTGTTACATACTCACACAGTTGATAAAACACATTTGATCAAGGTCATTAGATCGGCAGTATTAATAAGTTGAGGTAATCTAAAACTATAAAGAATAAAACTACCAGATACTGCCGTCTCTTTGTTTCAGAGTTGGGTTATTTATTTAGAAATTTACTCAGCTTAAAGTAAAGATTTAAAACACACATACTTACACACACACACACACACACACCAATACCAACACCCACAACACACGCACACACACACACACACACACACACACATATATATATATATATATGTATATATATATATATATCATAGGAAACCTACTCATTCGCATGAACAAATCGACAATCAATCAGGCTTTCGCTTTATATTCGAACAAAAGATTCGAACTTAGGCTGCCAAATATAAGAGTTGGGTCGTAATAAATGCACAAAACAGAACAATTAATACATTAATATTTTTTTTAATTAGGGGTTAAAGAAGCGGAGTTGGGGGAGCCCTCTTCTTACAACAATATCTCCCGCAAGAACTATTCTAAAATTTATTTTCAGTCGATACTTATTCAATAATTGTACTATTTTCCAAGCTGGCTAAAATGGCCGTTTTTCTGTTTTCCTTTATTCCGTTTCCTTTTCTCCGTTGCCTAATTTTCTCAAATTCACAAATTTTTTCGAAAATTGATTACCCGTTTCCGGGTCATTAAAATCGTTTGGAAGCAGTTAACTATTTTTGACACTGACTCCAATACAATCGGTAAAATCATCAAACCACAAGTAATTGCTTTATTTCCGTATTGTCACCCGGAGTTAGGGTTAGTTACAGGAAGGGGTCTTGTCTTTTCTATCTTTTTATTTTGGAATGGAGATTTAGCTAATAGTGTTAATCTATTATTATTATTATTATTATTATTATTATTATTATTATTATTATTATTATTATTATTATTGTTATTATTATTACTGTTATTATTATTTTATTATTGTTATGATTATTTTTATCGTTATTATTACTACTATTATTATTATTGTTATTATTTTCATTACTATTATTCTAATTATTCTTATTAAAATTACTATTATTATTATAATTATTATTATTGTTGTTATTATCATTATTCTTATTTTTATTGCTATTATTATTGATATTGTTATTATTGTTATTGTTATTATTATTTTATTATTGTTATTATTATTATTATTTTTATTGTTATTGTTATTATTATATTGTAATTATTATTATTATTGTTATTATATTTATTATTGTGATTATTATTATTGTTATTATTATTGTTATTATTATATTGTAATTATTATTATTATTATATTTATTATTGTTATTATTATTGTTATTATTACTTTATTTGTATCACTATTTTGTTTTTGTTGTTTTTTACAGCAGATATATTTTATAACCCAATTTTTACTTCATTTAAAGAGACGAGGAACTGAACAGTTTAAAAAGACCCATCCTCTCACTGTTAAAAATTGTTTTATAAATAGAAGCTTTATTATTTCGAAATTCCATCATAAACATTGGAGGGGGCGTTGTCAAATATTTTATCCTTACATCGTTTTCTTATTTTGCTTTCCAATCGTCGACTATTTTAAAATGTTTATAAAAACTTTCAAGTAATATAATCTGATTTGACTTTGTTTGAAATCCAATTTCATCTTTAGTTGTCTTACAATTTTTATTCAATTAAAAGGAAAAAAAATCAGAAAAAATATACGTAGAAATTAGCGGAGCTTATGAGATTATTTTAAAATTTCCAAAAACCAACACATCTTTAATTAAAAATTTAAACATTTTTAAAGAATCGAAATCATCAACAGTATCGGAATTAAAAATTAGGATAGACTCGGTTATTTTATCGGAATCAGGAAAAAAATGGAATCGTCCCATACCTACTATATATATATATATATATATATATATATATATATATATATATATATATATATATATATATATACTGCCGGCAAAAAGCTGTCCGCACTTGTAATTTTTTCAAAAACTGCAATCTTAAGCTAAATGTAATGTAACTATTTCGGATTTCTGTTTTCCGCATATATATATATATATATATATATATATATATATATATATATATATATATATATATATATATGTATATATTTGTATATATATATGTGTGTGTGTGTGAGTGTGTGTGTGAGTGTGTGTGTGTCTTTGTGTGTGTGTGTGTGTGTGTGAATATACACATTTCTACATATATATCTTATATTGCATTTAAAATATAAATATCAACTCACACGTGTTTTGTCGTGTACAACTAATTAGAGTGGCTAAATCCAGCGAGATTCAAGGGAGAATTATTCCCAACTCGCATTTATGGAAAAATTAATCGCAGAAACAAAACAAATAACATCTATATTAATATATATATATATATATATATATATATATATATATATATATATATATATACACATATATATATATATATATATATATATATATATATTGTCTAAACTTTCTTGCGATCTGGCGTACTTGAGAAGGAAGTACTCTGAATTATGGAGAAATTATGAAGGCAGTTTATCCTTGTTTGATAAAATACGATTTATTCGTTATGTTGCAAGAATACACGAACGCAGTCTTCCCAGGTTGAAGTCAAAACACCAGAATTAATTGCAACATTTGATATTTAATAATTTTGTTGCTCGACTATCCCGGATATTTCTAGACACTTCCTTAATATCTCTTCCTCGCAGTTGTCCCAACTCGAATTGAATATACTTTCACTTCTGCATTCCCCCTTCTAACCCTAAACGTGAAGAGATTTATTCTGAATTCGATGTCTTTTTTGCTCAATTAGCAAGATTTTCTCCTGTTTCTGACAGTAAGGTTAGTGACCTTAAGGCAAAATTGAATTAGATTGCTCATTCATATGCAGGTATACATGTCTCGGTTAGTGAATCCAAATGGCGTAATGAACATTTTCGTGTTACCAAAACACTACGTCAGGATAAATCTCTTACTATCACTAAACCGGACAAAGGTTCTGGTGTTGTTATACTTGACCACCAGAATTATATCAATAAAATAATGGCAATTCTCAATGACACCTCTCAATTTGTACAGCTAGGTCCGGTAGAGACACATGCCTCTACTGTATTTATTGAATCTAGATTCCAAAGACGTCTGGTTAAATGGGAAAAGAGTGGAGCTCTTTCTTCCCCTATTTCTGATTTAATCAGACCGACTGGTTCATTGCGTCCCCGTCTCTATGGTTTACCTGAAACCCATAAGACTGGGGTACCTGTAAGACCGATATAATCTATGATAGGTTCTGTCCAACATAAAGTAGCCAAATGGCTTACTAATATGTTAGAACCAGTTTTGGAAGAGTATAGTTCTTTCTGCATGAAAGATTCTTTTTCTTTTGCTGAATTTATGCAGAATTATACTAAGACTGACAAATTTATGTGTTTTTTTGATATTGAAAGCCTATTTACCTATGTTCCACTCTCAGAGACTATTGATATATGTGCCGATGTCCTTTATCGCAGTCAACTCCCAACTCCCCCTATTCCTGAGAATATTTTTGTGGAACTTATGGAATTCGACACCATGTCTGTCGAATTCAGTTTTAATAACATCATGTACAGGCGGATAGATGGTGTTTCGATGGGTTCTCCCCTGGGATTAGCTCTGGCAAATATTTTCGTAGGTTTCCACGAAATGAGTCTTTTATCTGGCTTTCAAAAACCAGATATTTATTTTCGTTATGTTGACGACACTTTTTGTCTGTTCAACAATAAAACGAAAGCAGATACCTTTTTTGTATCCCTTAATAATATTCACCCAGTTCTAAAATTTACTATAGAAAAGGAAAGTAATTCTTCCCTTCTTTTTCTAGATGCACTGGTGTATAAAACACCTTCCGTTTCTTGACTTCCATCTACCGTAATCCTACATTCACTGATCTTTACACACGTTGGGACTCTTTTTGCCCCACCAAACAAAAATATAATCTTATCAACACTCTTATCCATAGAGCTTGTATGGTAAGTTCAGATAACAAATTAAATGATGAAAGCAAATTTATTACCAAGACACTTTGCAATAATGGTGTTCCATTGCAAATCGTGGAATCTACTATTAAAAATAAAATTTCTAATTTCAATAAAATTAAACAGGCATCTGTCGACAAATGCCCTATCTACCTACGCCTACCTTGGCTAAAAATTATTTAAAAAATACACTACGAGACATCATATTTCTATTGTGGAGCAAGATATTTATTCAGTATGGAAAATGGCATCTCCGTTTATCTGAACTATCTCGGTTCTCCTTTCTTCACATAACATAACCGATGTTTTTGACAACTTACTAGGTAACGTTATTTTAGGCATCGATATCAAACCATATATTATATAATCTTAGATAGTTTTTGAATTTGAAGTATCATTATGGGCTATTTACATCAAGTTGTTTCATACATTGCATGAGCGATTTTCATTAAAAAATATATCACCCATAGTTTGTCTAAATGTAGAAACAAAATGAAGACACATATTCTGACACAGATCAAAACAAAACGATAATTAAGTACACATACACGATTAATTGCTGTTTTTTTTTACATTAAAGATGACAAAACAAAAGTAAAACATACGTGCGCACTCTTACGAAAATGATATATAAAATGCAAAGTTAATGTTAATTCATATATTATTTGCTATTGATATGTCATGCAGGAACTGTTTGGCGAAGGAGAAGTACAGAGAAAATAAGTCTGAGTTGTGTGTACAAGATGCGTTCAAAAATGTATTCTGTATTATTTTTCAGTCGATTAAGGCTTACCAATTGCATTGTTATCATGACTGAACTAATGCATTGTTTTGCCTGGATTTTCTCTCGCCCTGTTTTAAATAATGACAAAAAATGATTAGAAGACAAACATTGTCATGGGTGTGCGTCCCACGCAGAAATGTGTCATTAAATTACGGGAAAAGTGCATTGGCAATGGCCGTAACTATGTAAAAACTGAATCTTACAGCACATAGCGTTCGTGATTTTCATGCTATCACTTCCATGGATGCACTTTCTTAGCTTTCGGTTAAAAAAAAGGTTTACTTTTAGAACGACCCTCTCATGGCAAAACGCGTCCCGGAATTTCTATACTCAGCCACTCTTCCTCGCTGTCAAAACTTCAAAATGTAACCTAATTCTTTCTGAATCCCATAATATTGTTTTTCAACATTTTAGGTTTTAATAAATGTTAGCTTTTTCTATTTTGAACGACTCTTGCATATATCTGTCGATAGAGATTATGAATATGTCGTATCTCTCTTCATAATGTTCTGATATTCTGATATTCTTAAATAATACCGACGAAAATACACGTCATGGACAAGGCGTAAAAACTTTACCAAACATATTATATAAGATTGAATGTCACTGACTAACAAACCTATATAGAAAACATAAGCTTAACACACTAAGGAAAACGCTGCTTCTTATGTAAGCCTTACAGGATCATATGCAGGCTTATTAAAATAAACCTACCAGATTAAAATGAATCTTATTTAACATTTTAACGATATGAGCAGAAAGATATAAACAATAGATAGATATGATCGAAAGGTGGCGCGTATCTTGCAAGTACCAAGAGAGTAGTGATGCGTTTAAAACATTAGGAAACATTTACGGCATTTCTTGTCCAGCTCTCTTCAGGCGATAATAGCTGAAATTATTGATCGCTAAAGAGTGAAGACAACGCAAGAGAACAAATATTCTAGAATTAGCTATACAAATGTCGTAGCCTTAAAAAATACCACGAAAATGGTCGAGTTACGGTTAGACTCTGGCTATTAAAGTCATGATTCGTTATCACATACTAACAAATACATCTGGTAATATAATGTATCGGTCATATCTAATTTTAAATCGCGGTATATATCATTAAAAACGCAATGAGAAGCTGGAGTGTGGCCGATATCTTGACTATGCGACTCACAAGATGGCAGATGACAACAGCTTTGGGAAATGAGACTGGCTTAAAGATTAATTAAAAGGAATGGCCAGCTGTGTGTAGTTCGTTCGGGTTCAGTGCGTTAAAAAAAAACTTTTAATGAATACTGACTACATTGTGTAAGTATCCGACGTGTTTACGGAAACAATTCTTACAAGAAAACTAGGAAAGTAGTGCCAACAATATAATCTTCTCATTCATACTTAACATATTATTGAAAGGAATATGGTGCATATGGAAAGAAGTTGTATCATAAGACAATAATATAACTCCGAATATTTTCCATTAGCAAAAGAAAACAATAGACCTATAAAAAATAAATAAATGACGGGATGCACTATATTGAATATAACATATCAAGTGTTTTCGCTGCATAATTCGATGCGCTTAGATGTGATAACGTTTGGTTCAAAATATTCTCTTGCATACATCTTTCTCCTTGAAGGATTGTTTTGAGGAAAATGTCTAAATGTTTAGGTCGACGTTTGGATGAGTGCACTCAAGTAAATTAACTGATTTGATATTCTCACGGATTATATAGGATTTTATTTTCTATGTTCGTTAATCTTCTCAGCTTCGTTTAAAAACAAATGCCATTTATATGAATATAAAGTAAAAGCATGTTTACTTCGAATTTTTAAAAGAACCTCTCATTAAAACTCTTGTCTGAAATTCAGTGTTCATTTTTTTCTTACATTAGTTCACTTTATACACGGTTAACAAAAACAAAAGATTCGCAAAATTTGATAGGAACCAACTTCATAAAAAAATAACTTTAGTGGGAAGTAAAGTAGCAGACTGTTCTATATAACTATTCTATGTTTGTAAACAGTAAGAAGGAAAGGAAATTCGAAAGCAGGCGTCAAAATATAGTAGCGATGAGTAAATGGGAGAAGGTAGTGTAAGTTCATAAGACAAGTCGACCGGGGGAACGAAGGTGTTATTGCATTAAACTTTTCTATTTAGAAGTTACAAGCCTTTTCCCAAAAAATTAAACGACGCAAAAGATCTCATATTTAAAACACAACTAGAGGTACAAACTTAAAAGCATTAAAAAGTACTGAGTCATTTCTTAGTTATCAGTCCTCCGATCAGCTCTATCCCACAGTGGCAGTACATAACTAGGGCACATCTGTGGGATTATAGATGATGCACGCTTATACGTAAATACCTATATATATATATATATATATATATATATATATATATATATATATATATATATATATATATATATATATATAATTAAAGTGTATGGTTGTCTGTGTACATTTCCCTACGCATTAATTCCGGCAATATTCAGCCTACAGACTCCAAATTTTATATACAGGTTACTGAGATTTGAAAAAATTTTTGTACTCCGTTTAAAACCAGATATTTTGCTGCTAAGGGGTCAGAGTTCAACGATTTGACCGTTAAGAATATAATAACACTCCTCCGCCAATTGCAGGTATAGACACTTTAAATATATTTATATATATATATATATATATATATATATATATATATATATATATATATATTGCAGAATATGCTGTACTAATTTGTAGCTATACTGTTTAATTTAAATGTAAGTTTAATTCGTACTATTTACGTTTTAAAATCTTAGTTAAACATCTAGATTAGTTACATTACTCGTCGTTTATTTTGTAGCGCGATAGTACTTTGTAGAATCTTTAGAATTTTGATGCTAAAACCTCGAAATATTAAATAGTTACGCGAAAATACAGAATAGTGTTTAATAGCGCAGTGCGTGGATAATCGATATTGCATGACTAATTTGCGTTTAAGTCTTTTTAGATTATGAATATATATGTAAAAAAAGTAAAAAAAAAACTTTTGTTTGTTTTAGGTAAATAATCGAAATCGACACTGTAAATACTTTTTTCCCCCCGTAGGGTCTCTTTAAAAAAAGTAAATGTAGAAATACGCGTCTATTTAAATATGTTCCAAAAATCGGCTACTGTTTAATAATTTTGATCTGACACTTCTGGTTTACAATAAACTAATCTCAACTGATGTTTTTTTTCTGTTACACAATAATTTTCATCTTGTAATACTTACAATAATTAGTTTATCCCTTGTTCGATTACGTCATTTTTTTTTAGTTAGTGTAAGTTGTTTGAAATAAGTTTAATCCGATATTCCCTTAAAAAACGTATACAAACACCGTATCGGATTAGAAATTGTGAAAAAGAGGAAATTAATTTAATTTTGGAAAATGAAAGAACAAATGATAAATGGTCAGAACAAAAGAGAAACCCGTACGAAGTTTGTATAAAAATTTTGACAAATCTACAAGATTGAGCATCCCATTGGTAAGAGGAAGACATGGAAAATTATTAGGAAGTAAATATTCTGCAAATACCGTTTAAGTTGTTTTGATATGTGTGTTATTTTAGACATTACTATCAGAATTTATAAGAACGAATGAAAGCGACTGGAAATATACAAAAAAAAACATGCAACAGTTATTCTCTAATCGACTGACGATTTTGAATTAATATGTGAGAGTCGATTATTCCCATATAGTAAAGTAGAGGTCGACTTTATAACTATATATCTATATCTATATATCTATATATCTATCTCTCTCTCTCTCTCTCTCTCTATATATATATATATATATATATATATATATATATACATATATATATATATTTATAGGAAATAAGATGGAGGTTGAAGGACCTGGATACTCAACGTTTCGCCTGATTTATGCGGGCTTCTTCAAGAGGGATGGTCATTGACGAGAGAGTCGGAGGATTGGGGCTATATATAATGATGGGGGAGAGCAACGTTTTTTTCCTTGTGTAAATTAGATATCATATATACATATATATACATTTTATGAGAGAAAAAATAAATTAGAGTAAACTAGTATAGTGGATTACGTCTAAAAGTTAAAATATCGTAGAGATTAAAAAACATGTGTTTGGAAATATAGCGGTGATAGATTAAATAAAGAAAATGACACGAGATTACGAAAAAAAATGTTTTTAATTAGAAATAATTGAATTGGGATAAAATAGCGTAGTAACTTAAAAGATGGTGTCTAAAATAAGAGTAGGAGGTGATAAAATGGAGTCTAAAAATAGATAATGATAAAATAAAATACAGTAAATAAGTAAAATAAAAATAATAAAATTAAGTGAAATTACGATTTTTTTTTATATCGCGTTTAACCGGTGTCTAAGTTGTTCTCTTTAATAATTATTTTCGACAGAAAGGGAGCAACGTGGAAAACAACTTTTCTTGGCTAAATTATATTGCTGGAATGGGAGATTATAGCTGACTCAATTAAACGTCGTGTGGATCTGTTATGTATGTGTTTAAGAAAAGTTGCTTTGTTAAAATCAAAATGGTGGTCGTTTTCCATGATGTGACAAAATATGGCATTGAGTGTATTGTTGTTTTAACATCTCTTTTGTGTTCATATATTCTTTTATTTAAATTGCGGTGCGTTTCTCCTACGTATATTCTTCCACAATCAAGGCAGAGTATGGAATATATTCCGGTTTTGGTGTTAATGTTTGTATTCGTTATAATTTTACGTGTTAGATCCCTAATTGTTAAAGAGTTTAGTTTTGTTATTTGAATGCCGGTCTTATTCAGGTTCTTATAGATTGTGTCGTTGTTTTTATTAGTTGGTAATGTTAATTGTCTGTTGTGTGTCTGGCTATTTAAGGAATGGTCTCGGTTTCGGTTATGGTAACTTTTTAGTGCTTTTTTTGTATTTGCCAAAAAATGTTGAGGGTATTGCAAGTTCATGAATGTACGTTCGATATACTCAAATTCTTCCACGATGTATTCTTCACTGCATATTCTCAGGGCCCTAAGAAAAAATCCTATTAGAATACCTCTTTTTACTTTATCATCATGATGTAATCATTTTTATTCGTGACTTTCCGATGGACTTTAAAACTTAGATGATATGTATGTATATATATATATATATGTGTGTGTGTGTGTCTGCGTGTGTCTGTGTATATATATACATATATACATATAATATATATATATGTATATATATATATATATATATATATATATATATATATATATATATATTTATATATACATATATATATATATGCATATATATATATGTATATATATATGTATATATATATATATATATATGTAATTCTAGGGTCGTTCAAAGTCAATAGAACCATATTTCTACATTACCAATTTAATTTAAATTTTCAGAAAATTTATTTTCAAAGTCAAGGAATGTTTGCATTTTATTAAAATAATTTAACATTGCGAATTATAAAAATATTAAATTAAATAAAATTATTTATCATAACTGCGAGATTGTTCGCCATTTCTTTTCCGGTAGAAATGACCTTTCACTTATTGAGATAAGTATTATTTTTATTAACTTTTATGACACTCATGCAGAGAGTGATCCGTGCTGAAATAATAAGGTTATTATTTAAAAAGCGCTTCTTAATATGGAGAGGGAGGGTGTTTTGTACCTATTCTGTACTTTAACCTTGCAATTGAATAAAAAAAGCATATCGTAAAACTTTGATTAAACGTGGAAATACGATTAAAAATGGTGCGGATCACTCTGCATATGTGTGTGTGTGTGTCTGCGTGTGTCTGTGTATATATATACATATATACATATAATATATATATATGTATATATATATATATATATATATATATATATATAAGTTGAGTAATCCCATATATAGTAAAGTATAGATTAGATTTGCAAATGGTAATTTCACATATTAATTCAAAATCGTCAGACTAACTTTAACGCGGTTATGCGTACTCAATAAATCAAGAGCAATATATATTTTATGATATTTTTACATAATCGCGACACTGTTTATTTTTTGGATATATGGATATTTAAAAGCAGAAGACCTCATCAAGCTATTGAAAAAAATGTATGTCTTCAACGAAAACAAACATTTCCCAAATGAATAATAAAGTAACTCTTTGTTAAACAATTAAACGCTGGAAAATTTACAGGGAGAGGAAGAGGGTTAAGCGAGATATCAACTCCAGACATTGAAGGTGAATGAAAAAAAAAAAAAAAAAAAAAAAAGAAGAAGACGATAAAAAAGGAAAAAAAATAAGAAAATTAAATGTAAGTGGGGAGGAGTTACAAAGCAAAACTTGCACATAGTGAAAGAGTCAACGTAAGTGAATTATCTACAGATGGCGGCAGAGTGGATATTACAAAGATATTGGCAATAAGCGCGATAATCGAGCAGAAAAAAACATTAATAGAAAAGAAGGGTCAAAAAGGAGAACTTATGGTTTTATAGAATATCAACAGCATAACATAATGCAGTATATATATATATATATATATATATATATATATATATATATATATATATATATATATATATATATAAGATTGCTTCATCATTCAGAAATGATCGCCGTCGTATTAAAACCTCCCCTCTCGTCTTAGCATATGATGTTTGCAACGTCTTGTCAAGCGAGTGCTACTCCCTCAGACATGAGCCCAACAATGATTTTTTTTTTTAGTCCTACCGGTGATTTTTCTTTTAAATTCTACCGGTGAATTCACACGCTCAAGCAGTCATGATACTGAAGACGGTCATTCAGAACAATTATTACGTGCTCCCAACATTTCAAGCCTCCACGCGTCACATGTTTTCCATCGCCACAGGACCACTTTTATAGACCAATGCCTGAGGGACTATCTATACACAGATGATGTTAGCGAGTCTTAGCTTTGTACGACAGCTAAGTCACTCTCTCGGTTCAAAATGTTTAGGTCCAGCAACAAGCAAGAGCAAGATAGGCAGCAACAAATTAAACTGCCGACCATCTTAATGCGGGTACTGGTCTCCCGCATTATTATTTTTTTAAATCAGAGATTTGCTTCTCCTAGAAAGGTTACCTTCAGCACGGCTTACAGGAGTCCTCTCAACCCCAACACACACATACAAACACTGACGGTGCTAGTTGGCCGTTGACCACGAAAAAAGGGTTCGGTCGCCTTTTGAAAGGTCTTGTTTTTATCCTTTAGGGAGACTAGCCACCTTTCTCACCAAACAAGTCTGGTGGTGGAACCAGTTAAGTCGCCGCCGACCCGACCATGAGGCAGGTAGTACTGAGTTACATGGTACTAGTAAAATATGACATTTCCTGACGTCATAGAATATATATATATATATATATATATATATATATATATATATATATATATATATATACATATATATATATATATATTGGCGTTAGATTTTTTCTGATCTTTCTGGATAACTTTTCTACTTGCCGAGCGGTCTTTTTAATTTCGGTAGACATGGTATATACAATTGTTCGCGAAAGTTGTTCTCCGGCGATATTCTTCTACAGCTCTTTCCATCGGTGTATTCGACTAACATAAGGAGCGATTGTTGTTGTTTCCTTTTTCTTTTTGTTAGATGTTAGGTATATTTATATTTTTCTGTAATTGGCTATTAAGGTGAGTGCAATTATGTTGGGGCGATTTACTTTCATATTATTTTTTTTATTTCGATTTTCTATTACATATGTTATTTATTTAGTTTACCACATGTAACATTCTCTAAGAATTTAAAAGAGCATTAACTAACATCAGTAGTGAAATGGAACATCTCATTAAAAACTAGAACTTACAAATCTCGCTACTCACTTTGTTATCTGTGGTTTAGCTAAAAACTGTTTATTACTACGTTCAAAATTTGAGACAATCTCTTCATAAAAAAATCAAACATTAACTCCGGTCACTATAAATGCAACCTTCTCGGTCATTTTAATGGGTTTCTATAAAGTTTGTTGAAACTGTTTTTATATTGTATTAATATCAACTATTTAGATGATCGAACTGGGCGTTTTGGGTGTATCTGGGAATGACTTCTATTTCCCATCGTTATCTTGAGTTTTAAAGTTTTTATTTAAAATTTTATTTTTTTTTACTTTATTAAATTTTACATGCAATAAACCGGATTATCTTGGATGCATTCAGGACTTAATTTCTAAGCTATTGATAAATTTCTAATATAACATCATTCATTCTCATTTATAATTAGCTAAACTGGTTAATAACTTAGCAGCTAAGACACATACTTCTACCCAATATTCATTTTTTACTCAACTAATCTTATATGCGTTCTTATAAATTTTACTCTTAGTCATAATCTTTTCTTATTCATGGTAGCGACCCCGTTAGATTTTTTATTCTCAATATCAAATGAATTTTATTCTAAATATCTAATGAATGTTATTCTAAATATCAAATCAATTTTATTCTCAATATCTAATGAATGTTATTCTCAATATCAAATCAATTACCAACTATCAGTTTTTACTTTATTTTTCATCATCTGCTTGTTATCAAACATTTTGTACTATTTTTTTTTATTTAATTTTTTTTTTATATTTAATTTTGTTATATTACTCTTACGGACAGACACATGTATTTTATTATATATATATATATAATATATTTAACTCCTATATAAGGAGTACATCCAACCTTTTCTGTTACTTCATCAGTTTGGTTTCACACTTATTATTCTATGTTTTAGCTGTTATTTTTTTAAATTTATATTTCAATTTTAGTTGATTTTCGATCTTACATTTTTTATACAATTTGCTAGTTTCAAAATCTTTATCATATCATAAACGTTTACTGTAACTCTATAGTTTGCTTATTTTGCTGTTTGCTAGTTCATCATCCTGATTATAAATTTACTTTTATTTCTATTTTATTTCTATTTTATTTTTATTTTTACTTTCTTTAATTTTAGTCACGATGAAACTGTCATTAATATAGTAACCATAGTTGTTATGGTTCATACGATTATCATCTTTTTTATTATAAATAATGTCATTTCTTTACCTTGCATTATTACTAGTGTAAGTATTGTTATTATTATTATTATCATTATCATTATTATTATTATTATTATTATTATTATTATTATTATTATTGCTGTTGTTATTATTATTATTATCATTATTATTATTATTATTATTATTATTATTGTTGTTATTATTATTATTATGATTATGCGTGTATTATTATTGTAATGTGTACATATATATGTAGATGTATATATGTATCTATACACACATCTACACACACACACACACACACACACACACATATATATATATATATATATATATATATATATTTATATATATTTAAATTAGGGGTTGGTCACTAACAATTTTATTATTCCGTGTCTTGGTTTTTCATTAGGAATTATGTTTTGATCATTGTAATAATGTTTTTAAATCATTGAAATCGTTTTTAATGAGTTTCAGGCGTTCTGTGAAGCGTCTTCCTCAGAAATTATTTTCAAAATGTGTTGGAGAAGTAAAAATAGCATTTTCGTAGTTCATTTGAAGTGTTTCCAAGAGGTGGAAACGTGTAAGTGTCTACTATTCATTGGAATATTCATTTTTTATTACTGTATGTATATATATATATATATATATATATATATATATATATATATATATATATATATATATATATATATATATATATATATATATACCACATTGTATTACGCTGTTACTATTCTATCTAATCATAAGATCTCTTTCCCGGGACCCCATCGTCTGTTAACATATTTTCTGCTCGATTATTGTGTTTATGATTATTTTTTTTTTACAGCACTTTTTTTCTCCGCTCTATAGAAAATCTACTTACGTTTACCCTTTCAGTCTATCCAATATTTTTATGGAAACTCTCCCGTCTTACACTTAGAACCTTGATGACACTTGATTGTCTTAAGTTTATTCCTTTCTTTTCATTTTCTCCTCCGTTGTTTTTTTTTGTTTTCTGTTTTCACTTTTTTTCTGTCTGGCGTTCATTTGTTGCATAACTTATCTCTATTCCCTACTCAGTTTTTTATACATGACTAAGATTTTCTTATTTCTTGAAAACTGCATTTTTCTGTTGGAGACAAATACTATTAGTCGTGTGGCGTTGATTTGATGTATCTATTCATGAGAAATATTAACAGGACCAATACCCCTATAAACAATGCCTCCCCAAGGGACAGATTTGGAAACCAGGGTCGTTTTTTTATGTGAAGAAAAGGAACAAAAATAAAAATTGTCTCAGTCGTGGAGGATTTCTCCTCCACTAACAGAGAATAAGAAATTGAAGTGTAGCATCTTAAGAACAGATACTATACTTTGAAATGGCTAATGTCGCAAGCATTTGAATGTCAATATCAATAAATATGTATGTATTTATACACACATATATATACACACATACACACATACACAAACCCACACACACACACATATATATAGTATATATATATACATATATATATATATATATATATATATATATATATATATATATATATATATATATATATATATTCTAGCATTTTAGCCCGAGGTTTCGCGGGTGTTAGGAGGTGTATGTTGAGCAAAAAAAGAAAAAAAGTGGCAGTAGAAAAGCCGTCTCAACCCCGTACCGCGAAGGAAGAAAATAACGAGAAAGCCTGACGTATTTGCTGTTACGACCACCGGCAAACCGGAATGGCGTACGTTTAAATTAAGCTACACAACCGAAAAGGGGATTTATTTCGAACATATCGGCGAAAAAAGCGACCCCTCCCTGTAGAAAAGTGCCCAGTTGGGGATCAAGAAATTAATGTTCTTAGCCAGCACCTTTTCAAATATAGTCGCACTCTCTACGACTGATAAGAGTGTTAAAAATAAACCAAACACACATATGATAATCCATCAATAACAGAGTATTACATTTTAGTAACATTTCAATTTTTAAATGCCCACGTTAACAGCACGTCACTATTGCCCGCCAAAACTAAGACACACCTTTAAAAATATGTACAGGTGTTACAGGAAAAGGCTGTTCCCTTTCCATGTGAATAAGAAGATTATTAAATAAACTAGAATGAACAATGAAAATTAAAATCATATTGTTAAAAGAATAGGTTGGGTTAAAAATAGGTTAGGAGAGAATTATTTTCTTTGCAGAAGTGTGTTTTGGACAAACATGCATAGCCACATGAAATTAGTCACGTTTGAAAAAACAGTTCTGACGTCAAAGACAAAGGGCGTTTCTCCATATTATGGGGCCGATTTTTAGTTAGCTAGTCAGTTAGAGTCAGTCAGCGAGAGAGGTGAGAGTCAGTCAGTTGGCAGTCAGTGGTCATGTGACCCTTTAGAATCGACACGTAGAAGATTAATATGGCGTCATTCGTCCGGTCGATCCAATAAATAAAGACGTCATCATCATGGTTTGTACGTGTTGTTTCGTGTCGTCATTCAGTTACAACAGAAAAGGTAATTGTTATTATCATTATCTATAATGAACATTGTGTTACCCTTCGAGGATTATGCATCTCCCCTCGTCTATGTTAAGAACTTGTATACATCTCCATTCAGTAAATATATATGAAGTCCTAAGCATCCCAAAACTGTATAAATGCCTTCTCTCCCTCATCGTCACTTTCGTTATATGTGTTATATGTATTGTTCCAATATGAACCCTTGTTATCTCCAATATGAAACCCCACTATACACCATAGGTATCGTTGTTTATTTTTCGATTTCGAGCAGCTTAGTGAACCTTACAATATGCCTTTCTTGTTTTCTTTTACACTGCCCCAGCCAATATCTTTGTTGGTGTACAGTACCTCCCCCGCAAAAGGGGGTGTCGTTTCCGATAGCGGGTATGTTTGACTTTAGCCTAATTATACTTTCTGTGGAGTATTATGTATACTTCTTTTTTCCGGACACTTCATGGGTACTGCACATACATTACCTTTGTTTACATTTTTATAGGTAACTACCTTAGCCCTACGTCCAAAATTTTATTTTAAATGACGACTTTTATAAGTTTTCGACTATACGGATAAAGAAAATCATATTTATATTTGGCAGATACAAATAATTTTCGCGATATAATGATTTGTATTATGCACTTAAAGTGGCCGCCAGATTTGTGTGGACACGCTAGGAACAAAGCTGATTCTATGTGACTGACACCCCTTTGACAACAATTATTAAGGTTAACTTTGCTACAAATATTTTAACAACCAACTCCCCTAAAAAATGTTTGTTAATTCCAATAGCCGTTCCTAATATCGGAAGGTTGAGTTGATCTATTCCGAACGCTGTACTTTAAATGGGTTGGTTGGGAATGGCCATTAGAAAGCTGTTCTTAACATTAGGAAATCCTGGTGTCAATTCCGAGAGCAGTTCTCAACATGGCGATGGTTGGAGGTTGGGCAACATCAACAACTGTGCTCTATTTTTTACGAGGAGGGCATGCTTCCACCGGACAACGCTGGTTAACGAGTTCTGTCTGTTTAATAATAACTACGACATCTGTATCATTCAGAATATAATATTGAAGCGTATTTTACGACCGACCATGCAATGCCTAGCGGTCTACTAGTTTATATATATATATATATATATATATATATATATATATATATATATATATATATATATATATATATATATACCCCGTTGGTATAGATGAAAGCCTGAATGAACTATGTTTTATTCTTTATAAAACGCATAAATAACCCTTAAGCATTATATTAGACCCGTTATCATTCGCCATGGTTATAGGAAATGGCGTTACAAATAAAACTTAACGCTGTTGCCAGACTAGATCTGTCGGTATCGGTGTTTCTGACGTTGACCAATTTGTCCGTTCTCACACTATTTCGAAATATGTAATCATCTGGGATTGTTATTGAGTACTTTTGCCAAAAACCTCAGACCCACCCAATACATTTTCAGTTTCGCGTACACTTATCTGTCAGCGTCTGTAGTTTCTCTTCCTATGATTCTCATCGTTCACTCCTGCCCTACGCCAGGTCCATCTGTCATGGTTTTCAACACGGAGCTCGCGTATTTCTCTTTCACTCACACTCTCCCTATCTATCTCTCTTTAACACGGTTCCTGCGCATATCACAGCTTAGTGGCTCCGACGAACTCGTCGGCACTTCATGTCACCACTCCACGGCTAAGATGTTCCTTTTACTTTACGCTCTGTCTGCAGCTATATTGCAACACGAAAGTTTTTCGAGTGGAAACATTGACAGCGATCTGCAGGTGATGTGTCCGCGTGAAGTAGAACGGTCTACTTACGTCCGTGTCGATATTCTAAGAGTAATGTTGTGCGATTGGTTCGTCTTTGTCTTATTAATAGTTCTATCTTGATGATATCATGTAACGAATTACTAACGCTGTAATATATAATTAAGAGAAAAATACCAAACAACGCGTTGTTCTATGTTTTGCTTCTTATAGATTGCAGTCTCGAAAAAAAGTGAGTCTATGTTTAGCACAGTTATACAAATTTGGACTATGAGATCTTTCTAATGAATTGAAAAAAAACATATGCAAAGAGTACATGTCGGAGTAAGTACCGCGGAAATGTTGAGCTATGAATGTGCAGTGACCGATATTTACCTTTCTCCTGTCGCCAGAGCATGTGACGCAATATCGGAAGATGAGGAAATGATTCAATTTTCCCAGAGTAGCACTTCAGCTCTTAAAATACATGCCTGAATAACCCCGTTGGTATTGCCCGAATTAGGTGCCTCAGCCCACAAGTGCTAAACTTGCATCTTCCCGAAATCCGGGAGCAAATGCAAAGGAGTGCGCACTTTCTAGGACTACACAGAACATTTTCCATCAGTCCGACAACAAAAAAACCATCAAGTTTCTGCCGGACTGATTGTGTACGACCAAAATGTACTAACCAAATTGAATGTGGTCACTCTCAGTCGAAATATTCATGAGACTTTGGACCGTCGGGTTAATTTGATACTGTCTATACACTCCCATCAATGAAATTATTTGACACCTAGCTGGGGTTAATAACACTAGGTATATACATCTGGAATGCTTTATATAATATTGTTCTGATGTGTTTCCTTTGATACATTCGTAAAAATCAAATAATATATGACTAGATTAAGAAATCATATGAATAAGGATAGGACATTAATGTTATACTTGGAATTATTTTTCAATGTATGCTTTAATATGCTGATATTTTATTTCAAATTATATTATTCATGATAACTGAGGTTTCAATTCCAATTGATACGAATAGCTTTCGTTTCAAAAACCCATTCCTGCTTCAAACTTATTAGCAAGACCTTTAATTCTAACCTGAATTGTATCAGTTATCAAAGTTGCTGGAAAAAAAATATTGGTGTTATTCACGCCCTCTAGAATGTGTCGCATACTCGAGACAATTCTTTCCTATATAAGAGATAAATATGGCATAAAATTGAGTAGGGCTGCCAAATATAGAGAGGAGCCGCTGGGTTAATCCTATGATACAGAGACAGAGTTAAAAACCGGCTTCCAAACCCAGTAAGTTATGCCCATTTCTTTTTACTGCATCGTTTTTTTCACACAAAAAAGACGTTGCGAACCCATCACTTTTTATCAATCATACATCGGCGGCCGAATAATATCAGAACATCAAATATTGGTTATCTATTAATGCAATCCAATCTTATAATTTGGCAACGAGGCTTGCTCTTTTCTAACCTTCGATATAGCAGCTATAGTGGCAATGAATAGACAGTTTTATGTCAGTGTGGAAACAGTATGCACATTTTTTTTAACCGGGAAACGGATGATGCGGAGATTTTCGCGATGTTTGTCCCAAGGCTCCTCAGAGAAGATTAGAAATAGAAATATTTACATGGCCGCAGGCAGATGGGGGAGCTGATCAATTCACACCCCACAGTTTTTTTATGCTCTGTTGTAATGTGATTTAAGCAGAGTCTTCTGTTATGACCCAGACACCAAGGGACAAGTGTTCCCAGTAGAAGCTTGTAAGCTCTTCAAGTTTCAAGAATGCAAGGCAAAGCAAATCCACCCAGAAACCTATGAGCATTCATTTTTGACAGCACAAGTATGATCTACACGCACTGGATTTCCACTAAACAGACAATCAATATTATTCATATTAATTCTTACATTAATATAGATCGAGCCTTCCGTAAGTTTATGTATACTGTTTCAACACTGACATAAAACTGTGCACTCATTGTCACTATAGACCAGTAGTTTTCAAGCGGGGTCTATATGGACATCTAGGCTTCCATCTAATATTTCTGAGGATCATAATGCAATACATGTACTTATGTCTAACAGCTATGAAATAGCACACAAAAAAGAAGGGAAAACGAGTCATTAGCTAAAAAAAAAAAGAGAACAACTACTATGAACATGAAAATGTTTATTTAGCAAATCAACTCTGATGTTCTGGCCTTATTACTCCCCCACATCTCTGGTCATATTTCAGAGATCTCTGCTTTTCTTGAATCTCTTATGCCACTAGAAACCGGAGGTCAATTCCTTCAACATGGCCGAATAGCAATCTGAAAAACTTAAACGTTTCTATGGCATTTGTTCCATGTTTAAAACAAAATTGCATTGCAATTCTTAAAGAATTTCTAAACGAGCAGATTGCATTTTTGACATTAACCAGATTTGACAATCATTCTGTACCTGTTTATTTGAACTCAAAATTATAGAAATCAGACACTCATCTCATAATATGTATAGCAATAAACTAGTGAATTTTACTGATGAATACAAAAAAGTCTAGAAATTTTTTTACGACAGCTTGTACATTTGAGTACAAGCATTTAACATGAATGTTTTTTTTTTTACATAGGCGTCACCACTTGTTAAGGCAGATAGGCCACTCAAGAATAAGGGTTAAAGAGTGTACAGCAGTCAAAAGGACAATATAGTAATTGATAGTAATGGAAGTTTTTACATGTGTTTAAATGCACAGACAACGATGTGATACTTTTAACGCTGACTACGTTTCCTTCGTTTATGTTAACGCGTGTATGATTATAATTATGTAAAGGAAAGTTGAGCAACACTTTCCAAAACAGAAACATAAGGGCTAGAGTGTAAGCTCTTACAGGAAAATCGGGTAAAATTATGTACCATATAAAACTGACCTTCATAGATTTATCGTGGATGAAAACGGTAGTTGGTGTAACGTATATATAAGCTTGACAAAACGTAACCTATTATTATTGATATTGTTTTATTAATTATTTGTATTGTTTATTTTTGTTTATATATATTTATTATTATTTATTAGGTTTTTTATTATTTATTATTTATATTATTTACTATTATTCATATGTATCTATTTTATTATATATATATCTATTATATCTCTTAATATTTATTTATAATTATTTATATGTATTTGACAAATATATTAATATATATTAATTATATATATGCATATATATATATAATAAATATTTAGATATATTTGAAATAAATATTACTGATGTAAATACTTAGAAACGTATGCGCTTGTCGCTTATGTAATAATCAATGTAAAAAGTTGCAATTACTTCAGGTCTGGAAATTCAAAAACAATTAATAAATAAAATGCTTTCTTCTCAAGGAAGCGTCTCTCCCCCATGCCATCGGAAACACACATATAAATGGAGAGGAATAAAATTACATATCAATCACCATGTATCGGGCTAAACAATAGATAGTCAGACAGAGTATTCCGGAAAATGAATATTTAATTTTATATGTGTATATATATATATATATATATATATATATATATATATATATATATATATATATATATATATGATTCCTTGAAGTTTAATACTATATATATATACATATATATATATATATATATGAACTCTCATCCTTTATATATATATATATATATATATATATACATATATATATATATATATATATATATATATATATATATATATATATATATATATATATATATATGATTCATTAAAGTGCAGATATATCTGGTAATTTTCTCGTACAATCCCCCCATTTTTTTTAGGGACTACTTTCCGAACATTCTGTTCGAGTGTAAAAAGATATTTACCGTATTCGCGAATGTTTTCGAACTTTATATGTCGTCTTCAGGCAAGTGATTGTAAATAATGAATTTAATGAAAAGGAGATTAAAATTTATTAAATACGTTTAAAATACTAAGACGTATTTAAGCGTACCTTCCGCTTCGTATCACAGCACACGACACCAGCGGGAGCGAATTTAGATACATACAAAAAAAAAGCACTGCAATTAACTGTCTGACACTGTGATGTACGCCTCTACATTATCGAAGCCTTGTAAAACCCTATTTAAAAAAAAACAAGCATTGATCAAGGTCAATATGTAATCCTTATTTATGTAATGTTAGTATCTTGATGTTCGTAAATATATTTAATTGGAGTTAATTTTATCTTAATTGTATATAATTTTCACTTATGGTCCTAATATAGATGCAATTTTACCACCGCACATATTAAATCCTTTGATCATAATACAATACTTCCTATCTGTATACGACTCAATTCCATATCCACCGTTCTTTTAAATTTTTATATAAATTTCTGACTTAATGTTGTCATTGAACCAACAAAAACCTAGTTATATTTTCTGCTCAAATACTGTATTCTCTGCATTCTTCCACTAACCACCTGCTACCCTTCTTTGTCGTTACTAAACTCTGATTATATATATATATATATATATATTTATATATATATATATAAAAACTAGTTTCTTTCCGTCACATGTGTCACGCTCATACGTGAGTTTCACGTATGAGCGTGGCACATGTGACGTAAAGAATATATATATATATATATATATATATATATATATATAACTATTTTCTTTACGTAACATGTGCCACGCTCATACATGAAATCCATAGCTGATATAACATACTGACCCAACGGGTCACCGGTAGTCTAGTATATATATATATATATATATATATATATATATATATATATATATATATATATATGTGTGGTATATTTATATAAAATGAGTTAATAAATTCCAACGAAAGAAAGATGTATATTTAAATAAGGGAGTAGTCACCAACAATGTGTATGTTTTAACATCATTTTATTATTCCGTGTCATATTTTTCATTGAGAATTATTTTTGGATCATTGTAATAATGTTTTTAATTCATTGAAATCATTTACGCGCGTTTCAAACGGTCTGTGATGCGTCCTCGTCAGAAATTATTTTCAAATGTGTAAAAATGGCGATTTTCGTAGTTAGTTTGAAGTTTTTCCAAGGGGTTGAGTCTTGTAAGTGTTTATTATACATTTGTATGCTGAATTTTAATTGCTATTTTATTTGGTGTGTCCAGGGAGCCGTTGTCCTCGCTGTAGTCAGTCGCTATCTCTTTCTTTCAGACGGTCTGTGATGCGTCCTCGTCAGAAATTATTTTCAAATGTGTAAAAATGGCGATTTTCTTAGTTAGTTTGAAGTTTGTTCCAAGGGGTGGAGGCTTGTAAGTGTTTATTATATATTAGTATGCTGAATTTTTATTGCTTTTTATTTGGTTTGTCCAGGGAGCCGTTGAACTCGTTGTAGTCAGTCACTATCTCTTTCTGCTAATGTTTTTGTTCTTTTCCTCGGGGAGTTTGTCCCCATTTCCCCTTCATTCCTCACATTAAAAATCGGCCTTGTGCTTTATTTGCACGGTGGGGAAGCAAATAAATACTCTTTTCTTGGCCTTTCGTCCTAGATCAAAATGTAGTACCTGTTCTTACTACATTATGTACTTACGTTTGTAACTTTGCGATATATAAAATACGTACTTTTTTTAATTCACACTCAACCAGCAGTTCTAAGGAAAACAGACTTATACTTTCTGATTCTCTGCTCCAACAACAACAACATGACCAAAAAAAAGAAAGACATACTGAAGATGAGGCTTTTCTTCGAAATATATTTATGAATGAAATAAACCCTTCTACACCATAAATCCCATAGTGCAGAAGCTATATATATATATATATATATATATATATATATATATATATATATATATATATATATATATATATTATAAAACGTTTCTTTAGAAATAACATAATAACTGCTTTTTACTATTTATCACGGTGCACTAATCTCCTTCTGTTCTAGTATTTTATCCCCTATTCCCGAATCGTAAAACTCCTTTGCCCACTTCTCTACATGTTTCCAAAGATTTACTGCTAAATATAAGCGATTTTCTGTGTTACACTAAAGAAAAATAAGATAAATCATATTCAATCATATTTTTAAACAAGCGTATGCGTAATGTATCTGGGATATTAAGTGATATTCGACGCTGCCCGGGATAGAATTATGATCAACGAATGTTTTACACTCCAATATTTTTAATGTAATCGGATTGTGTAGTCGTTGCCTATTCTATTTGGGGATCCAAACAGTAGTCGTTGCCTATTCTATTTGGGGATCCATCGCAGCGCACATTGAGAAAACGTCACGTAGTAACAGTATACAAAGTATCGTCGTCTACAGTACACTAAAAAGAACCTACTATTGCATCTGTAAGGATAATTTTCTATTATCTTACATTTAATGATTAGAATTTTGGTTTAAAATAGAAATATCTATAACATAATTCAACTTTGCTGGTGGAAGTAAAATTCATATCTAACGCGCCCCTATCATATCACAGAACCTACCGTTGATTTTATATGTCCTGTCCTACGGCATGTGTAGTCATAATTGCTTGAATTAAAGTTTTAAATGAAAAAGTCAACTATCCTGGTGAACTGAGTTTCAAATGGAAACATTCATTTCGAACACGCCCTTATTAAAAAACGCACTGTTGATTTTATGTTGGGCATGTCTACTTGCCCAATAATAATAGTTGTAATTAAAGTCTAAAATGAAAAAGTCTGGTATCATTATGCAATTTTGCTTCAAACACAAAACATTCATTATGAATGCAGTCCTGTTATACCAAAGAACGTTATGTTGAGTTTATATGTCGGGCCTCTCGTTGTGTGTGGTAATAAAACTTCTCAAATTGATTTGTGGCGTTAGGTTGTAAAAGGTGTTAAACCATCTTTTTTCATCGGATTATTGTGATTATCGCTTTTCGAAGACATTAAGATACTAGGTCTATCTAAGAAAATCGCCAGGTGCATGAAGTACCTTCGTGTGATTTTTTTTTAAATCAGTCATGCGGTCTTTAATTGCATATGTAAGAAACTCACATACAAACATATAAAAAAGTTCCTTATACATATATATATATATATATATATATATATATATATATATATATATATATAGAGAGAGAGAGAGAGAGAGAGAGAGATAGATATATAGATAGATAGATAGATAGATAAATTGATAGGTAGATGATATACCGGATATAATTCCTTATTTAATGATAGTAGTGTTCGTAAATATAATGTCATATCCGTATGTATATGATATACCATCTGCGCGCCTTTTTTCGTTGCACATCTTGTGATGATTAGCAAAATTCAACAATAGAAAACTTGTCTTTATATAATTACGTTTGATTCACATTACCAAACACCTGAATATAATCGATACTTTTACGAAATCACAGTTTACTAGAACGGAACGCACTGAAATATATCAGCAGTTATGATAAAAAACATGCAACAGATTAAGATCTCTTAATCGAGTGCAGGCAGATAAAATGCTTTTTTAATTTTTGAATTTATATTAATATGGAGCTAAAGAAAATTTAGCATTATTATACATTCAGAATGATTTCGTTACGCATTTAGCTATCACGATAGTATATTAAACTTATACATGTCAAACATGGGCATTTACTATTGGTCAATAAAACCAGAGGCGTTATTCTTCTTAATAAGGTGAGAACTCAAAAGAGTATTATTAACAATTTACGCCCTACAAACATACGTAACATGAATTTTTCCTTTTAAATACTAGACAAAACATAAATACTTGTCCAAAACCATGCGATTTTATGTTATCATAGAATATATAATTAAGTGAAACTAGTTCTTAATAAATAAATTACACCTAGTTTCATTTTGTAGATTAAGATTATGGCTAACATAAAACAAATATAAAAACGAAAATTCATTATCATTATACAACGGAGTTTTATATAATGTGTATCTTCATTTTTATGCAAATGTAACGTACACCCGTTCATTCTATTTTCTCGATGTGACCTCTGGCCCCATCGAAATCGCAAGAGTCGTGATCGTCCTTCTTCCTAGAGATTTTCATAAGCTTTTCCCGCGTCACAGGCCTCGTTCTCGGTTTAAGATGCCGGCGTCCGTTGAAAATAATTAGCTACTCATGCAAGCCAAAAGAAGAACATTTCAGAGGTTTCTAGTCTACTAAAGTCAATTCACGACATTTACACGTGTCTTACACATGCGCAATTGTTCAATTTGATCTCGTAATACAAAAAAAAGAAAGAAAAAACAGTCCGGAATCTTATTCTTTATTGTCTACGGTGGTGACGCTGGAGGAAGAGGTGTTGTTTCTCTGGCTTAGTGTTCTTCTCTCAGGATTTGACTCCAATCTGCTAATTTTGGCGCGGACATTTGCTTATATTTCGAGGGAAGAGTTGGTTGAGTTTAAGCCGCTAAACCAATCATCGATCAGCACGTCTTTAAGGGACATCCCGGTGCCTTGCACGGTCTGAGAACCTCTGATAACAGCTCAATCTCATTCACACGCTCACAGGGGTTGACCGTTCGTCCCCGGCTAGCCTCACACTCATAAAACCAGACGTCCTTGAGTCGGGTTTAGCCAAGCCAAGAATGAAATTATATTTCGTTCTAACTGTAAAATGACATCTCTTTTCATTTTTATCAAACAATAAAATTATACATCTGTTTTACAAAAGCACAATAAATTAATACCGTAATCTAAATTATCCGCCGCTGTCCGGGCACCCAATAATGCTTAACGGACAATACCAGCATAATTTCCCGGACTTACTCAGTGGTTCGTGGGTCTCAATCTCCCGCAATGGAGAGCTCCACCGCTCCCTGAGGCGCTCACACCATAGTTACGTTACAACGGCATTTGGAAATCAGTTATGCATATATCAATATTGCTACCGGTAATATATGTGATAGACAATATATAAACATACAAACGCACGCACTAATGAGAAGGGGCACAACGAAACAATCTCTTTTGGTATGCCTATATAAACCCTCATTCATTGTGTATAGCACTGTCGTTAAACAATATGGCCTCCCCTTTGCTTAGCCTAATGCCAAGCTAACTAAATTTTATTACGCAAATGCAACACTTACCATGTGTTGATGGTAATATAAAGATAGTTGTATTGTCATTTACGGACGCTGGTCGCATAGTTCAATGGCTAGAACTGTTGACTATAGACTACATTATTGTATGGTTCGATTTCACGTGTATGGGTACTATCACTAATTGGTTGAAATATATTGGCACAGCAATTTTGCAAAATACTATATAAATATGTACGTGTGTGTGGGTATGTAAGTAATAATTAAGTTATGAGTTTAAGTAAGAGGCTGTTGTGGCACGATGGTGAAGCTCCTATTTTTAGGAGTTAGGTCATCCTGTAAAATGTATTTGCACCAGACCTGTCATGTACATATGGCGAGGTACGCAGCGACAGCCTGGCGCAGATATTCCAAATTTCAGGCTTACAAATTCAACAGATGTTCATACTACGTGTTCACCCTGAGATTGTTTATGTAATCAGGTGCACAGTGAAAGGTCAAAAATTGCTTGGATGACACCACAATTTGAAAAACAAAATAATATTTCAATGTATTGGATTTTTAAAAATAAATATATATTTCTCTTTCCCTCTTTTTCTTTCTTTTTAAGAGAGAATTATAAAAAACAGCTGAAACTGAGATTCTGAACAAAACAAGTCGGGTGCTAGTGTTAAGTTGTTGCTCTATAATAAAGGGTTGAGTGTTTGCTGCGTCATCTCTAATAATGGATTAGAAGAGATAACGTGTTATATTATATATTTATGTTGTATCATAAATGGAATCGGGTGTGAGTGACATGTATTATCAGAACCTACCTCTGCTTCTTCGATGTTGGACCATCTGGAATTTCTCGTCCTGGAGGGAGACTTGATACCTGTTTTTGGATGAAGATTCAATCACTCAAAGACAAGGAATTAGTTCTATAGTTTATTTCAATTTTCCCAGATGTCCTGCAGAAGGTGGAAAGTGAAATCGGCCTGTGTGGGTTCTTCTTCTACACACGTCAGCGTTCGCCCCCCCAGTGAAAAGGAGGAGACAACTGGAAGCCGTCCGTTGTCTTCTGAGCCAAATCAAATCTCAGCGATTCAGCTAACCTGATCACATGACTCGCACGCAATCCAATCAGCTGATCTTTATTTCCGGTCAACGTGTCTACACTATAACTCACCTCTTCCCCTCTCTCCCTCTGTCTCTCTGTCCCTCTCTCCCTCTCTCTATTCCTTCACACTAGCAACGCTCTTAAATACTTGGATCGTGATCAGGAATGAGTCTACACCCTTCGAGTTTAAAATGCTTTTTCTAATTGTTAATAAGAAAATAACTTTAATTTTATATTATAAAATTTTTTATTGTTCACTGCTTTGTACAGGCTTCCAATTTCAGTAGACAGTCTTTATCAACAGCATCAATAAAATCCTGCCTTTAATGACGTCGAGAGGAGACCCACTAACAGATGTAGTCAACTCTGATCAACATTATATTACCTTATATATTATTCCTTAATTAGAATTCATTTTTGAGATGAACATTATATACATTAATTTATTTTTATTTCGGACTATTATTCCTATCTTTATTAGCTGTCCATTTCATATTTAATGGTTGTTTATTAATTATATTAGCTTCTTAATGAAAACGTGATACGCAAATCTTGTTTAACACCCGTGGAGCTGGTTGTCGGGCCAAGATATAACAAGTTACAGGAAGGTCCTCATTACAAAACAAGTGATGTTTCTCGTAGAATGATTGTGTTACGTTATTTGTAAGCCACGTGTATGCATAAGCTATACAAGAAACATTTCTAAATAATGTAATTAATCTTGATTTTGCTAATTTACCTCAGTTTTTATTGGAAATGAACAATGTTTTGTTGAATTTAGCTTTAATCTAATATTCAAAAAAGGGGGTCTACCCTTTCGGAAATATACATATACATCGGATATTTGTGAAAGTTTGAAATTATATATTCAACAAATTAATAAGATTTCCTGCATTTGTTTATATGTTTATAATGCCTTTTCATACATTTCATTAAAATCAATTAAAACCTTACGAAACATTGCAATGACCGTTTACTCTATTAAAATTAGATTAATCCATTGTTGTAATAAGCGTGATAATCTGCCTACACTTTATTATTATTATTTTGGCTTATATACTTAAATAGCTGAAAGTATATTCTCCAAAGATACCACTGTTTTATGATTACGTTATGTCTGAGTGACATACTTGATTCAGTTGTTATAATGAGTGTTAATGTATCATTTACATAATATCGCATTAGTCTTTTTTTTCGCTTTTACCGATAAACATATTTGTCGAATTCTTACAACTCTACGTAGATAACATCCCTCTCTGGTATGCATTTATAAATATATGAGTATTTAAAAAATATGTGATTTTCTCTTGTAGATTGTGGATATCTAATTTATATATTAGTGTCAATGCTTAATACAAAAATGAATTTCACATAACAAACACAACAACCACAACAAACATAATAAGATCATTGAGGATGCATATCCATACGTTCTCTATCACATCTCCATCCCCTCCCATTACCCAACCATCGCGCCGCCCCCAAGAATGATGCAAATAGTCGGGAAGGGCCAATGAAGATCGAACGATCAGGGAGAGATCATTGACCAGACCACCGTTAGACGAGTATGAAAAGACCTATGGCCGTTGCTAGGGATAACTCAATGGTAAGTGGTTGTGGTGAGAATGCAAATTCATTTGCAAATTATATAAAAAGGTGGAGAGTACTGATAAATTGGGAACCCTTGTTGGCACGTAGTTTTCTGGGAACACCACGGGTTGTTTTCAAGAAGAGATCCTTTATGACCTGTGTTAAAGCTCCATGTGAGCCAATAATAATAATAATAATAATATTAATAATAATAAGAACAATAATAATAATAATAATAATAATAATAAATAATAATAACAAATAATAATAATAATAATAATAATAATAATAATAATAATAATAATAATAATAATAATAATGACGGGGTCAGAACGAAGCACATTAGATCTAAAATAAATAAAATACATGAAAACTGAAAAGGGAAACTTTGTGGAGTAGAGACGAAAAATGCACCACATAATAAGCAAATGTACTAAATTAGCCCCCAAAACACAGGGGCAGACACGATCGTGTAGGAGTGGCTAGTGCATCTCAAACACGGAGTAAAATTGTTCACACAAAATCCAAAGACTATAGTGGAAAATATAAACTACAACATTTTGGAGGATATGAATGCACTAACAGATAAACACTCCCAATTCAAAAGACTGGACGTCATAATAATAAATAAGGAGCAGGGACTGGAAAAATTGTTGATTTTACCGCCAGAGCATATCACGGGATTAGCAGCAAAGAGACAGAAAACGAAACAACTATGCAGAATTTAACAAAAAGGAGTATACAAACCTGAAGAAAATCAAATAATGTCAATAATTGTAAGAGCATTAGAAACAGTTCCAAAGAACTTTGAAACAAGATTGGAGAAATCAGAATGAAAGGAAAAGCTTAGACTATGCCACGGACAGTAATGCTGAAAACAGCCAACATCTTTAAGGAAGCCCTCGAATGCGGAACTTAGTATACAACATTGGAACTCACAACCGGGCACCTACATAATGCAAGATAATTTTTTTAAAAATTCAAATTAAGAAAACTGTAGTTTTTCATTTCCCTTCCTATATCCCTTACATTCCCGCCACTCATATTCCTCTCCTCACCCCCAGGAAGGAGGGCTGAAAGACTGAGGACTGAAAACACTTATCAGATTTTCACTAGATTTTTGCGGAAATGACTTGGGCGTTTAGAAACCTTATTTCCACCCAAAGTCCCGTGAAGACCAATGGTCATTTTCAGCAAGAAATCGACAGCAAGTGACTGTTGCGATAACGAAAATAAATTTGCAATTGTTGTCTAAGAAGTGAGAATTACTGGAAATCTGGTAAGACTAGCTGTCAGCCAGATTCCAGAGAACGTCATCAGTGTTTGTCACTGAGCAATCTCTGATGATGTTCTCTGTTAGAACGTCAAGTGAGTTAAATAATAAGAAGAAGAAGAAGAAAAAAGAAGAAGAAGAGGGAGAAGAAGAAGAAGAAGAAGAGAACCAGGGCACACGACATGTGTGAAAACCTCTAATGAGTCCATAATGGTATATTGTTGTGTCGACATAAAATATTAAAAAGGTCAAGGAGGATGGAAAGACCGAAAATTTAGATATGAATATAAATAAATCTCCAGTAGATAGATTCGAAACAGATTAGGGTCTAAGAGAGGCTTTCCGCTTTTTAAATTCCAGTGCAGACCACTATTTATTGTCAATGCGATAGCAATATGAAATTAATGCTGCGATATTGTAAATGCATTTTGAAAGATTCTCAAAGGAAATGAAGAGAACTGGAAATCTTGGGAGAGATGTTCTCCCCAAGACCCTCAGGGATACTACAATCTCGTGTCAGTCAGGAATCTCTGATGATTAGTTGTGTGAACTCCTTGTGAGTGTGATAATAAAATATTAACAGCAGGTTTATCTGTACTGTAATAATCAATGTCTACTACACGAGCAACAGAACGATGCAGAAAAGGGACAAAGACAAAAACATGATCAACTATACGGAAACCAAATACTTTTAAAGGAAGTGTACAGATAAAAAAATATAGAGTCATGGCATGGAATAACTATAAAAACGCATACGATAAGATATATCATGTAAAAAGGCTGGAGGTTAAATAACACATCAGACAATGTTACCAATTTGATTGAAAAACATTGTAAACATTTTGGCACCGAAAAGAGTTCACTGCGAGTTATGAAAAGTAAAGACCTGAATGCAACAGATTGTAAGGAGACAAGGAAACTAGGCAGAAATAAAAATAGTTGACGGTTTTTCGATGGCGAAACATAAAACAACAGAAATTAAAGAAATATTTGGAAAAAAATACATGAGAAGCACAAGAACACTCCCAGAACCCATATTATATAGTAAAAACCTCTGTATACACACACAAACACACACACACACATATATATATATATATATATATATATATATATATATATATATATATATATATATACGCAAGGGCGGTATGGCTAACACAAAAATAGCTGAGAATTCTCGACCGAAAACCATGAAACGTATCACCATGCACAATGCTTCGCCAAAAGTACTGATTTACATGAAAACGAAAGATGGATGAAGAAGACTCTTTCTAATAATGATATAATTAACTAAAAAAGTTAAACGCCAAATATAAAAAAGGGTAAACTAAAAAGGGTGACCTAAAAATGGTAATCACTACACAAAGAAACACAACATATGTGTACAAGACATAGAAGTAACACGCGAGTTATTAAACAACATACATGGTTATCATCTATTCTATAAATGTTTGGTCCAACCATCACAGCAAATAATCCTTCTGTCACAGTAAAGTAGGCAGCCTGCGCAACCTGACAACAGCAAGTCGTGGATAAACATACTAGAAAGAATTGGCTGAAATGTTAGGCACATCAACTATGAGTATGGGACCTCTCAAGCTACGTACCTAGAATAAGGACTCCAAAAATATGACCTAGTGATATGAGACGAGAAAGAGAAAAGAGTAACCTTAGAATAATGATGGGTGAAATAAAGCTGAAAGGGAAAACATGACAAAATATCAATATCTTATGGATACATGAAAGGAAACTCGAATCTGAAGAAACTCTTTATCGTTCCAGTAATTTTGGAAGAAACTAGACACATTAAAATAATTATAAAAAAAAAAAACTTCTGGCAAAACTGAAAAAAAAATGAACAAAGTGCAAGCGAAATTAAAACAATGGTACTTTAAGACACGTTCAGATAGTTATAAAGACCTCATAGTTAGAATATTCATTATCTGGTGGATTTTTTTACATGCAGTAAGGGGCCATATCTCCACCTTAAACAGCCGTATGAGAAAAGTAATATATATATATATATATATATATATCATCTTTTTTCCAAAAGCTCACAATAATTATCGACAGTCTCGATGCTCGACAGATCTAGCTTGTTTTGCTACTCTAGGTTTCGTCACGTTTCACTTGATAAGACTTGCCTTTCGATAGCTTTAGTCCAACCCGTGTAACTGTTTAGCAAATAATAATTGGTTAATAAATGTTTAGTTTGAATATGAACTACACTATGGTGAAATTTATAAAACTATTAAGCGAATGAAGAAAATTTGTTAATTATTTTGAGAATTTTTATTACATAATGTCTCATATTTCGTTAAAGTAAGATAGATAATTATTCTATTATTTTTGTTTCATTAACGGTGGAAACACTCTTTCTATATATCTCGTTTAAATCTTATACAACATCGAATGTTCAATAGAAATCCTGTGTAAACACAGGCCCTATCTTATCGTGGAGATGAGTTTTGTTTTTCGTACCAATGCAAACTAACAATATATATTTTATTTAACTTCTATATTTTTGTCGCATTTCTAACTTTCCTAAGTGCTGTTTTACTTTATTCAGTCCTCACAGCTTCGCAGTTTCACAGCTTCACAGCGTCACGCGTGATAATTAGCGATCTCAAGTCTGGATCGGTGCAGTCACCGAGGCCAAAAACATATCCGTGTCTCATCTATTGTGTTTGGCTCGTGCGTTCACAGTACATCCTACGGAGAAAATAAACAATGGAGGCCAAACGGCGAGACATGGTTGACAGGAGCACTTGGGGAAAAATAGATTTACAGTTTAGATAAAGAAATATAATTACTTACAATTTATTTACCTTGAATTCTTCAGAAAGCACGTTGACTATAAAAATCGTGTGCCGTTATGTGTTCTCACTACCTATAAGACCATGTTATCCCGGATCAATATTACGTCCGCTACTTTTATTAGAGATCCGTTGATATTGTAAACATTTTAGTTTACACCTTCTTCCATTATCGGTTGAAGCGTTTATTGTAAGTAAACGTTCGTTTAACTTATGTCTATTTCCATGAATTTGGTATAATCATGATGTTCCCATATAATTGTGTGGTATAGCATTAGATTTTTAATAACGCCTCTACTTCATGGATTACGAGATAATTCGAATTGGACTTACATTATTATTTAAGTGTTTGAATGCAAGTTCGTACTATTTAGTTACAGCAAAGTACGTTATCTTTCACCCATTTAGTAAGTCTGCCTCTGTTATGTTCGTCTTATGACTCGTTTGCATTTCTAATAACCCAGTAACAGTAGTTGCCTGCAGATTTTGAATTGGTTTCCGTTTCATTATAATTCTATGTTTATTATAACGTCTACTTGTACTGTAATAATGAAACTGAAATGTGGCATCAAGCATCCATAAATCTAAAAGGCAGAATCTCATACATTAACCATTTCGACTGATGCAGCAAGTGAGCATCTCCAAGAACCAAACCGTTCTAACCGATCTCCATATATGTGAATAAACGATTATCAATACCAGGTGCATATCTGAATATGTACAGGATTAAATGAAACTCTATAGTACTTTAACGTTACCATGATCAATGTCTACATCTTTAATGAAAGACGTAAGCACAGAAAAAACTAGCAACCATTATTTTACTGTTAAATTATACTAAAATATCAAAGCGTAGTTCTAGTAATGACTGCTTTTAATTGCTATGCATTCAAGTTGTCCCATTAAATTTAAACGCGCTTTCAAATCAATAACTGTTATATGTATCCGTGTTCTATTTTAAACGTAAAAAGGACGTACAGAAATTAAGGTCACCTGTTTTTATTCCATCCGAATTTACCAGAGACTATTGCAATTCTCATTGCTATGATCACTGCACATATGGATGCATTATTTTAAAGATTATACTATGTTGCAGATATTTACGGTCCGAGACTATAAAAATAACAGCTCCTGTCAGTGGTATGCGTCGCAGAGTAGCAGAGATGCACCATGTAATGTATGGTAAAAGTGCATGGAGAATGCTGATGGATATGCAGAAAACTTATTCCTGAGCATAGAACGCCCCGCGTTATTATGGTTCAACTACTATCCTCTTAGCTCTTCAACTATTTGAGCAAAAATATGAGAGGATTTACTTTGGGAGCGAATCTGATAGTTAAATGTTATGTTGGATCATAATCCATCATCAAAAGAGAGTGAGAAAGCCGCTTGTTTAAGATAGCTACCACATTTCTATATTTATGATCGTGTTACTTATTGTATACGAATATATAAAATATGTGAAGAAAGAAAAATATACGTGACCTGTCTTTTTTTTTTAAACAAAATTTTATACGTGTATTTTTCTTAAATTACTAGTATGGGTGCCCGGCATTGCCCGGGGAGTTTGGAAGTGTTTGTTGAGCAAAAAATAAAATAAAAACAAAAAAAAACGTTTTTAGACGCAGGCAGGCTCGAACCCCTGACGCGAGGAAGAAAATAAAGTGGAGGTGTGTGTAAGAGTGTAGATTGAGCAAAATAAATAAATAAAACATAAAATAGAAGTAATAAGCAAGCTCGAACCCGTAACGCGCCAAAGGAAAAAGAGGCTGAAAAAAACTGTCTTACTAATGTGCTACTGTTGTTGTGACGTCACAGGCGGTCGAAATAATGCCTTTTTTAAGCGACGTCATGAACGCGAGGGTTGGATAACTGGCAAAAAATGCCAGCGAAAAAATCGACACTCCATGTACAAAAGTTCCCAGTTGATGCTGTCCAATGTTTCGATATTTGTCGTCCGAAATGCCAAGCTCCAAAATGATACCGATCTCGTGAAAATCCTTCGCCTCTGTCGAAAGGCTTAGGAAGACATACAAACACACACACACACACACACATTAAAACAGGTAGGTGAGATTTGTATAAAAGAGAGGATTTTAACAACCAATATTGATATGGCGACAACGGCTAAAAAAGGGCCAATAATTCAGTTTTAATGTAAACATTCGTCCGCTCATCCTATACCAACTTTCTACCATCACTCCATTCTTTTTTATCTCTTGCTGCGTCACGTGTTTTCAACAATGTCCGAGCACAGGAATGAGAAAAGGGGATATAAAATTAATGTGATAGAAGTTAACTATATGTTCTCATAAATGTAACAGGTTAGACTATTTTTAAAATTGCCAAAGCCAATTATCAGCCGACATAATATGGTAAACAAATACAGACGGAATTTGCTGAACGACATTATCATTCTAATTTATTTTATTTATTTATTTAATATATTTTTTTCGAATGAGTCCTTGGGACAAATTTTTACAAGTGATATATAATAATAAATAGAGGATTTATTCTATGATAATACATGAGCCATCTGCATGAATTAAAATATCCTGTTTAAGCTTATTGTTTAACCGGGCAACGTCGGGCATCCAGCTAGTATTTGAAAATCATAGAATAAGAGCAGTTTCAAACAACTAAGAGTAAAGTAGGGCGAAACTATAGATAGATATTAGGTAATTTGATGCATTATTTTCGACCTAAGCGTAGTGGAAATAGTTACGAGAGCGGTTTACGTAAAACTCTATGTAAAACCAGAAGAATAAGTTAACATGTATATATTATACGATTTGTATATATATATATAGGAAAAAACTATAAAGAAGAAAACGGTGATACCCACAAGCTTAGTACCACTAATACTATTATATGTACATGTATACACACCAGCAAGAATGGTTACGATTTCCTATTATCTACTTTATCACAAGTTTTACTCAGCTTGGAGAGTGATATACTTATAAACGAACTAACTACGTTTAACTATAATATTGAGGAAGTGATTAAGAAACTATATTATGGGAATAGAAAATAAGTTCACTACTACCACTCGAGAAAAACCCGGAAAGTTATCACAGGATGGTAGTATCATGACAAAAGTATATATACTACGATGGCTGTTCCGAAAAAAAAAGAAGAAATATATATGCCCCCCATGTTTCGCCCGAATATGTCAGAGGAGATTATAACTTTAATTTTTGGTAACTAAACTTCTGCATACATTATGTTAAAGTTTCATCTCTCGGTTGCAGGTATTGACGTTGAGACACTGTTATGAACGTTTGTCGGAAGTAGAGGTGGTGATTCATCAATTCAGAAATACAATTAAACGGCGCGTAGTGAACGTTTATAAAGCAGATGTAGTTGATATCAACACAGTTACGAGATGGGTTCATCGATTTCAAAGTTTCAGGAAAATTTGTGAAGTATAAAACAAGCTCCGGAAACCCACGATCAACAACCACTTCATAGATGGCAAATGTGCATTGTGAATGGTGGGGGCTATGCAGAAAAATAAAATAGGTATCATAAGTAGGTATTCGTTAATAGACTCCCGTCTTCATAGCTCTTCAACGTTGTATTTTCTGTGTTAAATAATATTTTTCATTACTTTAGAAAATACCCTCGTATATTTATTTCTCTTCTTTCAGAAAGAACGCATAATAAAGAAGATATACTGACGAAGGGGAATTTACTAAAATACTGATCATGCAAGAAATTAAAAAATAAACTGGGGGATTAACTCTTTCTTGCAACAGGGTGGTGGCAATAAGTAGCACGATCTTATCATGCCCAGCAATGATATGATACACTATCCATAAAAGGAGAATATAATGACTGCTACGTACGTATTACGGAGTCAGAAAGAGTACTACAACATCATTTCCAACATAGACGTATGCATAGACGGATACCCTTCATAAAAGAAATAGAAACGTCTGCACATATTGTCTCTGTGAAACACTAAAGATAATACACTTTTCACATTCATCACAACAATGGAACGTCATGATATTTATATCTTCATACTAGTCTTTAACTAAGATGACAGTGTAATAAGTCTTCCCATATACCATTAGTATATAACATTTTACACTCGATAGAAATATCGTATATATAAGAGAAACATGAGACTGAAAATTGCCACGGTATACATCGAAATATTATATTATTAGAATTGGTTTTAAATCTATAATATAAATCTTAGCTGCCTGTTTAAATGCATGATGCATGTACGTGTATATGTCTTGCACAACTTTCGACAGAGGCGACGAATTTTAACCAGATCGGAAACATTTTGAAGTCCCACCCTTCTGACGACAAACATCGAGAAATTGACTCAAAACATTAATTCCTTCACTCTTAGTAAGCCACTTTTATACAGTGGAAAGGTCGCTTTTTTCGCCGATATGCTCGAAGGTCATAGTCTTTTTTCAGTTGGCTGGGATTCATTAGAACTACGTCACTTCCGGTTTGACGATGGACGCAGCAGTTAAGGTGTCATACCTTTTTTCACCGTCTTTTCCTTTCATTCTGTACGGGTTAACGCCTGCCTGCCTACTACTACTTTTTGTTTGCGATCAACCAACACTATTACACACCCCTCTACTTTCTTTTCCACCTTCGCGTACCGGGTTCGGGCCTGCCTACTACATCTTTTTTTTTATTATTTGCTCAACACCCACCCCCAAACAACCCGGGCGATTTAATATTCATCGTATAAAGAACATTCTGTAAAAGAATTAAAATGAGCATAACCCTGCTTTACAAATATAATAAGAATACCTAAAAAAAAACGACTTTTGTTATGTATTACATACTGGGTGTTATTAAAGAGACGGTGTATGCATTTGTTGTTCGTGTTAGAGTGTTCATGTTGGTGTGCAGATATATCGCGTATACATAAAGAGAGGGGCAGTTATGTATATATAAAGAGCAGGGCACATGTTAATACAGGAGAGCCGACGGCATGTAATACACAATGAGAGGAAATTCATAACATATACATAGTTAGATCGAGAGATAGTGCGTTTTGGCATTTATACTGTTGACAGTTCTGTGAATGGGAGTGTTTCTATAACATTGACACATATATTTCTTCACCTATTTTTGAGATGATGATTTTCACAAAGTTCTTATAATATAAATTCGCAATACCTTCTGTTGTTGAATAACGTAACACAAAGACGCAGATACAAAATTATGATGATATTTGTTTATTCTATACCGACCAGTCAATGGCTTTGCATCAAGGAATTCAAGTCTCCACACGATTCTTTCTTCGCCCCTTCGCTTCCAAGGTTCCATGTCAGCTCTGTCTCTGACTCACTTACTTCTCTCTTCTCCCATGACTGACTGACTGACTTACCCTTTGTCAAGCTCCAACTATATGGAAAACGTATGACGCCATTGCATGACCAACACGTGCATATCAGACACGCGGCCTGACACGCCTCACGTTTCCACAAAACCGACTTTCTAACCTATTTTTTATTAACCCACTTTACAAACATTTTCCATTGTTCGTATTTAAATTCCTTATTTTAATTTCATTTCTTTAACAGAAACAAAATTACATACATTCATTTTTCAATAAACAGATATGTAACTATTTTATGTGAACTAAACAATGTTAATTCTACATTCCATTTTCAATAACATTATTTATTGTTTATTTTAACTTATGAGCGGAATTCTCAATTCCAAATCTAGCTTCGCAAGTTCGAATCTTCGGCTATCCTATCTCATATCTACTCACTTTCAAGAACAGGAGGCTTGTTCTATAAACACTTTTATATTTGGTATTTATTAAAATAAATGTATTTTCTGTATAATTCAGTTGATTGTTACGCATTAAATGCACAATCTATATAAATATTATGTTCTAATTTGTTGACATCTTCTAACCCAGTTTGCCGAAATTGATTATCTGTTATATAAACAATAGTTGTATGGATGTTTGTATGTTTGTATGTCAAGATAACATTAAAAGCTACGAAACAAAGACACATCAATTTTGTTCGTTGTTTCCCATCGTTTACCTTGATGAATAATATCCAAATTAACAAGAAATATCTGCTGTGTTATTAACTGGACCAATTTCTGTCAAGATACACGGATTATAACTTTTATTATTTCATGAATGGAAAGAAAATGCAGACGTATTTGTAAAGAAATTTACGAGAGAGTTATCCGAGTCCCCTCATTCTATGGAGGAATAAGTTGAGCAAAGTTGATACGGAGAGGGATGTGTGAAACAAGAGAGATGGGAGAAAGAGTAGAAGACGTATAGAGAAAGATAGAATGGTATAAGTCTTAATATAAATATATTACATATTTGTCCCGAGTAATACCGGGTCGCCCTTCTCAATCTGCAAAACATCATATTTTGCTGATTCTCTGGTATTCAATTGCACAAAGTTTTTAGATTCGAATTCTTGTTTTGAAAAAGTCCATCTTTTCGGAGACTTATTTTGCAATTAGCAGAAATTCGATTCATTGCGTCTCCTTATAGAAATATACGAGTGTTTTCTATCTGCCATTCGACTAATGCGTATGAATTTTTGCGAAGATTTAACGAAAAGAATAGACGCATGTTAATGACGTCTTGGGCGTCTCTGTAAGCGTGCAACATACATCTGCCGACAATCACATCGTACATTAACGATTTATGAACAGTAATCAAAGATATTCTAATGAGTTTTACAAAGAGTTTGTGGAATCCATTAAATCAGTTCCCGTAACTTAATATAATAAACATAGCGCCATCTGCTGGTTCTTCCATAAAATTTGATTGAAAAAAAAAACCAAACAAACAAACAAAAAACAAAAGAAAAAAATGAAATTGATAAAACGATGGAGAAAACAGAGTTTGCATTCTCTATTTCTCCTTTTTGCCAGCCGGCCTAGTTAAAGCTACTTAGTCATTTTTTTTTGTCCTCTCTTGTGTCAATTCATTTATATAATTTTTATGTATTTCGAGAAAACTCTTCGCCTATGTTTGAAATTTCCTGAATTTGTTCGGCTTCAGATATTGATAATATTTATTTTACTTTCAACAACATTTCGGTTCAGGGCTTGCTGCAGAATAATTCTTTTTTTACATTAACCAGGCGAAATAAATACAAATAATAAATTTGAAATAAAAAAAAATATAGAATGTGAATAAATAAATTTGATTTGCCAAAATGGCTTCATATAAAAGCAATATTGGCCGTAAAAGTTTTTTAGGAGAAAACATTTTTTCAGAGCTGTTTTCAAATCGCTCAAAATAAAACGCTATATCTAAATGCATATATAGGTTTTCTTGATCAAATTGGCACATCCAATCTGAAATGAAAATACCCAAAAAACATAAAGAAACTGGAATAAAAGTGTTATGTTAAAATGTAAGTGTATTTTGATGTATATAAATCCGATGAAAAAAAAACATTATTTTTACACCAACCTAATATAAGCGAACCTTTACTTATACTTACTCTTAAGCAAAATTGTTATACAAATTATAGATTTTGCGTTGAGTAAATTTATTAGACCTTAAAATGAGTCTCCTTAGTTTACGCAATCAGCGATGAAAAGTATATTTCGAATTAAAGATTAACAGAATGACGTGCACGTAAACGAATCAATGTAGCAAATGCTTTGGGTATCTCTTACATAGTATTTAATCAATCAAGTGTGATTAAATGTCTCACTTTTTTGCACAGGAATCACCACTTTTCACGAAGTATAAGGGTAAATTGATATACATTAGTCAATGTGATTATATCGTAGTAAACACAAGTAGTGAGAAATTTGCAAATTGGATAACTTAGGGGGACAGTTCATCAAGAACTTGTTTACGTTGGGCAAGAAGACAATCAGATTGTAGTCAACTGCAAAGACGCCAATCGGAAGAGAGCTCTACAGACGTGCAAATCTAATGTAGAAGCTTTGTTCATGGAATCTGCATTTAGGTTTAGGCTCAGATAAAGAGTGTGGGATATTATTTGATAGTGGTTTTGGCTAGACGAGTGTTTTCGTGAAAGTTTGGTGAGGGGCGCTCACAGATTGAAGCTCAGCTAAGCATTTGCCATGAAAATAACGATAAAGCAGAGAAAGGCTTGCAACGTCTCTTCTGTGGGCAAAAGGTTGCAGGAAATAGAAAAGGGCATCCTCCACTAAGCTACGAATCTATTTTGAACTCTGTCAAGGCAGGTTGACCAGACATCAGTAATATACACACGATAAAATTTTTGTTGGAATTTGGAAATCACATTCAATATTCCTGTCTAAAAGTGTTGGCATTAATAATATAGATCCAATGCAATTTATAGCAGTATTTGAGAAAACGCATTCGGTAATATTTTCCTAGAAATGCTGGCTAGTATTGTCTCTTCATTTATTATCCGTAAGAGATACAACATATATTGCGTTTTAAACGGTTTACAGGAGAAAATAAATTAAACATTGATGATCGTCTTATAAATTCTTATTTTCATTAACACGTATATTAAACATTAAAGAAATATGTATTTTTCAATCTGACAAAATAAATTATTACTCTCTTACCAAGTTAAGAGCGGCAAGTGCGTTTCTTTCCTTGAATATACGTAGTGCTAAATATAGTATTCTTAAAGGTAACGGTCTAGATGCAGTGTTTTACAATTTCAAAGATAACTTACATCTCATATACTACAACAACAACAACAACAACAAGATGTGCTGATATTCTTATATTATAACTAGAATAATAATAATAGTGATAATAATAGTAATAATAGTAATAATAATAGTAATAATAATAATAACAACAATAATAGTAATAATAATAATAGTAATAATAATAATAATAACAATAATCGTAATAATAATAGTAATAATAATAGTAATATTAATACCAATAATAGTAATAATAATAATAGTAATAACAATAATAATAATAAAAATAATAATAATAACAATAAAAATAATAATAATAATAGCAATACTTCTACTATTACAACAACTACTACTAACAATAGACGGCTTCATCTATTACCATAAGTGAATACCACTGACACACTAGACACACCGCTTACCATACGTGTATACCCCGACAAATCCAACAGGCAGCTAAATCCCACGTCTTCCCGGTAGAGATCCCTATGTGTAAGAAATACTTCTACTCCAATAGTTTCTTTCCCAGAAATGCTAGAATTTGGAACTCCCTTCCGAGATTCTGCGTTCCCAACTGAACTGATTGCAGAAGTTCCAGTGAAATGTGAACAGGCAACTTGCTGCTCATCTCCCTTCCTAATATCATTATAAGTTATGTCCCTGATAGTAACCTTCTACTTCAAAGTGGCACTGTTTCTTGTTTGGGGTCAAAGTTGAACAACAACAACAAAAAAATGCATAATCTTCTTTGATTTAAGCTTAATAAATTATTCTTTATTCTATAGGACTATTTTTATTATTAAAAATAATCAATAGTTCATTTTAACACGAGGGCATAATAAGACATCAGGGTCGATGTTAATGTGGATAACAGGAACCAAATTTTAAAAGAAATATCTCAGTCGTGAAGGATTTCTGATCTACAAATTGAGGCAAAACATTGAAGTGTAGGATCAGAACAGATACTAGGCATTGATCCTGGCCCGATAACCAAAGAAATCTATTAGAATAGGAAGCAAGTTATGCAAATTATTTTTATTTTGAATTGGCCTGTAATGCATGAGTTAAAAATTAAATGTTTTGGATCGGTTATGGAGAGGGTTTATCAAACATTTTCGTTGGACATGAAATGGATGGACGTGGTAAAATTGGTATGAATCTAGACTGACGACCTATGCTTGCAAATTCAAACCCCTTCAATTGATGAGATCTATTTTTTTCTAATGCCCTTGATCTTGAAAAGCTATAAGTAGTTAGAATTAGTCTCACAAAAAGACTTCCCCAACACTGCAGTTTATTAAAAGAAGTTATAATAAAATGGGATACTAAAATCTGAATTTATATAGACAACTACATCGTTCAATTTACAAGTAATTTATTATTTAAATGTATATTTAAATATTTCGCGCTCATAAAACTAAGTTACATTAATATATAGAAATATTTAAATAAACATTTAAATATCAAATTAATCACGAATAACACGTCCCAAAATGTGGGGAGAATAGAATATAAACAAAGGGCAGATAACTTCTCTCTTTACAAGCACGCAGGGAGTGAAAGGCAAGAAGAAAAAGTACCAAAAAATCGCTTATAAAAATAAATAAATCAACAATCCTACAATTTACAATAGTATTTATAGCAAAGACTAATTGTAGACTAATAACGTAAAGTTTTAGTATTTATTTATTTTTATTTATTGTACAATAAAATGTAGTCTACCATTATTACTAATTGCGATTCTTCTAGACATGAAATGTTCAGAAGTGTATACAAGTTAATATTACACATAATACGTAAGAATAAGAAAACGTTAAAATTATGATAATGATAAAAACATAGAGACTTTCGAAGGTGGCTAAAAAATATATCGCATATATTGTCCAGTAGAGAAAGACAAACTAAGTATTTAATAAGCTGCTTGAAACGGAAGCCGGACCATTGCTAGAATGGGAAGGATCTTTTAAAGATAGAGCTTTAAAATCATTTTCATTTCGGAAACAAACAAACCAAAGATTTGCAAGCCCTACGTGTTTCAAAATTGCTTTCTTTTACAAAGCAGCAAGAAGAAATCAGTAAAATTATAGTAGGAACGACGATAGTCACGCATGCCCATCGATCCTTTCTTTTACCATTGAATTATGAACAAATAGTCTTGTAATATTAGCAGTTTTCGTAGTCACGTAAGGAAAAAAGACAGCACTTTAATATAATGAGCTTTGCATTTGTTGTTGGTATTTGAGGGGAGGTGGCATATATCTGGTGTATTTTTACTCTGCACTCTCATCAGGATATTAATATAAGGACAAAGAAAATGAATTGATTCAACAAAACAGTAATCTAAACAAGACGTGCGAAATATGCGTCATATCGTCTTTAATCGTGAATTGTATAGCTACAAGAAAAACGGTAAATCAAACATTATATATATATATACATATATATACATATATATACATATACATATGTTTATATAAAAATGTTTCTACATATACATTTTTCTCTCTATATATATTCATCTAGGCATTTATGTATGTATATATTTATATTATATTTTTATATTTATATATATATTTTATATTTATAAATAATATATATATATTACTATATATATTTATATATATAAATTTATGTATATATATATATATTTAAAGATATTTTATATATATACACACATATATATATATTTATATATGGATATATATCTATATATACATATATTCATATATACATAAATAATGATATGCATCTGTTTATATATATATTATATATATATATATTTATATACATATATTCATATACACATATTTATATGCATATATTTATATATACATATATATATATACATATATATTTATATGCATATATATTCATATGCATATATTTATATATATATATATATTTATATACATGTATTCATATATATTTTTAAAACTAATATTTATATATATATATATATATATATATAAATGTATGTCATATGCATATATGCATTACATATATTTATATCTATATCTATATATATATATATATTTACTTATATATATATTTATATATATCTATATATATATATTTATATATATGTATCCATATTTAGATATATCTTTAGGTACATTTATATATGCATATATTTGTACACATAATAATAAACATATATATATATATATATATTTATATACATATATTTAGTAAGTTTTAAAATATATATGGCAATTAGGCTGCACTGAATATTCCGCATTTCATCCACTGTAGGACTCTTCAGGCTTATGCGCGAATTTTGTGGCTGTCTGTCGTTTTATATACGCACCTTCTATTGAGATTTTAGTTAGCTTATCAGTTTCTAGTACCCACCGCGCCGTTCCTATCAGCCAATGAACATGCACTTACCGGACAAAGGACTATTTGTATATATTCTATCCTATAATATATATATATATATATATATTTATATATGTATTTATATATATATATTTATATATTTATATATATATAAATATTGACATATATATTTATATATATATATATTTCTATATACATTCTATATATATTTCTATATATATTTCTATATATATACTTTTACAAACACACACACACATATATACATATACATATAGCGAGAGAGCGAGAGACAGAGAAAGAGACAGACAGACAGACAGACAGATAGACAGACATAGAGCGCGAGGATAGAACGGGGTCTGTTAGTATCTCTCCTGTACATTTTTTGACTACGCTATTGGCCAGTAAATTTCCTTAAGAATCTTTGTTGTGCCAATCAGTATAAATAAAGTGGGTTGAGATACTTCACAGAGCGGATTATAAATATCATTTTTGAAATTTTAGAAACTGTCTCTATCAAAAATCGGTAAATCATCTTTGTGTCGCTAGAAGGAATTGTTAAAAGCGTTTAATTTCTTCTGTGAACTTTGAACACATCCCCCCCCCCGCTGTGCTATATTGATCGTTTTTTTACTGGTTCTCTTATATTTAAGTATTATTATTATACGTCATGTTTTGCATCTTTTTTTCATTGCTATTTGTTTCGTCAGTAATATTATTTAGATTCTATCGATTTTGTCCTGATGAGATGATAGTCGAAAAGTGTTCTTGAGAGATATCGACTTATTTTCTTATGAATTCATAAATTCTGCACCTCCAAACATTTATTTATATATATATATATATATATATATATATATATATATATATATATATATATATATATATATACCAGCAAACCGCCCGGCATGACCCGGTTGTAGAATACGGTTTAATATGATATTTTCTATTACGCCGATTTTTATTATTATATTATATGGTAATTAATATATATATATATATATATATATATATATATATATATATATATATATATATATATATATATGATTAGTTTTTTTGGAGAAAAAAAATCCAGCAAAGTGCACAATTAAAAGGAAAATCCGAAATGTAAGGGCGTATTTATATTTTGTGTACAGAAAGTTGTTAGATGAGACAAATCGTTGGTACCGTCGGTTTCAAGCCCGATAATAAGGACCGTTTAAGGTATCCTTATCAAGCTCTCTTCAACCAATATTCGTCTATTTTATAATCGGAAGTGTGAAATATATATATACCTCGTAAGTTCACGTTTAAATCCCGTTTTGTTAAACCCCTATCCGCGTTTATTTATCGGATGATGATGATTTCATTAACTTTATACTTTGAATTATTTAAATTTAAAATCAAATTTCGAAAAAAAGTTTCCCTTATATAAATGGATTTTAATTTGAACCCAAATTAATTTAAAAATCTAATTTTTCTTATGTATTAAAAACCTTAAAATTTATATTGGTATCGGTTAAAAACTTAAAATTTCGTTTAATTATATCGAATTACGTTTTTAGAAATCTTTAAACGTAATTCGATATAATTAAACGAAATTTTAAGTTGACTCTCGTTCGGGCAGTTGAGTTTCGATCCTGGCTTCCAGAAGTTTCTTGTCTGTCGCAATAATGAGCTGTTAAACAGCGAACCCGTACTATATATATATATATATATATATATATATATATATATATATATATATATATATATATATATATATATATATGTTGCAATATTTTGGGTTAATATTTTTGGGTAATATATATATATATATATATGTATATATATATATATATATATATATATATATATATATATATATATACATATATAAAAGAGACATAGGAGTAAACTTTTGCCTGACCAAATTTAAAATCGTAACTATAAAGGTGAAAAACGGGTAAAATTGTGTCCAAATCATTTATCCGTTTATTTAATCGTAGTTTTCTCATTAGCCATGCCTTGTTTAAAAATATATGCACAAGCATTAGTCATGCCGAAAGTAAATTTTCCAATCGAAATAATTTACAGTATTAGAGGATATCTACATTAATGTAATGCTATAATGTAGGGATCATAGCCTCCCTTTTACACTAAGATATATCGCTTTAGTGACATACTAGCAGATCAACGCGACGTTGCCCGGTATTAAATGTAACGTTTAATATCTGAGAAACAATTAATTTAAAAACAGAAAGAAACTAAGACATGTGTATTCGAGTGTTATGCTTTTCTAAAAAGTTCACTTCTTGTAAGTAAAAAAATACTCGAGCTGAGACTGAAATCCAAAGCAAAAGACCGTTAGTAAGGTACGATAACCATTTAGCCAGCTTGGCATGCCCTTTACAAATGTTTCTGAACCTACCTAGATTTTACATAAGAATGATGTAATGTGTACGATTCGGCCATGAGTAATCGTAAAACTGTTGACGAATAGATACAAATCTGATGATTCTCTAGTACTATTTTTTATGTGCACCTCTTAGCATGCCTTATTTTCGGATAAAAAATGATTAAGATTTTACCGCATGTTTGAATAACCTATATACACAATTCCAAGTCTGCAAATAAAAAATCGTTCTTTATATAGGTTGGGAGTTTCCCTCACACATCATCACTTTTACAGATACAATAGATTGACAAACATATTTTCAGAACAAATATTTTCTCATACGATGTATCCTTTTCATTTACGGTGGCCAAACGCTTTTTGTAACCAATACATTGTTATACTTAAAATCTCAGTTTCTATGGCGTATGTGAAGGGTTTTTAAGGACATTATCGTAATACAATATCTCATTTCCCAATGCAATTATTTCAAATATATATGAGAGTTATCCGCAGTCACTACTACTACAGAAACGGAGCAGGACCTCCCAATTGAATTTAGTTTTAGACCCTTTAACTATTTTCTTTTACGTATTATACAACTTGAATAAAGTTTTTGTTTTTGAGCAGAAATATTAACTCTTTATCTAAGGGTTACCATAATTCTATATCTAGTCAAATCCTAACTGTTCTGTTCAAGAATTCATTCTATTTCTTCTGGATCAAGTGTTTTTCTAGTCTCAAGATAAAAAGAATGCCAGTATATGTTTAGTACCCATAATCAACTTATCGTTTCTGGTCCAGTTTATATACTTAATACTTAGTCTTTACAAATGAAATAAAAATTCCTATGAATATAAAGAAAAGGCAGATAAATAAAAAAAAAAATCCCACTTGATCGATAAACAAATTTACAATTCCAGGACGTTTATATAATCGATTATAAATGTATTTATTATTAGCAACTATTCGAAGTCGCTTTTGCATGATTAAATATTACTAACGTATATTAATTTATTTTCCGAACTCTTACTTATTATATATTTCGATGCAGTTATCTTCTTCAGAAACCATGTCTATTGTGTAACAGAGATGGAGTGGATGGTAGTAATGTCTGAAATAACCATATTATAAAATGAGCGACTCGGTAATAGAAAACATAATTCTGTATATTTGTTTGGGGAACTAAGCTTAATCGAACAAAGGATGAATGATAACAAACACTAACACCACTCAAGGCGACCACGATATAATGACACTATTTTGTGCATATAGCCGAGTAATAATATAAATATGTTGTTCAAATCTATGATAAAAATAATCTAAAAACAATCGAGTGAAGCGTTTGTTTTTTTGTTGTTTTGTGGATTTAAATTTGGAGAAGACAAATAACAAAGAACTTGTCGATGTTAAAACAGTAGTTAAATTAAACATTTATAGAACTTTTATTTTATTTTAATTCTTTCAAAGATCTAAAATATCCTTATGACCACGCATACAACTTAAGCTTGTATTTTTATAGGAGATCTATAGGTGTCCGCTTATTCTATTGAAATTCTCTTTCGTCTCTCAAACATGAAAAATTGAACATTAATTTTTATTTCAATTGCTGTCCAGTCAACTACGTAATCGATTAGATTCCTTTTGTTCTGTTCGTCCTACTGAATTTCAAGATAATAATACCTTTAGTCTTGTGAGTTTATATTGGTGTTACTTTACGAGGCATCATTTAGAGCAGGTACAAACACGCGTTAAGAAGCAATAATGGGTACATTTTATTTATGGGTTCGATATTATGTTATCAATTATATAATAAAATGATTGCAGAAATTTCCCTCTGGATCAAGGTACACTATCTTTGTCCCAACAGATGACACGTATAAATTTAACTTTAGAACGCCAGTTTATACACATTTGTTCGTTATAATAAATCCCTTACTTTCAGCCTAGGAGAAATATCACCTCTATCAGCAACTTCATTATAGGAAGTAGTTTGCACTTTTCCATCTAAATCTAACGTCCTCATATAGCCACCAGTGTACACCGGCAATTATTATACATATTATGCATATACCGCCGTGTCTTGTTTCGTCAGTATACAATGATAATATATACAAAATATTACCTTTCCTTTTCCAGTTACAAAAATAAAGAGATCCCATCGACCAGTTTCCGGCTGCTATCATTGACTTCGAGTTAAAAAAAAGTCACTTATTCCGGAATACATATATATATATATATATATATATATATATATATATATATATATATATATATATATATATATATATATATATCTGTATATATAAATATGTAGATAGATATATGATGATTGCAACGTCTTGTCAGACGAGTGCCACTTCCTCAGACACATACATTCCATGAGCCCAAAAATGACTTCAATCGCCACAGGACCGTTTTAATAGACAAATACCTTAGGGAGCATCTATACACATATGATGTTACAGAGTCTTAGTTTTGTACGCCAGCTAAGTATCTTTCTCGGTTCAAAATGTTTAGATCCAGCAACAAGCAAGAGCAAGATAGCCAGCAACAAGTTCAACAGACCAGCTTAATGCGGGCACTGGTCTCCCGCTTTATGTTTGTTTAAATCAGAGAGTTGCTTCTCCTAGAAAGGTTGCCGTCACCACGACTTACCTATATATATATATATATATATATATATATATATATATATATATATATATATGTACTGAACAATACTTATGTGTACTTTAAATACTTAAGAAAATTTACACGCACATAATTCACAAATCTAATTAACTCGCTGTGCACAATATTTCTTTCAAACAACGAATACCATTTTTGTTTCTGTTGTTCTGTTGTTTAAAATTTTAATTTGAAATAATATGCATAGTAAAATTTTTAAACTGTTCTATTCATAAAGTTTTTACGGCAGAAACAATTCTGCATATATTGGTGACAATAAAAATTTCCTCACAGCTTTCATATTATCCTATTATTATAATAGCTTAATGCTTAATGGGGAGGGGATCAGTACTTAAACAAGGACAGACCTAAGAAATGAATGAACTACATCATTTGTATTGTGTTCAGATAAACTTATCATTTAACATCTATAAAATACAGGTATACCGCATAATTGATAATCAAATACAGCAGATGATGATGTTTGTCAAGACACGATTGAACTTAAGATACGATGTACATTATATAAACAACAAATGATATATTCTTTTCACCGAATATATGAAACTTTTTATGCTACACTGAAATTAAACTGCTTTTTGTACACACACACACTAATATATATATATATATATATATATATATATATATATATATATATATATATATATATATATAAGGGCAAAACTCTTTACGAATTATTTTATGGCGATTAGTTATTTGTCAGCTTTGAAGTTGTCCAAGTATTTCGTACATTTTAAAAACTAAACGTTAAATATGCTGAATATTTACCGTAATTAGTTCTGAGGGGAAAATTCAACAGTCAGCGGTGAAAGAAGACAAAAATAATGATACCACATGATTTTTGATGAAACGTTTTCAGTCTGTTCTAGCTTCGGAAAGTTTAGCAAAGTAACACATCTGTGGAATGTCAGAAATGCGGACATACTTTGCAGTGTAACCGCTGTATCACAAGAGTGTATCCGTTCATTTATAAAGCAGGCTTACTTTATCCGTCTCTCTCTCACTCCCTCTCTCTCCCTCTCTCTCTTTCTCTCTCTCTCTATATATATATATAGATATATACATATATATATATATATATATATATATATATATATACTAGCAAATGTACCCGTCGTTGCCTGGGTTCAAAAACAGACTACAGAAAATGGATTGATTTATGAAAGTATGATAGTTTATGAAAAGAAAAGGTTGTAAACAGATAGCTTCGAATTTGGGGGTGTCAAAACCAAAGCAAAATATGATGAAAGTAAAAATAAAATAGATAAACCCCATAATTTATTATACCATACCTGTTTACACTGAAACACTTATCACAATATTCTGTGGATCTATATAAAAAAAAAAACCTTGTAAAACTTTGTGACATATTTCCATTTTATGGAGGTCAGGTGCGAACGAACACCCCATGATTTTATTATACGATATTTCTTCAAACTGAAACATAATTATCAAAGTATACTTACGCATATAGATATGTAAAGTCTTTATTAAAGTTTGTGCATATTTCCATTCTATGGAGGCCAGGCGCGAACGCAGGCCCCACAATTTTATTATACCATCCCTATTTAAATTAAAACATACTTATCAAAGTATTCTTATGTAAATCTATCTAAAAAAACACTTGTAAATGCTTTTTTTTTAATTTTTAGATTTTTTTATTTCCATAGTGGTGACCAGGCGCGAACGCAAACCCACAATTTTTATGAACTGCCGTTCTGCCAGATCATCATACCAATTTCCGTGTCTCGATACATCTTCTCTCCTTATATGTAATCAGTTTTTTAAAACAGTCAACCATGTAGGAGCCTATTCGTGACCAGACACACACACACACACACACACACAGAGCCATTCGTCTATTTATTATATATATATATATATATATATATATATATATATATATATATATATATATATATATATATGTGTGTGTGTGTGTGTGTGTGTGTGTGTGTGTGTGTCTTCCATTTCTCCCTCTCAGGCGTAAGCATGGTTTATCACAGTGTTATATAAATTGGTTTTTAAATCCCGGCGTCTGAGATATTGCATTCAATAGACAAGCGACACACTCGATTTATGAATGCGACAGGAATGTAAAGATATTAATATCCCTATAGGTGATTGTATGTTCAACCTTTAATGCGATTATGTATTAAATATTTTATCTCTTTTTTCGCTTATCAAATATATACATATGCATTTTCTTTAATGTTATTAGTATTGCAGGTAATTATTTGAGAAAAATAATTACCTACTCAAATCGTAAATAATATTAGGAAGCACTATGACTACAGCGATTGTGGATTCACATTTAGATGTACATATACGTGTTATATCTTAAAAAAAGGTTTACAATTTACTATAATTTAACTGGTAATTTACGGTTTAGAAAATCATTCCTACTAAATACCGCATTCCTTTATCTATGAACGTAGCCACCAATGTAGAGCATAAAGATACATATTCATATACTTTCTGATAACATTTATCTTCTATAAATATAAAAGCGAAAATGTATTATGCATGTATGTATGTATGTATGTATGTATGTATGTGTGTGTGTTCGTTTTTCTGTGTGTCTACAAAAGGCTTCATTCAGAGAAGCGGTCGGTTGGTTCACAATTTTAAAACTTTTTATATCACACATAAATGGTTATATCTCAGTTAACAACGAAGCTTGCCTGTCTATTTAATTTGCTCGATTTCGGGAAGATAAATATACAATATTTGTCGTTCACCGCATGTGGGTTAGTCTTTTTCCTATAACATATTGGTGGTGAAGAAAAAAGCCTTCAGCAGTAAAAGAAATCCTGTAGTCAAACTGGCCGCATTACCTCATTAAAACGAGCACCAGCTAAATCCAAGTAATTAAATGAATTCAAACATGTTTCCGTAAGCATGTCGCGGTGGGGCAATGGCTAACGCGCACTTTTTTTTTTCACAACTTTGCATCAACGGTTCGGGTTCGATCCTCATACTTACTTTTTTAACCCCCCCCCCCAAACACCCGGGCAACGCCGGGGACCCCTCGCTAGTCAGGTAATAAATCTGAACTGAGTACATTTTTACAAATACGAAGTATTTTTCAATATGTGCAATCATAATCTAATATAGGGTTAGGTTGAAGCGTTTTGTTCCTAAAACATTTCTTAAGTATTTATCAATGCATTTATACATTCTGCAATTCAAGTTACGTGATATACTAAAAGCTGAACGATGGTGAACAGCAAAAGAAATTGTTATATTGACGTACTTAGAACTGAAAATAAAGCAGGCCCAGAAAACATTCACTATTTTACATTGACGCATTCAGTTGAATGTAAAGAGAAATAAAGGAAATGTGGAGAATGGAAAATTAATGTAATCTTCACCACAACTGATACACATCTTTAAAACACTAAAAAATAAACAGTTACATTTAATACAAAACAAGCGGTGTTGGTTGGTTGTTTTTGTTTTACGGGATATCAACCCTTTCCGGGTTATTTGATGCCGAATCCCAAGATTTAGAAGAAACTTTTTTTTAATAGAATAGATTTGCTGTTTTCACGTTGGTTTCTATTTAACCCATAGTTGGAACTTTAACATGTACTACCACTCCGGGTCAGAGTGGACCTGGGAGCAATGGCAATTAAAGGGTGGCTCCATACTCCCCAAAGCCCACAAGCTGGGGCCTAACCACTGGATATAGTTTAAGGTTATATCCAGGACCCCATTGAGGGACTTTTACCCTCTGCAGGGAGGCAGTCGGCATATTCTAATGCCCCACCGAGAGGGCCACAAGCGGTGTTACATATTTTTACAACGGCATATATATATATATATATATATATATATATATATATATATATATATATATATATACTAGCAAAAGTACCTGTCATTGACTGGGTCCAAAAATAGCCTACAGGAAATGGACTCTGATTTATGAAAGTATGATAGGTTATAAAAAGGAAGGGTTGTAAATTTGGGTTTAATTTGGGGGTATCAAAACCAAAGCAAAATATGATGAAAGTAAAAATAAAATAGATAAACCCTATAATCTATGATAGCATACCTGTTCATACTGAACCACTTATCACAATATTTTGTGGATCTATATTAAAACACCTTGTAAAACTTTGTGACATATTTCCCTTCTATAGAGGTTAGGTGCGAACGAACACCCCATAATTTTATTATACCATATTTGTTCAAACTGAAACATAATTATCAAAGTATACTTACGCAGATAGATATGAAAAGTCTTTATTAAAGTTTGTGCCTATTTCTATTCTATGGAGGGCAGGCGCGAACGCTGCGCCCACAATTTTATTATACCATCTATTTAAGTTAAAACATACTTATCAAAGTATTCTCATGTACATCTATATCCAAAACACTTGTAAACGTTTTTTGTTTTTCATTTTTTCCATACTTTGTGGACCAGGCGCGAACGAAGACCCCACAATTTTAATGAACCACCGTTCTGCCAAATCAGACATACCTATTCCAGTGTCTCAATACATAACTCTATTATTATATGTGATCAGTTTTCTATAATAGTCAACCATATAGGAGCCTATTTGTAACCAGACACCCACAGATATTTAGCTTTATATATATATATATATATATATATATATATATATATATATATATATATATATATATATATATATATATATATATATATTCTCTCAGAAACGGCGCCTAGATTTGCCCGGTCGTAAAATATGCTTAAAGATTATATATCAATTTGTCCAGTTTAGATTATTTCGTTATTTCGGGAGTAAACATAAGTATTTAGTTGCCGTCAAGTAGAATCGAAACTGGAAGAAAACTTTACCATTCAAGGGTGGTAGCTTTATCACTGTACCAAAGTGGTATGCATATAAATTGTTTAAAATTAAAAAAATACACCTTAGACGAATGTAAAAAATGTTAAACGATTTTTTACAGTTTTTGCCGTTTTATGACACGCTGAAAACTATTTAAACCGCCTGCAGACCCATAAAACACGACCCGTAAAAATGCAATCATTTGAAGCCCTTAACGCCAGTCTGCGATTTTTAGGTTTGAAAGCGATAAAATATGAAAATAAGGAGAGAGTCAGACATTATATATATATATATATATATATATATATATATATATATATATATATACTATATAATATTTATATAATAGACTACCCGTGATCCGTTGGGCCAGTATGTTATATAAGCTATGGAATTAATGTATACTTGTGACGTAAAGAAAAATGTTTTTGTGACATAACAGAAATATTTCAATGAATGTATATTAAAATAAAAAATAATATACATTGATTTCTATTAGTCGTTCAGTTAACAACTGTTTATTTAAAAAACAAAACTTACAGCCATTGAATTATAAGTGGTTTGCTATGCTTACAGGTAAACGTACAATGAATAGATGCCACAATACTTAAAGTTCAATTGAAACTTGTATATATCTTTTAATTTAAACGCGAAGAAAAAACACAATTGGAACGCTGAAACCGTACACAGTAAAACAATATGTTTTATTATCGCGTTGATTATTTATTTGTAACGCAAATTATTAAAAAATACTATTTTCGGGGTTAATTATTTATGTTAGTAATGTTTAAGAAAATGTATGAATTTTTATTTAACAAAGGTGTATTAAAAAAAGGAGAATACATTGAAAATCACTTCAACGTAATACGGAAATGAACGATGTAAAAAAATAAGCAGAAAGTATTAGCAATTATTCGTTTGGATAATTTAAACGCTAAAAATCAATTGGGGCATTGAAAACGTATACAGTAAAACAATAATGTTTATTGTCGCGTTGGTTATAATGGGTTTATTTTTATGTACGCATGCACAACCGGAAGTCGTAAACCGGATATTATGTTACAACATCTGTTACAAGGCAATATGAGTTATATATATATATATATATATATATATATATATATATATATATATATATTTAAAATTTCATCTCTGTTCCAATTTACTCTTTCTTTTCCGCTAAGTTCATACCTCTCTCTCAATATACACGCACATGAGCAACACATTTTTATAAATAACTCCGAGAATAATTCAGTATAATTGAATGTTCTCCTTTTTTAAATAATATATTTTGTTTAGTGAGTACATGAATTGTCTGGATAATTGACTCTCTGACAAAATTCTCCCTAGTTTATGATGAACAAATGACTTTTTTTTTAAATTTACATAGTATTCATCCGAGCCAACTCAATAATATACTATTATATTATAGTATTTTTTTGTGCTTTATTTTCTTTTTTTGGAGTCAGGCCTTTATACATACACGCAGACTACACTCTGTTATATTATCGTTAATGGTATAAACCATTGCAATGCTTTTCTGTTTATTATATATGTTGCATTTTTTTAATGATTCAGAGAAAATAAATTAATTATATTGTGTCTGTTTAATCTTAAAGGACCAGAGCAGAAAATCCCTAAAGGCAAGCCGCTCAAAAGATCACACTGGTCATGGCGTCACTCATTTTGTCTGACAAAAATGACGTTGTTTAGACAAAAATTCCCAACGTGTAATAGAATTAATGAAAGTAAATAATATAAATGCATTACACGTTCATCTTATCTTGCTATTGTATTTTATGTTATTCTATAATACAATCAATCCATTACAACTTCTCATGTATTATTGTATTTATTGTGTGATGGATCAAATGTCGAATATTTTAGATACGTTAAATATTTGTTATACTTTTTATTATTCTATTAATTATGAGTTGTGTATGAATGCAAAGATAGCCAGAAAAAAACACAATGGCTCAATGCAAAATCAAGACAATAAACATCAGTTTTGTTTTGCTGTTTTCTATTACATAAATCTTATATAAATCGGTTTGGTTTTTTTTTGTGTGTGTGTTTGTGAATTTTTGTTTTAGTATATCCGCTAAAATATTTCGTCAGTTGGATCCGACTGGGCTGAAATCGGGACCATCTAAAAATGTGATCAATCTGACGCATAATAAATGAAAAGAAAAGATTAATTCTGTGGTGATAATCAGGACGACGACATTTTCGTGAGTCACGCATATGTAGCAAACAGAAAGCATGTCTAAAAACGCTATTTTGAAACGATGTACTGCCATAGGTCGGCCTGGTCCAATAAGCAGAAGCGTTTAGTAGGTACTTTTAATATTTCCGCGTTTCAGGTTCGAGCCATCCTACCGCGTGTATATATATATATATATATATATATATATATATATATATATATATATATCCACTGTCATTTTAGGCGGTCGATTTTTGATCCTGGCTTGCCGCACTGATGAACTGTGACAGAAACAGTACGGTATGTTGATGAATATATATATATATATATATATATATATATATATATATATATATATATATATATATGTGTGTATATATATATATCATCAACATACCGTACTGTATGTTGCAGAATCATGGCGCCCGCTACTATTTTGATTGAAAGAGAAGTTGTTTTGATTGATTTTTTCTGGGGGTTTCTGCGCACGGACTTCCGAAATATCTGGTGCAGAAGTGGTCAGCTATTTCATCCCTTCTATTCTGAGGGTTACTTAATATCATTAGTATAGCAGTTGTGTCCAAAGTGAACTCCATGACGACCCAGGCCACGTCGGGTATTCATGCTGGTCATGAATTTACACGACTAGAGGCATTTAGACGACAATAATAAACAAATAAATATTAGTAAATAGATACCATCAGATTTTATAATCTCGTGTTCTTTTTACAGTGAACATTTCATGTTACATTTAATGCTCTCTTGTGAAAATTATTAAAGCAGTGTATTCGTTTTACTTACATTAACCCTTAACAAGATATGCAGCCATTTTGTCGTAAGAGACTACTATTTGGGATCATGTGTAAGAAAGATTAACAAGAATTTGCTTTACGTTACATTTAAACTTTTGCATATCAGTACAGTTGGGGAAACAGATAGCAGAAAGGGAATTCCAAAGTCTAGCTCGAAGGAAAAAAGCTATTAGAGTAGAATGCGTTCTTACATTTAGAACCCTCAACAGTAAAGGGTGTAACTTTGGGGGGGGCGAAGCAGGTTTGTCGGAGAGATGAACGTCGAGAGAGCACAAGTGCAACGAGTTCATCAGAGCACATTCAACTAAAATATTTGTAAAACAGGAAAAAAGATGCAACATTGAGGTGATGGGACAGAGGTGGGAGCTTAGTTGACAAAGTGGGGACTATTAGATGGAAAACATTGTTTGAATGCTATCCAAGACACAAGTGGCTGATGCAGCAGCCCAGATGTGGCCACAATACTCCTTGCGTGGGTAGATATACAGGATACTCTCATGTGGGATTATTCTTCTCGTTCGATAGATGAAACCCGCATTGTTTGAAGTAGCCTTCGCAATGTATAGATTTATGCGTAAACTTTAAGTATTTACTTCAAAAGTGTTCAATACGTAGGGAGAGCTAGTTAGTAATTTACAAAATATATATGGCGATTAAGCTACACTGAATTGACTACCTTAGATTTCAAAACCCGATACTATGACCACAAAAAGTACATTCAAAAATAAAAAAACACCGTATAAAAACAACACTATCGAATAAATACTGGGAACTCCAAGAAAAAGGACATTCGCCGGTAGTCGAATTGAAAATAATAAGACAAGCTACCACGTGCAGACATTTAGACGACCCATATAAATTATGCATCCATGAACAATTTGCTATCCTGTACTTTAAAGAACCCCAAAATCTATTAAACTGCAGACGAGAAATAGCAAACAATTGTGTTAACAAAATAACACTTACTCTAGGATAGTGATACAAAATAGCTTTAAAACTAACAAAAACAATAGAAAACAAACAAATAAATAAACTTAATAAACAGGAATATACATAAACGACCACACATACATATATATATATATATATATATATATATATATATATATATATATGTATGTGTGCATGTATGTGTGTACACATATGTATATTTATACAGGGTGGGCCAAAATTAGGGTCCTATATTTAAATTTGAATAACTTCCACAAAATAAAAGTTAAACTCACCAAACTTTATGTGTGTGTAGACTGACCCTTCCGAGATTTTTTGAAATAAACAAAACAAATTTTGGCCGAAAAACACTTCTTAAAACTTACAAAAACTAAAGTATTGTTTTTTACACTGTTTTGAGTTTTTTAAGCAAAAATAATGTTTTCTAAATGGGCGCCGTTGGCGGCTTCACACTGTTCGGCTCTTTTTAAAACATTTTCCATAATAGTTTGCAACATCTGAGGACTTATGGATCTAGTTCCTGCTTCAATATTTGCTTTCAGTTCCTCAATATTGTTTGGTTTATTGGCATAAACCTTTTCTTTGAGGTAACCCCATAAGAAGAAGTCAGGAGCTGTAAGGGCGGGTGATCGTGGAGGCCATTGAATTTCGCAACTGCGAGAGATAATCTGATTTCCAAATATACCCTGTAAAAGTGTAAGGGTATCTCTCGCAGTGTGGGCTGTGGCTCCATCCTGTTGGAACCACATCCTGTCAGGTTTGGCGGCAACCCACTGTTGCAAGAAATTTTGCAGCATTTCTCGGTAGCGGTCACCCGTTACTGTTACCTGATTTCCGGCATCGTCTTCAAAGAAATAGGGGTCAATTATCTCTTAAGCAGTAACGCCACACCACACCGTGCACTTGAGTGGATGTAATGTGTGCTGCTGAATTATCTTTGGGTTCTCCATACCCCATATTCGGCAATTTTGTTTATTGATGAACCTATCAAGATGAAAATGGGCTTCATCCGACATTATTAGTTTTTTGAGAAAATCGGGATAATCATTTGCCAAATCCTGGAGTCGCATAGCGTACTCAATTCTTTTTTTCATTATCTCGAGGTTGAAGTTTTTGAACTAGCTGGAAAATATCCTCTTTCTCTTAGCATTCTCCGAAGTGAGGTTCGAGAAATGCCAAGTTCTTTTGATCTCCTCCTTGTGGATGTGGATGCATCATTCTCAAAACTTCTCTCCAATTCCTCGAAATTTTGAACTGCTCGTACAGTACGAGGCCTACTACTTCTCGCCATGTCGGATATTCCTTGTTGGTCCCTAAAACGAGCAATAATTCCTCGGATTGCTTTTGACGAAGAAGAGGTTCTGGTCTTGTAATGACGCCGATAGATGAGTTGAGGCTCCGAAATCGACTCATTGGATTTAAAGTACCACTCTATTATGAGGGTACGTTTCTTAGGGCTAATACGGCTCATGCTTGCTTCGGAAGGGGTCCTTTACTTATTCTGAAAAAAATTTAAAAAATCAATAAATAAAAAAGTTATTAATTTTTTAAAATAGGACCCTTATTTTGGCCCACCCGTTATATATATATAAAAAAAAGAGCAGAAATTAGGAAAATCGTCTGCCTTAAACCACTAACCTAGTTATAAAACAGATCATTTGTTCGATAATATGCATGCCCATTGACTGATGGGAAGGGGCGCGGTGGATACTAGAAAGCTGATTGGCTAACTAAAATCCTCAACATATATAAAAACGAGAAATAACCACAGAATTCGCGCATAAGCCTGACGAATCCTATAGTGGATGAAACGCCGAATATTCAGTGTAGCTTAATCGGCATATATATTTTATAAATATATATATATATATATACATATATATATATACATATATATATATATATATATATATATATATATACAGTAAAACTCCTTTAATTTGAACTTCTTCTAAGTTGGACTTCCTCTCATTTGAACTTTTTCTAAACCTGGACTTTCTCTAAACTTGGACTGTCTCGTTATTGAAATTGTATAAGCATATTTGATGCGGAGTTGCAGTAAAAATGTTTACAAGGTTTATCAAGTTTTTGCAAAAATGTTAATATTGGTACTAGGTAATTAATGTAGATTAGCTATTGATAATTAATTTACACTAACTGTATTTTTTTTCAGATTGGTATATTTAAAATAGTGTAAAACAACCCATCATAATGACTTGCAACTCAAAAAGAAAACAAGTGACACTGACTTTACTCGAAACACGTCAAATTATAAAAAAATTAGATGCTGAAATTGAAAATAGCGTTATATTGAGAGATTATAAGATTGGAAAGTACACTGTTTTACATCAAATAGAAAAAGGAGGAAATATTGAAGGCTGCTCCTTTCTCTTCAAATAAAAGACACATCAAAAGAAACACTCTTCGCAGATCAAAGCAAGTTGAATTCGATCGCATATTGCATGAGTGGTTTGTAGCAAAACGGAATGCAAGTGTAGCAATATCTGGACCCATGTTAATTGCTAAAGAGAAATCAATTAAGGAAGAGTTGAATCTCGCAGACGATATGAAATTCAGTGAAGGCTAGCTTAGACGCTTTAAGAGCAAATATGTTTTAAGACAATTAACAATGTCAGGCGAACAACGGTGTGCTTATACACACGCAGCATCACATTATTGTGAAAAATTCAAGACGATAATTGCCGATTCTGGTTAAACATTAGAGGATGTTTACAATGCTGATGAAAGTGGCGTAAATTGGAAGTGATTACCTACAAAAACATTAGCCGAATCCGAGGAGCAGAAAATAAAAGGATTCAAATTAAATAAAGAAAGACTAACATTGATGGTATGTGCTAAGGCTTCTGGAACATAAACTTAAGCTTCTTGTCATCGACAAATCAAAGTGTCCCCGATCATTGAAAGGAGTTTCGCCTTTGCCAGTATCCTATTATTCTTCACGAAATGGATGGATGAATCAACAGTTGTTTAAAAAATGTTTTTTCATGAATTGTGCCAGTTGTCCAGAGGTGTTTTCTTGAATTAGGTAAACCTGATTCAAAGTGCTTGCTTCCGTTGGACAATTGTAGAGCACATCATCCTCAGTCAGAACAAGTGTCATCTTGCAGGAATATTTTTGTGTGCTACTTATCACCTAATGTGACTTCTCTCATCCAACCTATGGATCAGGGTATTATTTTGAATATAAACGTTTCTACAGAAATGATTTCATGATGAATATGATAAATAGTACCGTGAGTATAAGCGATTTTCACCGCCATTTTACTATCAAAGATGCCATATTTTCTCTAGCAATTATATATAAGCTTTTCAACAACCGAACTTCCGGTTTGTTGACTTTCTTGTCTCTTGTGGGCTGCGACATTGGTTTGGCTGTGGAACATCATGATATATATATATATATATATATATATATATATATATATATATATATATATATATATATATTCTCTCACACTTTCTGAACATTCTATTGATTACTCGTGAGGTTAGCTTGTTGGGGTAACATCGTCCTTTCCAGTATATAAAATTCTTACTGGTGAGACGTCAGTTGGGTTTAACCTTGTTTGATACCTCGTCCCTTGTTCCATATGAGGTAGGTTCTTTCCACTGTCGGATCTATGCCGCGGTTGCTTGATCTGTGTCAGTTAATAGACTTTCTTTTATGTGTGGCGTGTTTGCTCAGTTGGTAGAGTGCTCGCCTAGCATGCAACAGGTTCGGGTTTCAAATCCTGAGCGCGGACATGTCTAGCTGATGAGCCCAAATGACGGCGAAACTCGAGTCTTGGACTTCCGGTTTGTTGATTTTCTTTGCTCTTGTGGGCTGCAACATTCGTTCGGCTGTGGAAAATCGTTATATATATATATATATATATATATATATATATATATATATATATATATATATATGATTACTTCATTTAATTAATATACGAAGAAGTAATTTTATGCTTATTTCAGTGTTTACTTCAACAGTGCTCGATACATAGGCAGAGTTATGTAGTAAGTTATGAATAAATATATGGCAAATAAACTACTAAGAATATTTCGCGTTATTTCTCAAGCATAAGTCAGACGACGTCTCACGAGAATGGCACACAGAATATTCTATTTAGCTAATTTGCCAGATATATTTTCATCACTTCCTATACATATATATATATATATATATATATATATATATATATATATATATATATATATACATGCATATATATATAGAATAGATAAAATGCTTATATATATATATATATATATATATATATATATATATAGAGAGAGAGAGAGAGAGAATAGATAAAATGCTTATATATACAAACTAAATATTATTAACTAAATAATTCTAGCTGACAAAAATTATTTATTTGCATGAGAGAGTCTGCTAAGGGAATATAAGTGAAACTTTATACACGTGTACCAGATCGTTTTTATGACACATTGATGGCACATTAGAAAGGCAAGCAGTATTCGATATATTAGGCTATCAGCATAGGAGGTGCCAGTGGACAAAAATGTGTGTTTAAAACCACGACTCTATTTATGATACGGAATAAATGGACATAGAATTAATTACAATATTTTGCTTATAAAGAATGTATGAAGTGGAGTAAATATATCGTTCATCCCGCGTGGAATTGTGTGATTAAATTAACTCATTTGTCCTATCTGTGTTTTACCCAGCGGTTTCTTTTTTTTTACTTTTTTATTTACAGAAGAAAAAAGGTTGCGCCATTATCGTTGGATTTAGAAGCGCTGAAAGCGTTGCCGTATGCAAATCTTTGTCGAAACTGAGATAAGTTGAATTTCAGAAGGAAATAAATGACATTTTAAACTCGGGGAAAAAGTTTGTTTACCCAGTGAAAATTGAATTAAAATAATAGATAGTTGACATCAAGGTAATCTTGAATTCATTTGTTTTTTTTTTTTCTAACAGCGGATAGGTGCCGTAATTAATGTCTTCTTTCAGTCTCTGTTTATAATAGGCGGAAATCGAAAAACAAACAAACACACACAAAAACGCCATTCTAAAAATGAAATTAGAGTTAGAAAAAATAAAGAATAATAAAAAAATAAAAGTTCATTTTAGACGGAAGACTTTACCGAAAACTGCGCTTAAACATATGATACAGTTATATCTTTTTTTTTCTTAATTGTTTTATAATATCTCAGTTGGCTGCGGAATAGCATAGCGGGCACGATACATTAAAGTACTATCTCATACAATCTTACCGTGATGTTTATTTTTAGATTCAAAGTTTTCCGGTAATTTTTTAAATCTTTTCTTCGCTAGGTTCACCGGGTATTTTTCTATAACATTTTTTGACATTACTGTTCCAAAAATTATTGAAATGATGGATATATTTCTAAGCTTCTACTAAAATTCTTTTTATACACAAGAACCCAAGTTTGCCCAGCTGGGAAAACTTGGGTTGTTGTACCGGAAAATATCCAGTAAATAAAACGTTGTTTAGTAAATCGTTATCATTTTAATTTTATTGATTTTTTGCATTTCCATGAACCAAACCTGGATATAGATATCACTAAAATATTCGCTGGGTCATGAGCTTAATTTCGGTACCTTACTTGCCTCGGTGGGTTGCCGGTAGGCTGAGATAAACTGTGTCACACACACACAGACACACACACAGTAAATCGAACACACATACACACACATACACACACACCCACAGACAGGCATTAGGACAATTTATAATAAGATCAAACATTGGTATATCGTAATCGCTTCGATATCTGCTTGGTTTAATCCAGCATAATGTAGAATTCCCCACATACAATACTGTGGAATATATGCATTTTCCAACTTTGAAACTTACGTATCACACAACATATACCTATACATGTAAGCGTGTTTGTTAAAATGCTAACAAAGAATGATATATACAACTTTACTGATATACACGTGACACACATACCCTTACGTAAACGTGACTGTCAAACAGAAATATAATTTAAAATTCAAATGTGAAAATCGTCCTTTAGTGCTCACATTCCATGAATGATGTTTCTGACAACCGGGGAATAATTGCTGTTTTCTGCGTAAGAACATAGCAATGTACCACTTATTGTTGGTTAGTGTTTTACTGTTCATTTCATTACATCAGTTAGCTCAATGTCATGCCCGGAAAGATTTGTAATAAAAAAGACAATGAATCATTTAAATACAGTCTCAATCTTCAAATTAGGTAAAAAGAAAATATATTTTATTGAATAGCTATACATATCTATATATCTATAACAGTAAGCGTGTCTGTGTGTGTGTGTCTGTGTGTGTGTCTGTTTACATTTCCCTACGCAATAACTATGTCAATTTTAAGTCTACAGACTAGAAATTTGATATAGGGTACTGAGATTGGGTAAACAAAATTGTGATTGGTTTTGGCCAGAATTTTGGCTGCTAAAGGGTCAAAGTTCAACGATTTAATCTTTGAAAACTCTACCAAACTCCTCTGACAATTTTGAGTCTAAACACTTGACATTTTAGATATGTATTTCTTGGATATGGATCTAACTTAATAACTTGATTTGAGACCAAAACAATAAATTTTAAGAGGTCATAATAGAGGTCAAAGTTAAAAAAAAATGATCGCTTTTGTTCTGCAAAACATACACAGCCAAACATCCGGGCAACGCCAGGGTGAAATGCTAGTCATTAATAAGATTAAAAGATGGCTAGTAAAAGTGCGAATGATTGATTATGATCAATAGAATCAGTTTATTTGTATATTAATAGGAACGTTTGGTCATACGATTACAAACCTCAGTGTGACATAAAAATGAAAATCGCATATCAAATCTTAAGTTTGAGAAATCAATGGAGAAACGGTTTCAAATCTAAGCGAGATAAATGACATAAAAATTATACTGTAAATCCCGACATTAAAATTAAATTAAAATTATATTTCCCATTTCATCATCACAAAGGTATATACACTCCTTATAACTCGACGATTTGATAAAATGATATACAAACATATTTTAAACTATAGCTGGTTACACGGAGAAACGTACGCATTAAATGCTGCCCCTCAAAAATGATTAAATCCCATCTCACTGCACAACTACAAACGCATGGGAATCTTTTTCTAAACAGCGTAACAATAAAATTCACATTTTATACCAACCGTTGCAAACTGCAAAACTGACTTGACTAGCTTGACGGTTTTATCGCGAGAAGATCGGTGAACAGAAGCCATACGGTCTGGAGAGCCTTGATAAAGTGATACCGAGAACCGTTACAACAGGAGATTGCCAGACTACCCCAACGACACTTGTTGCAACTGCCTTCACAATCGTTGGATTATGAAGTGAACTCTTCCGCTTGTTACGCTGTGAATTAGGCTTAGCATGCAGTAGGACTGACATAGCTCGATTCTAACTCAAAGAGGGTTTGAGAAGAGTCGGTTACGCTCACCTGGTTTCGCACAAAACAAAAATAATGGAAATCGAATTTCAATTTTGGGCGTGACAAACAAATCCTCAATTAAATCGTAGCGTGACCAAAGCGTCTATAGAATCAATGTGACAAAAACGAAACAGATATTTCAAAGATTAGCGTGACAAAATATAGAAATATTGTTTCGGTCACATTACAAACACAAGTTCAATTTAAAACATTGTTCTTAGAACAGAAATAAACTGTCAATTTACCAGTGAGGGTGTCGAATAAATATTAATTACATTTATTACCCGAGAAGAGGTGTTAAGAATCATGCTGTCAGAATATACCGATGTTATCACCTTAAATGCATATAAAAATGATTTTACTGTTCTTTCTTCTTTCCTTGCAAAACCCAAACATTTTCCGCAAAGCCAGATACACTAATTTTTCTAAACAAATTGATCAAGTCAAATTCAATTAATGTATATTTGAAGATATAAATAACTTGAAGATAACATATTTTAATAAAATCTTTGGATTCGGCGTAAAAACAAACAAATAAGTAAACGCTACTGAAGCAATATTAGAATATGTTAAAAAAAATGATGTTTTACCGAAATTACAGGAGTGAACATTAAATAAGACGGAATTCGTTTAATTTGCATGAAACAAAACAAGTAAACCAACACTATGAATAAATAGAAAAACAGCAAAATTTAACGCCATATATTTTTAAATGCATTAAGAACATGTAGAATTAATTTATGACCAAGATTACTTACGTCTGTATTAAATGACGCTTAAATGCTATTACACCGTAAAACGAACAAGGAAAACAAATCAAATAGTAATGCAATAAAAGAATTAATCGGTTACTTTATAAATGTACTTAAGAAAAAACAAACAAAAAACAAATGAAAGTAATTGTTCAAATCATACGCGTCAGGTACGAACCAGAAAGCTATTTCAAGCTACAAGACAAAAATTATGGGAACACTATTTCAAAGATTTAACGAGACAAATGAATACATGTCTTACTTTAAAATTCAACGTGACGAACGAAATAATGAAAATCCTACATCAAATTTTAGTCTGACAAACTATAAAATATAAAATATAAAAAATACAAATGCCAGTTCGAAATCTTACTTGGCAGACTGACAAGCGGAATATGTATCTTAATAGATTCTTTTGCGTATAGTAGTCAGACGAAATGACAAAATTAGAAAAATAAGGCAGACGCCATACATTACCAGAAAGAGTAGTAAAATAAAATTAAAACCAGTATTCGTCGTTTGGAAAAAAAACGACGCAATAAACGGATATGTTAAAAAGGAAAATAGAATAGCAAAGATGAAACAAATAAGGTTAATTTCAAATAACGTTCGAGAGGAAGAGAAACGAGTTTATGTCAAACTTGATTCTAAACATATCCTCAGATATAAACTTGCAATGGACGCTGAAATAACCATTACAACTCAATACAAAAGAAAATGCTCATTAGCACTAGCAAGTTACATTATGTGGAGATTTTTAGAGCGCCAAACTTATAATTAATGACTGTTAACTTGCTGTGATTTCGAGTTCAGCTTGGTAAGGCAGTTCACTATCACGAAATTAACAAATGAACAGGGTTTGTCAATTTCCAATGATAAAATAAATATGTTGAGATAAATATATAAGTATTTAATGAACAGAAAAGTATACAAAATAGAACACTTAGCTGGTCATAATGATCCGTGTGCTTTCGATTATGTAATTAAATGTCTCATATCCACGATAATCCCACGGACACATGTAAACGAACTACCTATAATTGTCAGAAATTGCTCCAGAATAGGTCGAATTAGAGCTAGATTAGAGCTAAAAATAGAGCCTTTTTAGTTATGTAAGCGATCCCGGTGTACCAGCATGTGGTCTTGCTGGGTAAGAATGGTTTAGTTGCTGATGCTTAATAGATGAAGTAAAAAGAATTTCGGAAACCTAACTTATAAGTAGTTCTAGGACAACAGCACATTATTTTCATTGTTTGGGCTCTCGAGGGTGTATCCGTTGATATCTCATATGCTTTTATTTAGACTGATGTGGGTCTCGGTTTATTAACTATGTGTAACTGTGTCGGATATATACTCAAGAATCAAAACAATGGAAAGAATATGCTGTTGTCATTGCCCTACTAATAATATTGTTTTGTCAAAAGAATCGTTATGTGTTAAAGAGTAATGTGTTGTATTGTAATTGACCGTAAGATAAAGTCCGTTATTTTGCCTGTATAGGAAAATAGATAATCGGAATATTTGGTTTTGTAGATAGAAACACCTGACTCATATGCGATGGTTATTTGGCCAATAAGCTAATCAAGGCGAATCAGAGTATGACGTTACAAAGACGTATTTGTTGGATGAGAATTCTAGATTCGCCCTACTTAACCACCTATAAAAGGAGCCGCAGAACGAGATTACTGTTAGTCACCAGTGGATAGTCAAAACTCGAAAATTGGGTTTCTCGGCATTCGCCACACAGTCCCCGTTTACTGACGTCCGGGCGGAATAGAAAATTGAATGCCAAAAAAGTTCGCCTTTGAGGTGATATTTAAGTAGACTGCTAGTACAGGAAGAAACATTGCATCTAATGTTTATTTTCTTTTCCTCTGTTTATAATTGTAAAACATTAGCAGTTGTCATGTAATCAGAATTTTCTTTAATAATTTATCCATGCAAAAGAAAACCCAACGCGTCTGGAGTCAGTTATTCGTCACTTACTGATCTCGGGATTAACTTGCAGATTAATGGTACTAAATTGAAGCAATCTCTTTCTTCGATGGTAGAAAACAATAATATCGCGTATCCGGTTTGCAGCGCTTGTCTTTCCTGGTGACTTTGAGTTGAATACTATGGACTTCTTGATATTTTTCATGGTATTTCTCCTCTTTTGTTCTTTACCTACGAGACAAGAACTAAGGAGATCTCACTACAATTTTGGCATCGTTGAAGCTCTCGCGACTCTCGCGACTTCGCTATTGGGCCGCTGTGGGTGTCTTAATCGGAACCAACAGGGATTGTACTTATCTACGGGTGAACACTTTTGTTTTTATCGTGTTGTATTGGTCCCATTTTACCAGGATATGATTTTGAACGGTGTGGACAGGTAGTCATGGTGTTACATTGGTTGCCGCGACAAGTATTGAACCTGCCAGGTTAAAGTAAGAAAAAAAAACAAATCCAGCCGCATCTAAAATCGATAGAAAGAAAGAAAAACAAAGGAACTCACCGACACAACATATACTGTTTGACATTCACGAACGCTTCGTCACCTTTGGTGACCGTTACACAGAATATCGGTTCTATTACCTCCAGTGAAGTACACGAGTCTGAACGTGTTATCGTCAGCGTTAGTTACGCTATATGTCATCTGTAGATTGTTTCAAACTACAAGATCGAGTGTGTTAATTTTTTCTTTGGCTTGAGTGAATTTGTTTCTGGGGTAATCGGTAGCGGCCTTTGAAGGCAAATTGTAGTTTAAGATAGAGAATATGTAACGCATGTAAAGCGGTAGTTCGAAACAAAATGTGCTTTTAAGTGAGGACTGTTTGTGGTTTAAATAGTTGTGTGATAGCAGTCGTGTATTAAAGAAAAATAGTAGGTGTTTGTTATTACAACATTGTTAAGCTCAGGTTGTATTTAAAAAATGAGGCCGAATTAAAAAGTGAGCGCTCATAATAAAGGGTAAACAGTCGGCTTACAGGATTCGTATTTCCTAGTGGAGAATAGTTAACGTGATGAAAAACTCCTGATTGCAAAGTCACATTTTGAAGTGGTTGGTTATTAACGTTTTTTTTTCATTTATTTATCATTGTTTTTCCCAAGTAAATAGTTAGAATTTTGAACTGATGTTTTTTTTTTCCTTTTTGTGTTGTTGTTGGTGTTTGAATGACGTGGCGTGCTGCATGGCTTGATATGGAGCTATGCCTTGACAAAGTCACATATTGCTGAGACTCCTGATGATATTTTCTCTGCTCGTCGTCAGGTGAAAATTATTGATGATTGTTCGAATTATGAGAGAATTTTGAAATCTTTAAATAGTCAATGATGAGTGGGGAATTAAACATACTTGTTAAGTCCTGGAATGAAAACGTAATGCATGAAAATGAAGAAAAACCTTTTTCATATAATGATGCATATGGACCTGCTCATGTTTGGAATAGATGACAGAAGGTCTATGAATTGAAAAAGTAGCTGTGCTTAAGAAAGACAGTGAGGTGATAATCAGGCCGTCATACCAGTTTGTGACCTTAGTGAGTAATTTGGAACCTGTGTGTAACTGATTGGAGAGTATTAAGAAAGACGCGATAAGTTCGATGAGGCTAGGCAGCATTTAACAAGACTTAATGATATATAGGCATATGCCAGAATATTAAATACTTTGGACGATAAGTGACAGTTAAAAGGACACCGGTGGGCTGTACAAGGTATTTATTTAGGGAGCTTGGAAGGGTAGGACAACAGTCAGAATATTCCTATAAAGGGCAAGGCCTTGGGGATTTATACTATTGAATACTACAATCATTGAGGGGTCTTTGTGGATGGAAAGTGGGAGGTTTGAGGATATAAAAGTTTGATAGGGGGCTGATAATATAATGTGTTCATCATATGTCCTGTATGAAGAAATATGTAGAGAGGAAACATCGTTGAGGAAATCCAGCATGAAGAAATACGAAAATGTTTCCTGCAAAGCAGAGACGAAAACATTAAGAGGAGAAAGATTGTTGATGAAATACGGTACGAAGAAATACGAAGCGTTTCCTCAAAGTACAGAAAAATATTTAAAGAAGAAGAATTGTTGAAAAATTCCAATGATAAGAAATATGTTTTTTTTTTTTTTACATAGGCATCACCACATTATCAAGGCCCAGAGGCCACTCAAGGATAAGGGTTAAAGAGTGTACAGTAGAAATTTGACAATATAGTAATCATTAGTAATGAAAATTTGGTAAATTTGATAACTTATATGGAACGGCTCATCAAGAACTTATTCACTCTAGACCTGAACACAACCACATTGCAGTCAGCCGGAAAGCAGGAAAACGGAAGACAATTCCACAGGCGTGCAGTTCTAAGAAAGAAGCTTTGTTCATCGAATCTACGTTTAGGTTTAGGCACAGATAAAGAGTGGGGGAAATTATTGATAGTGTTCACAGCTAGACGAGTGTTCCTTGTGAAAGTTTGGCGAGGGGGGCCATAGATTGAAGCTCAGTCGAACACTTTCCATGAAAATAACGATACATCAGAGACAAACTCGCAACATCTCTTCTGAGAGATAGAGGTTGCAGCGAAGAGAAAAGGACATCTCCTACGAGGCTACGAAGTCTATTTTGAACTCTATCAAGGCAGGACAAGTCTTTTCTAGCATCTCCAGCCCAGATGTTGCAACAGTATTCCATCTTTGGACGTACCTGGCTCTTATATAGATAGAGAATAGCATCAGCAGTGAGATATTTACCGGATCGATAGAAAGATCCCACCATTTTCCAGCGGCCTTTTGTCTGATGATTAAGTAGAAACGAAGAATTCATAGAAGAAATATTGTTGAAGGAATAGTGTATGAAGCAATATGCAGCGTCTGTTGTAAAGTAGAGCGAGGATTGTTGAAGAAGTCCTGTATGGAGAAATACAACCCGCATATACACAACTTCTTCGTCACTGACCTTACCGATTCCCTCTCCACAACCGAGAAACTTACAGACAAAGTAAGCCTCAACATCGAACTCAATTTTGCAGAACTGCATATCATCTCAAATTGCAATCTGCCCTCGCCTCCTGTAATGGCATCATCTACAACAGCTCTAACACCGCTATCAACCTCATGACTGACCTAATATCTTCCGATAGCGTACACTGTTTCGGAATAAAGCCTGCAGACACCCTCAAACTTTTCAGAGTGATTGTCGATAACACATACTTCACATTCTTCAAGCATACCTATAAGCAAGTCTCGGTTACTACTGAGCTCCAGTCCCACCAGCTTCCTACTCATTGCTTACATGGATAGACTCGAGAGACAAGCACTCAGCACCAGCCATTCTTACCTTCTCTTCAGGAGATGGATTCATCATACTTAGATGCTCTCGTGACGAAGCTACTAAAATCTTCAACACATTTAATAATACTTATCCTAACCTGCAGTTCACCATAGAGTGCCCAAACTCTTCTGGCCTTCTTTCACTTCTTTACTTCAAACTCAACATCACTGAAAACGGCTCTATATGGGCAGTTCTATAGGATACTAGCATGGAGGCGTATGTTCGTCGACTTTATATCTGTCTTACAACTCCGAGATAAATTAAGCGACGCACATGCAAAGATCTCACGTATACGCAACAAGTGCACTAAAACGACTGAAGTAGAGTCGCTATTTCTGCAGAGTAGATACACCGAGTAAGTTCTTTCTTTTCTTAATTCAAGACATCACGCAGTGATCGATTCTGTCTCATTCAATCTATTTAACATGAATCCGCTGTGTATATAATCTGAAGCTTACTGTAGTGGTTTAAAATGTATTCAAAACAAGTAATACTTTCCACTATGAAAGTCCATTTTAAAATATAAAAACATTGAAACAAACATATGTAAATATATGGTTCAATGTACAAAACAACCCTTTCCAACATCTTTATATACGAGTGACTTTCCTAACGTAATACATCGTATTTTTTAATGCTAGTTGAATGAATGAGGGATGAGACTGAAAATTACATTGCTATGATGGATGACCTGATGCGTTAAGGTCCTGAAATATAATCTTTCTGTTTCAGATATTAGCAGTGCGGGGGGGGCCCAAAATATCCCTGGCATGGATTTGTGTCATAAGCAGACATGCTTCGTGAAATTCTTCCCTGCTGGAATAATCGAACCTATCAACATTCATCGGATAATGTAGAACGTTTACGGAATCGATGCAGTTGAGGGCAACCCGGTTAGGAAATGGGTTCGTGGATTTGAGAGTGACGACAGAGATTAAAGTAACAATACGATGCATCAAATGTGCAAAATGTCCATTGAGAATGGTCCGTGACCATTTAAAAAAATTAAAACAAAAAAGTTCGCTCGTATTAATGCGCTTTTCCATTCCTATATAGTTCTGTCACGTTTCTGTTCTTGCATAAAAAATAAGAAAACTTACATTTAGAACGACCCTCGCAATTACCACTGATTTAAAAAGAAACACAATATTTATGTTGTCATGAGTTTAGCCGTTCACTTTTGAAAGTGGTGCAGCATCAAATCTATGATCTGTTTTCATAAAAGCGAAACTGTATGTATGTATGTGTGTATGCTAAAAAATTTCGAGAGCCACCATAAAAATTCACAAACTCGGTATCATATTGTAGCACCATCCTTCGCTTGGAAAACTTGGCCAAAAACGTTCATTTCTTCACCCCGAAATCGACAATTTTCGACAGGGGGGTCAACAATAGCGGTCCTCTTGTGACGACGACCGGTTCTACGCATGCGTCAGATGACGTTAGGACCTGCTTTATTTAAATAGTTGAAAAACTGACCAAATTTCATATACGTCGCGTTAGCTCAGTTGATTCATTATCTAAATGTTTTGGGTTCGAATCGTGGTGTGAGATGTCTTTTTTTCGATTTATTTAATTGACATATGTTATTTAAGCCATTTTTCACGTAACGATCGTTTTTCTTCTTTTTTTTTACTTCGCTTATCCACCCCCGACCACACACCCAAAAACATATGGGTACCCATCGATTTTTTAAATTTTAATATCGAAAAGGCTTATTTAAGCCATTTTTCACGTGCTATTTTTTCTTTTTTTATCGTTCGTTTGCCTTACCTTATTTTTTTGTGCTTTTTTCGATGGTTGTATTACCCCCCGTAAGTTTTTACGTTGTTTTCTTACTTTTTACTTCGATAACAACAAACAAACCTGGTCATTGACGTGGTCGTCGTCGTCGTCGTCGTCGTCGACGTCGTCGTCGTCGTCGTCGTCGTCGTCGGCGGCGGCGGCGTTTCGTCATCGTCGTCGTAACGCTCGGCGACTTCCGTACGCGCATCTATCAATTTGGTTCTTACTGAAATAAATTCAAACATCTTCCAGTAACTCATTCTGGCTGGCCGATTTTATTTTCAAACTTCGCCTACGGGCTTCGGGTTGTATCCTACCAATTTTTACCCCTCCCCAGTTTATTTTTTTATTTAACACCACACATACCTCAAAACACCCGGGCAACGCCGGGTACCCCCGCTTGTCTATAAATATAAAAGCGAAAATGTGTGTATGTATGTAGGTGTGTTTGTATGTGTGTATGTGTGTTTGTGTGTCTCCTACAAACTTTAAATAGTTGAAAAACTGATTAAACTTCATGTACGTCGCGTTAAGTCAGTTGATTAGCGCGTTGGTTCAATATCTAAATGTTTTGGGTTCGAATCGTCGTGTTGGATATCTTTTTTTTTCGATTTTTTTAAATTTGAATATTGAACCAGTGTTATTTTATCCATTTTTCACGTAACATTCGTTTTTCTGTTTGTTTGTTTTTGTTTTTTGTTTTTTACTTCGCTTATGATAATACTGATCCTAACCCCCCGACCACACAACCAAAAACACCAGGGTATCAACAGATTTTTTAAAATTTTAATATCGAAACAGGCTCATTTAAGCCATTTCTTTTTTGTTTTTTTTCGATTTTTACATTTAACATCGTTCGTTTGCCTTCCGTTAGTTTTTTTTTTGTTTTGTTTTCAATGTTTCCCCGCTTAAGTTTTAACGTTGTTTTCTTTTTTACTTAGCTTATAACAAAAAAAAACCCTGGTCATTGACCTCATTTGTTGAATCGATATTGCTCTACGACTTCCGTGCGCTCACCTGTCAATTTGGTTCTTACTTAAATGAATTCAAACATCTTTCAGTAATTCATTCTGGCTGGCCTCAGGCGTTCGGGATCGATCATACCAATCGTTACCCTCCCCCGGTTTCTTTTTTATTTAACACCACACACATCTCCAAACACCCGGGCAACGCCGGGTACCCCCGCTAGTCTCTAATATAAATCCCAAATGTTGGTTTGCTTATGCTTGTGCCTTTGTTTGTGTGTCTGTATGTCCGTTAAAAACTTTAGTCAGTCTCATCGGGCCTTATCAAAACAGGTACTATCTGAAAAAAATGATCCTTCGCAAGCATAATATGTCAGCGATAGAAAATAACGATTAATTCTGCTGTGGTAACTGGAAAATTCTAACAAGGGTTATAGATTTTCGCAAGTCACGTTCACGTAGTAAAATAAACGTATGTTTAAAAACGTTATTGTGCAGGGTCATGGCGTCATATGTCGTCGTGATCTGATGGACCAACGAGTTTGCCAGTAACTTTTTCCCTTCTTTCGCGTTTCAAGTTCGAGCCTTCCTACCTCGGCTATTTTTTTCTGTCGCACTGGTACTCGCTGCGATTTTGATTGAAAGGAAGTTACTTCTTTTTGGGGGCTATTCCCTTTTTTTCTGAGGGTTGCCCAATGTCGTTAGTATAGCAGTTGTGCACAAACCGAACTTCATGTCAACCCGGACAACGCCGTGTATCTATGCTAGTCTTTTAAGATATAACACTTATCCCAATACATTATCACAATTCAAATTATGTGGAAGAATGTCAGAACTCAATAATTTTCTTCCATCTGCAATCAACAAATACATAAATACGTAAGTCTTAAAATAAGGAAAATCATGACATTATTTGCGAATCTACGTAAGAAACATAGACCACGAAATAAATTAATGTCTTTTAGTAAATATCCATAACCAATATGGCAAGAGACATTAATTTCTTTTTACTCATATTTTAGAATTTTCATGGGGATTTTAAGTATAAATTGACCGTCAAAATCTAATAATTATTTGATATTTCTGCATTTATGAACCGGCAATTTCCACGATGTTACAGGGATGTGCCTGGCTGAATACGAGGAGACCCGAAAACGATGGGCAAGTAATTTTCTAGATATTAAGATATTATTTTTAAATGTACTACTACAATTACCATTACAGTGGTTGTCGCCATTCTTAGCCTGGGGAGGGGCTCGATGTAACAACGTGTTTTTGTAATACGGATCACCCGGCCGTTTCCGATTATACCACTCATCAAACTGGCACATTTGAATAACTTTATTGTAATCACGGTTTCATAAATGCAGAAGTAATGCCGACATATTTTATTAATATAATTGTTTTCATGTATTTCTAGTTTATATATATATATATATATATATATATATATATATATATATATATATATATATATACAGCTACTTCATTTATTCACATAAAATTAATATACGAAAGTATAAATTTATGCGTAAACTTTAAGTATTTACTTCAAAAGTGCTCGCGACGTAAGTAGAGCTAGTTAGTAAGTTATAATATATATATGGTGATTAAGCTCCACTGAATATTCCGCGTTTAATCCACTCTAGGACTCTTCAGGCTTATGCGCGAGTTTTGTAGATGTCTGTGGTTTTTATATACGTACCTTCTATTGAGATTTTAATTTGCCAATCAGCTTTCTAGTATCCACCGCGCCATTCATATCAGTCAGAGAACATGCACTTACCGGACAAAGGCATATTTAACTTCTGGTTGACCTGTTCCTTTATGAAACTGTAGAAGAGAAATAGCGAACACCTGTGTTCACAGGATAAAATTTTCTCTAGGATAGCGATACAAAATAATTTTAAAACTAACAAAAACAATAGAAAATAAACAAATAAATTAATTAAATAAACATGAATATACATAAACTATCACACATATATGTATATATATATATATATATATATATATGTGTGTGTGTATGTCTGTATACGTATATATATATATATATATATATATATATATATATATGTATATATATATATGAACAAATGATTAATAAAATATGTTAAAAGACATCTTGAAAAAGAGTTAAAAACATATTTAATTTTACAAAAGGAAGCACAAGATAAGTGGATAGTCCTTAATCCGCGGAGTTTCGAAGAAATACTCTCCTTCTCATCAGAGGGCAGGAATTAGCAAAATGCAGGATCGGATTTTGCATATAAAAGTATTTAATGAAACTACAAGTAAGTCAACGATCTTACTTGGTTAAAAAAAAGGGTGAGGTAAGGGGAACAGGAGGCAAAAGAAAAATAATAAAAAGATTTCACATGAATGGATAGTCCGGTAAAGGGTAAACATCCAAAAATGGTAAAATCCAAAACGGTCGAATTAAAAATTTCAATCCACTGGGTAAATTCCAAATGGTCCAAAATCATCCAAAAGGCAGAGTTCCTTGGAAAAAAGTGTAAATGGAATGAATTCGAAATCATTAAAAGAAAAGTACTAGAGATAATATTTGAAACACGTCTGTCAAGGCTGGATGAATCAAAAATTAAGATTAAGAAACTATATATATATATATATATATATATATATATATATATATATATATATATATATATATCCAAATGATTTCATATATTTTCATTAATCGATTTAAATGACAATTTTTTTATTACCGCAAGTGTAGCTGGGTGTTTTACCCAGTGGCGACCACGTAAGATTTCGATAATCAAGAAAAACATGAGAAAAAAAATTAACGTGTGGAAATATTTTAGTTTATATAATCGTGTTCATTTATTTAAAATAATAAAGTAATTACTTTTAACTTAATTCGTGTGTAATTTATTTATAACATTTTAATTAACTGATTAATCAAACGAACATGTTTTTTCATTTTTAGAACTATTACTAAAATTCAATAATTATTCAATAAATATTACTGATCCAAAGCAGTTATTATTAATATAATGAAAAAATAGACAGGAATAAAATCAAAGTAGTAACAAGGAACCGTAGTGGCATAACAAGTATCATCGTTAATGTTTCGTTCTTAATGCATGTCTAGTAATATATTCTTCTTCAATTCATGTTAAAAGACAAATAAATAAATTCTCTTATTGAATATCTAGTGTTTTACATAAAGATTTTATAAAGCATTATTATGATTCTTCGGACTATTGTTCAAATCGTGAGTGTTATTTTCACAGAAGCACCGTAGCATCTGCAGATAAAATACATAGTTAATCGAGTTGTAAAATTACACTCTTCGGATTAGGGTTAGGATTAGGGCTAAATATTTAATTCTCGGTGCTACCAATACTCCAAATACGATTGCGAAATACTCCTACTCAGTCATGGCTGAAAAAACAAAAGCATGCAACCCGTGTAACTTTAATAATGTGTTCTGATCGAAATTCCTGCTGATTCTGGCGTTCGATAGAAAGGTTTTCGAATTTTACAGAAATATTTCCGAGTTCGACAAGATACTCTAAAGGAGATCAGAGGTCACATCAACCGAAGCGTTTTGAAAATTATATTTCCGATGTACCCACATGATTAGACGTTTAAAGATGTCTGTATATCTTTGTATGAACTAATATATACAGTGTGACCTAAAAAAACGGGCCCAAACTCTGATTAACCCCCATTTCTTATTGCTTTGTCACTATGAATCGAAACTTTGGTCATAATTAGTTTATTATATTCAAAACATCACATCAAAAACTAGGGGCTTTGGCCTTTTTTCTCCCTTCTACGGCATATGATCTAGCTTTTGTTGTTTTTTTTGGGGGGGTCACCCTGTATCTATATATACATATATATACACATATATATATATACATATATATATATATACTTTATGTATATAACTACACACACATATATATATAATTCATAAATATACGTATATACATATATATATATAATTTATATATACATATATATGTATATATATACTTATATATATATATATATATATATATATAATTTATACATGGTGACCCAAAAAAACGGTCCCCAACTCTAATTAGACCCCATTTCATAGTGGTTTGCCCGAATGAAATGAACCATTGATCATAACTATTTTATTATATTCAAAACATCACATCAAAACAGAAGGGTCTTTGGTCTTTTTTTCTCCGTTGACTGTAAAATGCTCAGAAAAACAATTGAATGCCCTCTGTCTTTTTTGAGTCACCCTGTATTCATTGTGTCTCACAACATGTTGTGAGAATAACATTTGGAAATATTTAAACTTTAGATAGAACGCAAAAAAGAAATTAAAAAAAAATTCAAGTTAGACAACTCCTGTCAATTTAAGTCGAATTAGAAACAACGTCACTTTTACTAGCATAAAAATAAGATGTATGGCATACGCACAAATTTATCAAAATGCATATTTTTATATTTAAGTAATATTTACTCGAGTGAGGCAATGGAAAGAAAAACAGTTGATGATAGACACAAATTGCGTATTATTCTCCAGGAAAACTTCGAGTAACCCTACTTATTTCCCACATACTTGAATTAGGAACATTAAACTGTAAACAGGAGTGGTTTTATGTTAGAGGAGGAGAACTTTATTTTATACTTGATATTCTTGAGAATAATATAAAAAAAGATCAGACTAAACTTTAGTTGATGAACCTGGGAAGAAATTACGAAAATTTGGCACGAACACAAAATGCCATCCTTTACATCGGCAGGAATAAGGAATGGAATAAATAAGAAAAAGAGATTTGGAAAAAGCTGGAAGTATTTGAAACTTTAGACTCGGTCAATAAGGAGAGAAAACTAAGATGAATTAGGCTTGATGCGAAAGGTAATGTCATGAATAATATCAGAAAATAAAAGAAAAGAACGGGACGTGTTTAGATGAGTCCATTCAATTTGCGCGCTCTATACAGATATTGGTACTTTAATCTTTAGATTGGACACTCTTAAAATTCTATTTCAAATTTAAGCGTGAAAAATTTTAAAAAACTGACCGATCAACTAATGTTATAGTTAATAACAAATAACAAAAAAGCAATATATTTAGAAAGATGCGTATAACTGGTATGTTCAGTAAGCAACTTCCTACTTTAGACTTAATTGTAGCATACGGATGTACATTATCTATATACTTATAAAAGTGAAAATGTATGTCGGTCTGTATGTCTGTCTGTGTGTCTGTGTACATTTTCCTACCAAATAACTGTTAAGTTTCAGTCTACAGACTCGGGATTTAACATAAGGGGTATTGAGATTTACGAAAATCTTCTTGATCAGAAATTTGGCTGTTAGGGGGTGAAAGTTGAATGATTTGACGTTTGAAAACTCTACGAAACTCCTCCGCCAATTTTGTGTATAAACACTTGAAATTTTAGATATAGATTGATTGGACGGTGATCTAACTTCATAATCTATGTGAGCCCAAAACAGTAAATGTTAAGGGGTCAAAATTGGGGTCAAGTTAAACAAAAGAAGAAGTGACATCTGCGGTCTCCACCAACTTTTCTCTATGGTAGTTAAGGAAGACTATTATATAGAAAGGTATTACCGTAGATATTCACATTTTTTGATAAATACATATGCACGTAAAGTTATGAATAGTACATAGGGCCGGAGCAGAGACTGGCGGAACTGTTAGTATTTGCAATAAATATAAACGACTGACTGCAAACTGACATCCTAGGGGATGTATATAAAATAGAATTCTTTTCTTAGATAAGATAGTTTAGAAATTGAAATATAATTTACAAATGACGCTTTACAGCCTAGTAAAAAATTCATAACGTTACACTACAGTGGAAACGTTGGTTGGTGACACTTTGATAATGTGTTATATTTTTATTCTTTAACCTACTATTCTCATTGAAGATTGTATCTTTACAACGTTATAACCGATGGAAGCGCTTACCCTTTTTATGTGTATCCTTTCGAACTCGGATATCTATATTCTGAAACTAGAATACTTGTAAACATTCTGGACGGAAGCATTTATAATAACGAGAGAAAACTGTTTCCGTTTAGTGAATAATAACCGGATAAAAATGTTAGCACTTAGTGATGATCTCTTTATTGACAGTAATGGGGATTAAACGTTAGAAATTCAGTTCCTGGAGTTTAAAATACACTTTTACATAACCGACAGGACCCATCTGAATAAAGTCAGGTTTTACATCGCTTAAAGCGTTTTGAGAATACAATCTAAAATGAGAACGGCAGTACTAATAAATCTAATACAATTACAGTTATTGTATTGCGAAAATACGAAAGCAATTTACTTAAATACTATTTAATATAAAATTGGAACACAGACAGAGAGGTATAGATTGTTATAGATATACGTTTCATGCATGTAAGATAAGATGCTTCCATTTAATCCATTACGTTTAGTGGCGTGATCGCTATTCCATATAGAGACATTGACGGCAGCCGTAAAGACGCATCTTAAGAAATTAAAAAAAACAACAACACACAAGTTGGTCGATCTTTCTCTCCTGCCAAATTCAAGAAACGTCATCACCATTGTTTCATGACGTCCGATTCCCGCTTTTTAGTCGAATTAGGACGGCCATCATTAATCATGGCGGCCGTTAATGAACGTAAAAGAAGACATGGAAATAGAAAAGGAGAAATGGCAAAGGGGCTTAATGAGCCTCCTACAGTAACATCTGTATCATCTCCTGTCTTCGAACGCACAAGTCATCTATCAAAATTTTCGTTGCTCAGATACAACGCAGGCAAATCTTTATATTTCTTTTTATATTCTTGAAGAATATTATCGATTCCCAAAGAAAAGGAAACTGCTAAGGAGGAGATAAACAGGAGGGTTGTAGGACTATGGATCTCGGGACAAGAGATATTTCCGGCACGAAAATATCAAACAAAAGTACATTACACAAAATCACATCGGACGAAAATACATAAGACAAAGATACAGTAGACAAAAAATACATTATACAGATATGGCTTAGAAAAAACATGTCTAACAAAGTATCAAACACGCAATTAAAATCAATCGAATGAAATTATTCCATGATTTCTTTCTTGTAATTATGAAAAGGATTATTTTTTTTAACTACAACATTAAATGTAATATAAATACAAACAAAAATCAGCCAAACGATTTTGCGTTGACTTTTCAAGACTAGTATCGATGGATTTTATTAAATAATAAAAACTGTTTAGAAAAACGGAACAACTTTGTATATCGTAATAATTATAAAATTCCGTGTCCCGTCCGGGCGTTCTTGCTTACTTGCTTCATTGAATCTTGTCTTAAGTATAATTAAAAACTATGTGGACCGTCCATACGTCCTTGTTAGCTTGCTTACATCTTGAAATAAATAATTTTACCAAGAATTTTTAAAGTTTTTGTTTCGGTTTCGATACGAGCTGATGGCACTCAATTTATATATATATATATATATATATATATATATATATATATATATAAATATATATATATATATATATATATACATACACCCACACACATATATATATACATATATATATATATATATATATATATATATATATATATATATATATTAGCTGTACCCTGACACACGTTACTGTTGCTCAAATTGACGTAAAGGAAAAAGTTCCAAAATGAGAAAAAGCATGTTTCTTATAAGTTTAGTTTCCGATTTCGTATGGGTGCAATTTTTGTCGTTCCATTTTCTTAGATTATATAGAGATTTTCTGGTTTGACCACTCTTGAACACGTAATATAAATTGTTCATGTGTTAAAACAGTCAGTGTGTAACTGCAATACAAACAATTATAAAGAGTGTTACTTGAGATTTGTTGGTGGTTATCGCAAACGAGGATAAAATTTTAATTTGCAATTTCCTAAAGTGTAATGGTGTATCCAGTGGAATCATAGGAACGCGTGGAATGAATGTGTAAGGGCCTCTTCAGATCGTTGTTTCTATGATATTGTTTGTTATTTTTTTACTGCAAGTCATGTGACATTGCAAAGCTTGGATTAATTTATATTTCACAACATATTAATTAGTACGCCAACTTTCAGTTGCAGTACATGCAGTGGCATCTCTGGCAAATATAGCTGTTGAAGTATTAGCCACTTCATTTGTTTTCACAACAATGTCGATGGATTTGTATTTGACTATATTGCTGGGAATTTTATGTTTAATAATCGCGTTAAATTAATAGATGTCTTTGTATTGAGATGCAAGAATGGCTCGTTCACTCAGTAAAGTGGAATTCGTATAATTAATTTGAATACGTGGAAAAAACCTTGTAAACCAATTCTTCTTTTGATGCAATAACATTACAGAAGTTAAGAGTAAAAGTATATCGTCCTTAACTTGGATTTGCTAGCACTTTTTCGTACCCAATTTCCCACAAGTGATGCAAAAGTTCATGTGCGGTTTGAGCAGTCTGCAACTGGACAGGCATATTTTGAGTTAAGTTACATGTCTTCACGTGGCACCTAAAAGAAAATCATTTAAGGCAAGCATTTATTTCATATCCTGGTGTAGATTGAGGAATCACAGACAAAATTTGTCTAAAATCTCCTGCAAGCAGTATTACTGCATTTCTATATGGTATGATACTCGCACGTCAATCTTGCAAGGATCGGCAAAGGGCCTAAAGTGATTTTTGTCGTACCATTGTGCAGTCATCTCAAACAATAAGTTTGCATTTCTGCAATATTTTACTCCATATTGGATGTTTTGGAGGTGTCGAACATAAGAATTTTGAAAAAATGAATGTTACAAAGTCAAATAAATAGTTCTTCTACTTGGTAGCAAGGGTGCAGTTATTCCGCAGGCAGCAATGGAAAAGCTATGCCATTTTAATTAGAACTGTTTTTCCAGTTACTCCTTGTACTGTTCAAGGTAGCAGAAATTTCTAAATAATTTATATTCTAACAGTAGGTAAATTAGGTGACTAAAATGGGATCTATCCATGTTTTGACAATGTCTTATTCACTTTAATTAATTTAGGAGACTAAAATAGGATGAGGGATTAATGATGGACGAATAGAGGGGAAGACATATAGATAGGGAAGAGAAAGTGAGAGGGAAATAGAGAAAGAGAAGGAGATAGAGAGATAGGGAATTGAGAGATAAACATAGAGAGGGGAAGAGTTAGAAACAGAGAGAGAGCGAGGCAGATAAAAGTTGAGAAGGGGAGAAAGGGATAAAAGGAGTTAGAGAGAGAGAGATAGAGAGAGAAAGAGAAAGGCGGTCAGAGAGAGATGGAGAGCGTGATATAGATAGAAAGATATATTGAGAGGTAGAGAGAGGGAGACATGGATGGAGAGAGAGAGAGAAGATAGAGAGCGGGAGAGAATCAGAAGGTGAACTACACTTCACCGTTTTTTTCCTCGATCAGTAGAGGAGAAATCCTTCGAGACTAGGACAATTTGTATTTTTGTTATTATCCAGAGTACCCTATTTTTCGGGAGCTTGTTTTTCCACACATTAGAAACAAACCGGATTTCTGTCCTTTCACCTAACAATTTAATAAACAAAAATATATTGTAAAACTTGTATTTAACGTGAAAATATTATTTTAAAAATAGCATGGTAACATAAGTGCATTAGCCCCGCTTTATTTAAAATATTTATTTTCCAAAGGAATGCTTGAATAAATCCACAATGAATTACATTTTAAATGTTTTGTTATTATTTTTCAGCGTTCGGCTCGGCTTTCACCGGCGAATGATGTTAACAGCCGGACATAGCCGAGAGTTGCCGATGAAATAATAACGTTACTAAAAGTAAAGTAAATTTTTAAAGGTAGAAAGATCACCAGGAAAGAAAATAGAGGTAAACAAAACACCTACCTTTCATTTGTATTTCTTATTAAATGTTTGTAGAAAATGTCATTTTTTTCTTCAAATAATTGAATTTTAAGCAATTTTTACAATAAATAATAGAAACTTCGTTAATTTTTACAACTTGCCTCAGCGTACTATAAACACTTCAATCACGCCATGTTAAAAACGGATCTCGGAATAAAACCTCCCAACCTCCCCATGTTAAGACGGGTTTTCTGTGTTTGGCGGCGTGTTTTTTATCAAGGCCCAGAGCCCACTCAAGGAAAAGGGTTAAAGGGTGTACAGTAGAAATTGGACAATGTAATAATCATTAGTAATGAAAATGTGGTAACTTTGATAACTTATATGGAACGGCTCATCAAGAACTTATTTACTTTAGACTTGAAGACAACCATATTGTAGTCAGTCGGAAAGCAGGAAAACGGAAGACAATTCCACAGGGGTGCAGTTCTAAGAAAGAAGCTTTGTTCATGGAATCTACGTTTAGGTTTAAGCACAGATAAAGAGTGGGGGAAAGTATTGATAGTGTTTACAGTTAGACGAGTGTTTCTTGTGAAAGTTTGGCGAGGGGGGGCAATAGATTAAAGCTCAGTTGAACACTTTCCATGAAAATAACGATACATCAGAGACAAACTCGCAACACCTCTTCTGTGAGATAGAGGTTGCAAGGAGGAGAAAAGGACATCTGCTACGAGGCTACGAAGTCTATTTTGAACTCTATCAAGGCAGGACAAGTCCTTTCTAGCAGCTCCTGCCCAGATGTGACAACAGTATCCCATCCTTGGACGTACCTGGCTCTTATATAGATAGAGAATAGCATCAGCAATGAGATATCTACCGGATCGATGGAAAGATCCCACCATTTTTCCAGCGGCCTTGGCAACAGATTTGATATACGTGTTCCATTTAAGATCAGGAGTAATGGTCAAGCCTAGAAGCTTGTCAAAACTTGAGGCCTCTTGAAGATGATGTAAAGAGAGAAGCTTGGTTTTAGATGCATTAAAAGTAACCAGCCACTCCTGTCCCCATTGTACTACGTGCTCAAGATAAGAGGAGAGAGAATTGGAGAGAACTTGGTCGTTTAGTGTCTTAGATGTGGTACCATAAATGGTAGTGTCGTCAGCATAAATGTCTACAAATGATGTAAGGATATGATTTGGAAAATCATTAATGTAGATCAGGAAAAGAGTTGGGCCCAGGATGGATCCCTGAGGGACACCGGCATTAATACTGTGAGTTTCTGATTTTTGCGCCTCAGCTACTACTCTTATGAACATATCAGAAAGAAACGATTTAATAATTGAGAAGACTTTTCCAGCTATACCATAGCTTGCGATCTTATGAAGTAAACCTTTATGCCATACCCTATCAAAGGCTTTAGATATGTCCAGAGCAATTGCCCTAGAAAGATTGCCGCCGTCGAGAGATTTGCTTATCCTATGCGATATAACTGTAAGGACATCTGCTGTAGATCTAGCAGAACGGAAACCATATTGAGTGTCACTAAGAAGGTTTTTTTTGTTGAGATGGTTGATTACTTCTGTATTTAACACAGATTCTAGCAACTTACTCATGACGCACAGGAGACTTATTGGCCTGTACTGAGAGGGGGATGAGCGATCACCTGAATTCTTAAATACAGGGCATACTGATGAGATTTTCCAGGGAGATGGGAAACTATTCTCCTTAAGACAACGTTTAAACAGTTTTGTAAGTATGGGCGCTAGTTCAGGTTGAAGTTTTTTGAGTACTATAATTGGAATACCGTCAGGGCCAGTTGCTTTACTCGAATCAAGGTTTTTGATTAGCTTCGTAACATCACATACAGATATACGTATATCACATAGCGTGTTTTCTGATACATGAGGAAATATTGGGGGTTGGCGGTCTTAGTTGCAAAGGGTAGAATTAGCTGCAAAGTTCTTGACAAAGAGTTTGGCTTTGTCTGATGCTGACGAGATTACCTCAGGTCCATTGATAATAGTTGGGATGGAGCACACACTTCTGTTCAGGATTCTGTTTGCTATTTGCCAAAACTGGTGGGAACCAAGCCGCAGCTCAGCTACTTTGGACTTAACAGATTGAGCATACAACTCTCTTGCGTTCCTTATTACTTTCTTACAATGGTTGCTGGCAGTCCTGAAAACGGCTTTGTTTTCCATACATCTATTACATTTGAAGCAGTGGAAAAAGTGATTTCTGTGCGCAATGGCAGCAGCATATTCTGGAGAGAACCATGGCTGGCTGTTAGGTTTTTGTTGAAACTTTTTAGAAGGTATGAAATGGTCAATACCTACAATTAACCATCTAGTCAGGTCTAATACTATAGAGCACACATTCTTTTTAAACATGGAATGCAGAGGTAGATAAGATATAAATGTACGGAAACTATCCCAGTCAGCCTTAGTGTATCGATATACTGTACGATGAAGAGGTACGTCTGGGGACTTATTACATTTCATTTTTATCTTAATTGATACAACAGAGTGGTCGGAAGATCCAAGAGGCGACAGAACAGAAACTGAACATTGTTCAGGGCAAGTTGTGAGAGAAAAGGTCTAGTAGGCTCGCATACTGGCCGTCATTATCGGGCACAGGGGTAGGTTCCTGAACAATCTGAGTGAGGTCATAGGCAATGGAGAAATCATGACAGAACCTCCCCTCATCATCGGTCTTGTTTGAGTGGGTCAACCATTCGACGTTGTGAACATTGAAGTCTCCACATACGTGAATGTTAGCTGAAGGATAAGCAGAAAGGACTTGGTCAATTTTCTCAGATACGCTTTGAAAGATAGTAACTCCGCTGTTGTGGGGGCGATAGAGAGTAAATATAAATGCAGTAGTGTGAGCTAAAGCAAGCCGGAAGCACATATAGGGTAAGTTAGGATCCTCCCTGGAGATGTCCCTCCCACATGGAAAGCTATCTTTAATATAGGCACATATTTCATGCCCATGGCGATCTTGGGGGTCAGATTTAGAAATTAAGTTAGAGTATCCTGTAATTGCAAACTCATCTAGGGAAATAGCCTGTCCAATGCCAGTTTCACTTAAAAATAAAAGGTCTGGTTTAATCTCCTGTAATTGGGTTTCAACCTCTGGAAGGTTAGAACGAAGACCCCTGATGTTGGAGAAGGAGACATGGTAGTAGGGGTCTACGTAGGAAGTTGGAGAACCGGGTTTAATCGTGTATTTTTTCTTGAAACTTGTCATGATGAAATTTTTTAATTTGTGGACTAGGTCGTCAGATTTACTTAGAGCAGGACAGAGAGGGGAAACTTAGAGAAAAAGAAACGAAGCATTTTTTTTGTAGCACATGATAAGGTAAAGCCGTAACAATTACCCACTAATATGGCATCGAGAGGCCCCACCAGAGGCTACTGCATGGTCCAGATTCCATTCACCAAATGGCAATACAACAGCCCCAGTACTTTGCACCTGCTGATAGGACAGCCTCCTTAGTGGTTAATCCAAGGTTCGGGTCCCTGACTATCAGGCGGATAACGTCAGCCCAGACAAAACGTTTACCTCCAGCACCCTTACTAGTGACATGGCTACAAGGATAGACATAGAAACAGAAAATTTCCACCAACTCTGCCAACTGTTCGCGCAAAATACTGCCAACCTAGAACCTAGTTTAATCTGAAATACGTTTTTTAACATGGTGTTAGGGCGTTTATAATACGGTGGGGCAAGTCGTAAAAATTAAACAGCAACTTTCTTTTAAAGTATTTTTATAATTTAGAAAAGGTGAAACAAACTTTATATGTATTTTAGACAACAAACAATTGTGGAATCCCGGCGAGTAGTTTTTGTTTAATTTATTATTTTGTTATGCCAGGGCGGAACACGTATCCACCGATCGAATTGTTCTTTCTTTTTTCTCTCTTCCAATTACTATTAGAATTCTCGTCTAATGCTCAGTGAGCGTGTACACGCGTCGAGTTGAAACTCAGCGCGCGGCATTGTGACTGGCTGGTTACCATGTTAAGTCAGGGAGCAGTTAAACCCGAGTAGTGAACATCATGTTCCGGAGAAATCCGAGTTGAACGCTGAGTTACGTCTGGTTCATTAAATCCATGAGTACAACTTATTTTTAGATATGCTTTATTTCTTGAATGTAACAATTTTTGTTTTACTCTTTTAACGATTGTTAAACAAAAGTTTGTTTTATACGCACGTGTAGTCAAAATTGTAATTTTTCGTCATTTCAAAATAGTCGACCGAAAATAAACGATGTCAAATAAAAGGTATTTTTTTATATGGTAATATTTTTGATTTCTAATGTTTAACATATTAGATACAATCACTGTTGCCAAAGGATGACAGGAAACGGATGTTTAGTTTTCTAGTTTATTCAAGCCGAAGGAACCAGACGTTCCATTTATATATACACACATATATATAAATATATTATATGTATATATATGCATATACATATATGTATACGTATATATGCATATACTTATATATATATGTATATACATATATATATATATATATATATATATATATATATATATATATATATATATGCATATATATGTTACTTTTGAAATTACATTTATCTTGAGTATAATATAATATATTATAATCGTGGAGAATCTATATGAGTCTGCATGAATTAAAAGATGATATAAAAGCGTGTGTTTTGACCGGGCAAGTCCGGCTGCCTCCCCTACTTGAAATAACCCAGCATTATTATAAATACACAAACGCTAGAATATCCTATAGACTAATAAAGTTTAATCGTTAGAGACCCCCTTGTTTACCCAGGACGTTTTGGATAAGCGTGAGTTCGGCCCAAGATCTTAACATGTTTATTGATTGGCACCAACAACAATAGAGCATTCATGGATATTAAAAAAAATACTATTTTTGTAATGGCTAAAATTAAGATATAATAAATTTATATGTTTATATGTAATTAGTTCGTAATTATGATATGAATAAATCTGCGTGATCGCTTCTTGCGTGTAAGTATGATATGAATAAATCTGCGTGATCGCTTCTTGCGTGTAAGTAAACCGGACATATTATTTCTATGTGAAACTGGAATAGGGCCGACCACTTCCCTAGATGAGTTCATAATTAATGGATACTCGAATTTAACAGCTAAATCTGACTCCCAAGATCGCCATGGGCATGGAATATGTGCCTACATTAAGGATGGCTTCCCATGTGGCAGGGATATCTCTAGAGAAGATCCTAATTTACCCTATATGTGCTTCAGGGTTGCACTTGCTAACACCATTGCATTTATATTTGCCCTCTATAGGCCCCACAACAGCGGAGTTACTATCTTTAAGAGCATATCTGAGAAAATAGACCACATACTGTCTTCACATCCCTCGGCTAACATCCACATCTGTGGTGACTTCAACGTCCATAACGTGGAATGGCTGACCCATTCAAATAAGACAGATGATGAGGGGAGGTTTTGTCATGATTTTGCCATTGCTTATTACCTCACTCAGATTGTTCGCGAACCCACCCGTGTGCCCGATACACCCAATCATTATGCAAGCCTCTTAGACCTTTTTCTTTAAACTTCCCCTGAGCTATGTTCATGTACCGTTCATTCTCCTTTAGGATCCTCCGACCACTCCGTCGTATCAGTTAAGATAAAAACAAAATGTAAGAAGCCATCAGACGTACCCCTCCACCGTACTGTATACCGATACTCTAGGCTGACTGGGATAGCTTCCGTACATTCATATCTGATTTACATCTGCACTCCATGTTTAAAAAGGAAGTGTCCTCTATAGTATCAGATCTGACCGAATGGTTAATTGTAGGCATAGACCAATTCATACCATCTAAAAAATTCCAACAAAAACCTAACAGCCAGCCATGGTTCTCCCCAGAATGTGCTGCTGCTATCGCGCACAGAAATCACTTTTTCCATAACTACCAACGTAATAGATGCACTGAGACTAAAGCTGCTTTCAGGACTGCCAGCAACCACTGTAAAAGAGTAATAAAAAATGCTAGAGAGCTATATGCCTAGTCTGTTAAATCCAAGGTAGCTGATCAGCGGCTTGGTTCCCACCAGTTTTGGCAAATAACAAATAGGATCCTGAACAGAAGTGTGCGTTCTATCCCAACCATTATCAATGGACCAGAGGTCATCTCGTCAGCGTCAGACAAGGCCAAACAATTTGCAAAGAACTTTGCAGCTAATTCTACCCTATGCGACGAAGGCCATCAACTCCCCATATTTCCTCCTATAACACAGAACAAGCTAGGTAACATACAAATATCCGTGCATGAGGTCGCCAAGCTAATAAAAAACCTAGATTCCAGTAAAGCAACTGGCCCTGATGGCATCCCAATTATAGTTAAAAAAAGCTTCAACCAGAACTTGCTCCCATACTTACGAAACTATTTAAGCGCTGCCTTAAGAAGAAGTGCTTTCCGACCCCCTGGAAGACCTCATCAGTTTGCCCTGTATTTAAGAATTCAGGTTATAAGTCATCTCCCTCTCAATACCGACCAATAAGTCTTCTCTGTGTTATGAGTAAGTTACTGGAATCAATATTAAATAGAGAAATAGTCAACCACCTCAGCAGAAACAACCTTCTTAGTGACACACAATATGGTTTCCGTTCTGCAAGATCTACCGCAGATGTGCTGACGGTTATATCCCACAGGATTAGTGAATCTCTTGACAAAGGCTTCCTTTCTAGGGCAATTGCTCTTGACATATCAAAGGCCTTTGACAAAGTATGGCATAAGGGTCTACTTCAAAGATTTCCAGCTACGGTATAACTGGAAATGTTTTCTCAATCATTAAATCATTTCTCTCCGATAGGCTCATAAGAGTAGTGGTAGATGGACAAAAATCGGAGGCCTGCAATATAAATGGTGGAATCCCTCAGGGGTCAATCCTCGGCCCAACTCTCTTCCTGGTCTACATCAATGACCTCCCTAAACACATACTTAAATCATTCGTTGACATCTATGCTAATGACACGACCATCTACGGCAACACATCAAAGGCTGTAAATGACGAAGTTCTCTCGGATTCTCTCTCCTCTGATCTCGAGCGCGTGGTTCAGTGGGGGAAGATGCAGCTAGTTACCTTTTATGCATCTAAAACCAAATTCCTATCCTTACATCATCAACGCTCTGATCCCCATCTGGCATCAATTGTGATGGATGGCTCTCGTCTGGGTGAGGCCCCGTGTTTTGACAAGCTTCTGGGTTTGACCTTTACTCCTGATCTGAAATGGAACACGTACATCAAGTCTGTTGCCAAGGTCGCAGGAAAGATGGTGGGATCCTTCTACCGCTCCAGAAGATATCTCACTACTGATGCAATTCTCTATCTATATAAAAGCCAAGTACGGCCAAGGATGGAATACTGTTGCCATATCTGGGCAGGAGCTGCCAAAAACAGCCTATCATGCCTTGACAGAGTACAAAATAGACTTCGTGGTTTAGTGGGGGATGCCCTTTTCTCTACCCTGCAACCCCTCTCCCACAGAAGAGACGTTGCGAGCCTATCCTTGTTTTATCGTTATTTTCATGGCAGGTGCTCGTCTGAACTCCAATCCCTGGTCCCCCCTCGCCAAACTTTCACGAAAAACACCCGTCTAGCTGAATCCACTGTGAAAAATTTCCCCCACTCTATATCTGTGCCTAAATCAAAACGCGGATTTCATGAGCAAAGCTTCTTTCTTAGAACTGCACGCCTGTGGAACTCTGTTTCGTCTGCCTGCTTCCCTCCGGACTACAACTTGGATGTCTTCAAGTCTAAGGTTAACAAATGCCTAATGAACCGCCCCCCCTAATTAAACACTTCATAAAATCTCCTCACTAACGTGATGTACTTGCAATAACCCTTATCCCTGAGTGGCTTCCGGGCCTTGATAAGTGGTGATCACTGTGTAAAAAAAAAAAATTAAAAAAAAAAAAGTATATCGATGGCAATATTTCCTGCCTCTACGCAAATAACACATGCGTTTTTCTAACTCTTTACTGGGTATTGATTGAAAATAAAAAAAAAAAATCCTAGAAAATAAATTAGATGGAATTTAAAAGATCCTTTTTTTGAAAAAAATATGGCGGAGGAAAAGCTATATTAATATATTTCCTTCCTGGTTTCATGTCAAAATTTCAACTTTATTTATTATTAAAACTGTGTAACTGGCTTGCTTGCCATAAGGTATTTAGAAAGAATTTGAAAATATTAATTCTGTCTAATCTAAACGCATTAATACCTTAATAATTAATGGCAACCCCACTATATTACGCAATTAAATTGGTTAGAAACTCTTTATATTCAATAAATTTATTAATATAGATTAAGCAATAAGCTTTGCACATTGAATGCTATTTTTTCGAAAACTATTTCAATTCAATTAAAATGATGTTGTGTTTAGTGAAACTGTCTCTAACAAACACATCTACAAATATTTATTTTATTTTATTAATTAAATTTTCACGGTCAATACTGTAGGAGTCTTATAAAGTGCATGCTTAATTGAGATCGACATGAGATATTAAATTATAACTTCATATCAGCTTAAGTCTGATTTGAATCTAAAATTAATTCTAAATGGGAATGTTTAAAATAAAGAAGGGACAAGAACAAGTATATTATTTAATTGGAAATCATTGATATCAGTATTATTAAGTAATTTATTTATTGCGGACTATTATCCTCATCTTTCTTAGTTATTTGTACTATTATCCGAACCTTTCTTAGTTAGTTAGAAGATAACACACAATAAATAAATTAATAAATAATACTTATCTCAATAATCAATTCCAATTAAATATATATATATATACATGTATATATATATATATGTATATATATATGTATATATGTATATATATATGTATATATATGTATACATATATATATATATATATATATATATATATATATATATATATATATATATATATATATATATATACCATTCGGTACGGACCACACCACTGACGATCAGTATATGCATGGTAGATTTATAAGACCGAAAAAAAAATAAACTCCCACCTTGATCGCCGTTCGGGCCCCATGGCGCAGTGGATTGAGACGGTTCCAGGTGAGAATTGTCTTAAGATAGCGGTTTCAATCCTACCCAAAGCCGGCCAGAGTCTTACTTAAACCAAAAACGTGGTGAGACGACAATCTAGTAATTTCTGAGAATGCAGTTATGAGATTCGGAGTTCCTATCCCCTCGCGGTTACTAAGTGACGGAAGCCAGAGGATTAGTTGGCTGAACCATCGTGAAACAACAACTAACTGAGAAAAATTAGGATAATAGTCCGCAATAAATAAACTAAGAAAAAGTATGTTTTTCTAAAAAATGTTTATTTGCTAAACACGTTCATAACACTCATCGAATCTTAGCATCATGTCAACCGTATTTATTTTAAATATATGGGTTCATCACATCAATAAGATGTAGTAAGAAACTATAAGGCATATAGTAAAATTTGTGCGACGTTGTCTGCTGGTTCAGATGCAAATGAGATCCAGACAACGTATAAGAAATAACTACGACGCGCGTTCTGTTTTGTACAAAGACATCTATTTTCTCGTACGTTTTTTCATCTCTAACGAGATATTTGTCTTTCTCTTCAAAAACTTTTTTTCGACCAACCGGTGACGTTATATATGCAGTTGCATACGCGCACTCGCGTTATGGAACACTTGGAATAGCATCACAACCTTAATTGTGAAAAAGTCGTTTCCCAATGCGCATATCCTAGTTATTAACAACTGAAAAATATGCACCTGCCATTATAATCTTAAGAATACTAATAGATTCCATGAATATTTACTGATTTTATTAACGACCATATCACTGATAGTAATCCAGTGATACGAAAATATATAGTTTATAATTATTGAATTTAAACTTGAAACGCATTCTAAACTATTTTACTTTAAGGTATCCTTTCACTGCTACTTACATGTATTCCCTACAAATGGCAAACTTTTCACTTGGTAGGTGTATGAATCTGTATAAAAAAGACAAAAAAGAAACAACAAAAAAAACATTGTTTTTGAAAGGCTTAAAATTATAAAACGTATAAAAATTATCATACAGAAGAAATTCTATTCTCGTCATCGGCCAGTGTTTAATTATAGAAATGTGCATGTAATGTTAAAGTTGCAAACTGCATAAAGATAATAGCAAATAATACGACTGACTGATAATCGATCTGAGATAAATTGCCGGCCTGGTACATGATTTTAAATATTAGAGTGTGACTTTAAATATCAGAACAATCTCCGTATGAACTTAAAAATTCATCAGAATATTCCTCCCTACATAAAATGTATTCGTTTTATTATTATTTTTTTTTTTGGCTCTATTAATTTAGGAACGTTTCCTCAATTTTAATTAGCATTTACGTAAATAGCAATTTCTGATAATTCTACAACATATATTGATGTGTCATTAAGGTATTTGTTTCCGGTGCTAAGTGAACAACTAAAAGCTCCTGGAATAGATCATTCTATAATTCTATAATATATTGAAATGTATAGAATCAGGCGTTATTTAATTGAATGCTGTATTACGAGAGCATTTTACAAAATCATATCTCTCACGTGTGTAAATGCGCATTCATTTAAACTTTAATAAAAGTCCGGAATGTATTCCAGTTTTTTTTATCGTTATTTTTGTGTACTTATTTACTCCTTATATATCCTGCTAAGAAAAATCATCGCGTCTGAGGATATATATATATATATATATATATATATATATATATGTGTGTGTGTGTGTGTGTGTGTGCGTGTGTGTGTATGTGTGTGTGTATCTGTGTGTGTGTATCTGTGTGTGTGTATCTGTGTGTGCGTGTGTTACAAAGAAATCCTCACTTAACAAGGCTCGGAGACAGTCTGGGGATACTGGTTAATAAGTTTACAGTAGTCAATGGGAAACTGTCGTAATAATCATTAGTAGTGTAAATTTAGTAAATTGAATTACTTAAGAAACTGAACTATCAAGAACCTTTTCACGTTTGACTAAAAGCCGGCTAGCTTGTAGCCAGTTGGAATGCAAGAAAACTTTGCAGTGTGCCACAGAAGCTGTGTTCCTGGAATGCACGTTCAGATTAAGGCACAGATAATTAGTAGAGGAAACTATAGGGAGTGGTTTTATTTAGACGGGTGTTTTTCCGTGATTATATAGCCCGCTGGCAATACATATTTTATTTCTTGCTATGAAAATAACGATATAGCAGACACAGAATTGCAATGTCTCTTCCGTTGGAAAGAGGTTGATGGGAAAAGAAAAAGCACTCCCACTCGGCTACGAAGTCTATTTTGAACCTTGTCAAAGTGAGATAAGCTTGCTGTACGAGTACGCCATACTTGCACGTACTTGACTCTTTTTAATTTATATATATCTATCTATGTCTCTGTCTCCGTCTCTCTCTCTCTCTCTCTCTCTCTCTTTATATATATATATATATATATATATATATATATATATATATATATATATATATATAACACCCTTCGGATTTACCCTTATATGTACCTAAGTTTAATTAATATTTACCATATTACCCTTATCATTTCTTTGTGTTGATTGTGTTACAGCTAGGGATTGGACATCTTATCGCGCGTCAGACATTCACCCGCCATGGCATACATTTATCCAAGAGAACTGTAACATTGGAGCACCTGCCGACAAGAGAGATTTGCAAAACCCGCCTGGCAGCGAGTGTATTACGCCAGACATGTCGACGTAGAAAGAGAATAAACACGTATTCTATGCGTTCGGTTTTTTTTTTTCCAGCATGGCGAAGGGAGCAACTTATAAAACTAAGATGTACGGAAACTACCATGAATTAATGAATTAATTGTAATCGAAAAAGCTGAATTTAATGATTTTCCTGTTTTTATCTTGCAAGAGGAATGCACACAACGCTGGTTTCGAGTTAACATGAAACCACCAATAAAATGCATACACTCTTTAAATTTTCTCCACTTGCTACATAAATTCGCAATTCCATGTTTCCAAGAGATGTTTAAAAATACAGAATACTACTTCCAGCAGAATGGACCACCTCCTCTCTATCATCATGACGTAAGAGCCTATCTTGATTGTCACCTGCCAAACGGGCAGGTGGGACGAAGGGAATGTACCAAGTACTGTCAGCGTTCACGGGATTTGCAACCCGTGTGTCCTTATTGAGGGGCGGCATGTTAGGTACAACTTTCACATCATAACACCAGCTACAATGGATGAGTTATTAGAAGCGACCATTGAAGGATCACGTGATAACATACCAATTGCTCTGATTAGGAAAGTTTTGGATTCAATCAGTGATTGTTTTCAGCTTATTACGGATCACAATTGCCAATTAATTGAACACTTTTCATATAGGTGTAAATCAATATTTATATTCAATATCTTTATTAAATGATAAGCATAGTTATGTATATATGTATATGTTTCGTATTTTTCGCCTTCATTATTATAGTAATTACTTGAGTGTTTCACAGACAATGCGATAAATGCACATTTTTGAAAGTTCTTGCCTGCTTTATGATTTAGAGGGGCATTACATATTACACGCTATATATATATAGAAGTAATTATCCATCATTTACGTTTTCTGTATGAATATTGTAACAGCGAATAATGTTTACAATTTGTATATTACGAAACACACTTAAATTTCGTTTTTCTAATGTGTTTTTAGTAGAGTCTTATATGTTTTAATATTTTGATATCAGTAGTCATCATCATGTGTTGGTTCAAACATGCAGCATCTGTTAGCTATAATTGATTCAGGGATTAACGTAGTTCAGCAGTAACATTTTTATTGTTCTAATAAATTTTATTAGCCGAATTATTTTTATCAATAACATTTTGGTAATATAGTCTTATTTGATTTTATAACTTACAATTATTGTTATTATTTTCAATTAACACACCAAAACGAATATATATGTCAACATTCGCCCAACGGAATCCATGTATATGACATTCTTTGCTCCCGTTTACCTCGATTTTAATCTGGTAAATGTTAAGCTAATTTATTTTTTTTTTTTTTTGTATTTTTCATTATAGTTATTTATTTTCAATATTAATCCTTTCAGAATAAAAAATACACGCCCCCGTCGTTACCCGGTGTTAACCCGGCCGTAAAATGCGACTAAATATTATATTTTAATTGATACAGCATCTGAGACATGTACAAACGAGTATTATGGGTTGTTTTTCCTTACAGCTCACTTCCTGTAAATAAAAACATACTCGAGTTCAGTCGAAACTAAAACCTGAGAACAGTGAGTCAAGTACGATAATAATCACGATCTTTAAAAATATTTTCACACTTATTCTTAACATAAGAAATCTTTAAGGTGAAAAATTCACGCAATCGTATTCGTGATACAGTTAGTACACAGATTAAAACCCAATGACCTTCGCGTAAGAACTTTTAAATTTTGACCCCAGCATCGCCTATTCCGGATAAAAATTTATTAAAAGGATTTCGACCTGTCTGAATACGCTATATACCAAATATCAAATCCGTAGTAAATTCGTTGAGTATATAGATATGTAGATTTTCTAGGCTCGCCGCTGACTTAATGTGTAACATATTTACTATTTTGTGTAGTTTGATAGTATCCCAACAAAATTTATCCATACTTTCCCTACAAGCGTTTAAAACATATCTGTAAAGTCTGAGGAGGCTACATACCGGCCATAAACGGTCGCGTAGCTGAAACAAAAATGTAACTGAACAGAATAAAACGGTAATAAAAAATAAAACGTATATATATATGTGTGTGTGTGTATGTGTGTGTGTGTGTGTGTGTAAGTTTTACTGATTCTGATGATATACGGGTGCAGTTTCGACTTGAATGGTTGTGCATTGACCATCCACCGACTAATGAATAAGCGTAGCGTAAATTGCAAATTAGAGAGATTCATGGTGTTAAGGTGGGGTTGGAAGTTTGGTATATTGTAAAATCATTGTCACATGAATTTAATCTGATGTTACGTCAATCACTATTATTTTAATTCATATATTGAGAATAAAGATCCCATTGTGGAAAGCTATTACAACCGTTCTGGTTCTAATCATTTACGAAAATAGTTTAAACGCTGTATAATCTAAACCTATCTTTCTGTTCCGAGAATAATGCAACCTCAGTCCACTGGCTTTCAAGTGATTATGATAGTTTTCACTACTTAATGTTCAGAACTATTAAATAAAATAGCGTGGATATATTTTAGACAGCATTCCTCGTTTTTCAGAAAATTGTTATGTGTTAATTTCGTAGTCTCAGGGGTAGCTACTAAGATAAAAAAGACTCGATATATGTACCAGGACTGCGACGGAAAACGTGGTTTTGATATAAGACTATAAAATGATGTTTTACGTGTCCATTTCGATTGGTGAATGCTTAACGAGACACTGTCTGCTGATTTGATCCGAATAAAATGGGAGAAGAACACATTGCTTTTTTTCTATCACACTTGATCAGATAGTTATTTTTTACATGGTGGTCACCGACTATCAAGGAGCAGAGACCACTCGAGGACAAGGGTTAATAGGTATATATTAGGCATTGTGACTTTAGCGTAGTAAACATTAGTGGGAATTTTGTGAATTGGGTTACTTAGGGGGACGGTTCAATAAGAACTTGTTCCTGTTGGACTTGAAGGCAATCAGATTGTAGTCAGCTGGAAAGCAGGCAAACGGAATAGAGTTCCACAGGCGAGCAGTTCTAGGAAAGAAGCCCTGTTCATGGAATCTCCGTTTAGGTGTAGGCGTGGATAAAGAGTGTGGGTAATTGTTGATAGTGGTTCTGGTAAAACGAGTGCTTTTTGTGAAAGTCTGGCGAGGGGGAACCAGAGATCAAAGTTCAGCTAGGCAGTTGCCATGAAAATAAGGATAAAGCATGGACAGTTTCGCTACGTCTCTTCTGTGGGAAGAGAAAACGGCATCCCCCACTAAGCTACGAAGTCTATTTTGAACTCTGTTGAACTAGATGTGGCAACAGTACTCCATCGTTGGCCGCACTTGGCTTTTATATAGGTATAGAATTGCATCAGGAGTTAAATATCTACTTGAGCGGTAGAAGGATCCTATCATCTTTCCAGCGACTGTGGCAATTGATTTGATATACGTGTTCCATTTCAGATTGAGAGTCAAGCCGAGAAGCTTGTCAAAACATGAAACTTCCCCAAGACGAGAACCATTAATTTCTATTGATGGCAGCTGGGAAGCAGATCGTTGATGATGTAAAGACACATTTATATTGAGATTTGCAGCCAACGGCTCCAAATTGTGGAGACCCGTATACACGCGTATGTTCTTGTTTAAGGGCTGCTTTATGATTTCATTATGCCTACTTAGGTAACTATATAAAGTATTTTGCAGCAAGATTTCAATTTACATTACTTTTACAGTTGTACATAACATCATTCTCCGGGAACTTGGAAACATGAGGAAATGCCATCTCCTAGAACTTTGAGAAAGGAGTTAAAAGAGTAGAAACTCATCTGCAATCCATAACCTCTACGTTGATCTTTTTTTATTTATTATTATTGTATTTATCTTGACCAACAAGGGATTTGCACTTAACATCGTACATTCGATTTAAAGCAGGCATCGGGATACTACATAGTTTGCAGCTTGGTTGGAGACTGTGCTCAGGACCTTGTCTAAGTAGGAGAGTCTAATAATATGCATTTGGCAAAAAATCTCCATGCATAGTACATAATGGCTTTGTGGAGATATATCTTAATGTAAAGTGTATGTAATTTTCGAGCGAGGAAACCCACTCCATATCAGGTATCACTCGCAATATACTCAATGTATTTGCTGAAATTAATATCTACTTCAAGTATTAAGCGAGGGAGTGGTAAGCTATGAGGTTAATTGTACTTCAATATTACAATCAGTTAATACCTATATGCGTGTGTGCGTAAAGAGAGTGCGTAAGTTATAAAAAACATAAGTCGCCGTCATTTCCGTTAAAGCTGAAGTAACCATATTATACAAATCGTATTGCTATTATAAACAGAGGCTTGCTATATGTCTAACTGAAACCGAAACTATACAAGTGAGTAATAATTTTACTGCTTTTCAATATTTTAATACAAATATAAGTTTCTTTATTCTTTCTTTATACTGCACTATTGTAAACGCTTCATACTGATGCTAGTGTAGTATCTGTTTTATTGCCCTGACGCAATCTTTTTAAGCATTATCTTCACCTGGCTTTTATAAATTTAAAGCGGAGAGAATTAGTAAATATTCAATTGATTATGGACTCACATCGAATATGCACATGCCATTAGATGTCTTTTGAATTTCTGTTATTGAAAAATGCCCACCTTTAAGTAAAAGCCATCAACACACGCAATTAAGATCCCTCTCTTTAGATTTAAATTTAAAACCACTTAAGTTTCCCAAAATGGCGTAGCTTTCTTCAACATTTTAATCAATGTTTCCCATCAACACGACATTCAAAGTTCAGAAAATATTAATTCTTGTTGTTTTGTTTTGTTTTACTTATATTAATATTTTGTAAATGTTTATTAAAATGTTCATACATTGCATAGGGACGTAACAGTGTTAAACAATTTTCGCCATATTTTTAATCGATAAGTCTCTAACACTCATTTCACGTGTCCTCCTCATCAAACCTTGAATTGCATGACTCATCACCTAACATTCTATACATTTTACCGCATAAAAGTTAAGCATGCGCTTCATCTTTGGAGTAAATTGTATTTTAATTTTTTTTTTGCAAAGGAGTGCTTACTTATCAAGGTCCAGAGGGCCTGGAGGATTAGGGTTAATAGATGTTCGGTAGTCACTAATCGTTAGGAATGGGAATTTAGTAAATTGGGTTACATAAGGGGACGGCTCATCAAGAACTTGTTTATGTTGGACTTGAAGAAGACTATACTGTAATCTGCCTGAAAGCAGGAAAACGGAACAGAGTTTCACAGGCATGCAGTTCTAAGCAAACGCATGGTTCATAGAATCCACATTTAAGTTCAAACACAGAAAAGGAATAGAGGAAATTATTGTTAGTGATTTCACATTTTTCCATTGATAATTGTTGGGATAGAGCACACAATTCCATTCAGGACCCTGTTTGTTATTTGACAAAACTGGTGGGAGCAAACGCGTTGCTCAGGTACTTTGGAACTGAAATCAGCATTAAAGTCTTTTGCGTTCTTTATTACTCTTTTACATTGGTTGTTTCCGGCCTTTCACGAAAAACACTTGTATAGTTGTAACTACTATAACTACCTTACCGTAATCACACCAATTATTTTTTCTTATTTCGGGATTATGCTATATTTTACCCACAATATGGATTAATGCATATATTGCTTATTAATAAGATATAACATGCATTAAGTATTACTCCATCATTTTTTTTCATATGTTCTAATGAAAAATATGTAATACACCCATCTTCGATGCATATTATTAAACCGTATCTATTTATGTTTAATGTATGATTTAAATTTTCATTTTTTTTCAATTACACTGATAACCATACATAAATACATATTCGATAAGCACTCTGGAATTATTTATCTCTGGAAATATCATCGTCATTATGAAATTAGATTCGTATAAATATTGCAAATATATCATATTGTTGCAGACGTTTTTTTTCCGTTTCATAACAAAATTGTTCTAAAACATGGTTTGGTATTTGGCAAGGTGTTATATAGCCTTAGATATCACTTGTTCTGTTCTACATATGAATGGTCATCGGTTTTAGCTTATATAATCCTTTTCCGTATTCCAGCATCGTCAAAAGTAGATAAAGGCACCGTCAAAAGTAGATAAAGTCACATTTTCGATACCTTCGTTTCAACCTTAATCGACGTCAAAAAGCGAATGAAGTGTCCAATTAGACTTGACCCGTATTATTCAATGTTTCCTATCAACAGGACATTAAAATCTCAGAAAATATCAATTACTATAGTTTTCTTTTGTTTTACTTATATTAATATTGTGTAACTGTTTATTAAAGAGCGTCCATGCATTGCATAGGTCTTAATAGTGTTAAACAAACATATTTTAATGTATAAGTCTCTAATACCCATTTCACGTTTCTTTCTATCTAAACCTTCAATTACATGACTGATCACCAAACATTTTACACATTTTACTACATAAGAGTTAAGCATGAGCTTGGTCTTTGGATTAAATTGTATCGTGTATATTTTTGCAAATAAGTTCTCTCTTATCAAGACCTGGAGGTCACTTGAGTAGTAGGGTTAATAGATGTCCGGTAGTCAATGGACAAATATTGCAGTAATCGTTAGTAATTGAAATTTAGTAAATTGGATTACTTAAAGCGACGGCTCATCAAGACCTTGTTTACATTGGGCGTGAAGATTACTATACTGTAATCAGAGTGAAAGCAGGAAGGCAGAACAGAGTTTCGCAGGGCTTGCAGTTCTAAGAAAAAAGAATGGTCCATCGAATACATGTTTAAGTTTAAGCACAAGAAAAATAATGGGGAGGTAATTATTTGTAGTAATTTAATTTGACAAGTGTTTTTCATTGATGATGGCTGGGATGGAGCAAATACTTCTATTCAGGACTCTATTTGCTATTTGACAAAACAGGTGGGAGCCAAACCGCTGCTCTGGTACTTTGGAACTGACGGACTGGGAATACAACTCTTTTACGGTATGTATTACTCATTTAGATTGGTTTCTGACGGAACTTTCACGAAAAACTCTCGTCTAACTGAACCCACCATCAATACCTTATCGTAATCACACCAATTGTTCTTGCCTTATTTCTGGATTATAATATGTTTTATCCAAAGCTCTGACGCACCATAGATTAATACATAGATTGGTTATTAATAAGCAATATCCTGCATTAAGTATTAATCAACCATTAATTTTAAATATGCTCTCATGATAGCTATGTGCTATACCCAATATAGATGCATATTATTATACCGTTTTAGTTAGTTTTTTAATTTATGATTTAAATTTTCAGGTTTTCCAATTACACTGATAACCATAAAAGGAAGATATATTCGATAAGATCTCTTGAATTAATTCTCTTTGATCGTCATTATAAAATTTGATTTCTATAAATGTTGCACATATATCAGGTTGTGGCATACGTTCTCGCCGTTTCATAAAATAATTGTTCTAAACCATGGTTTGATATTTGGTAAAGTGTTATCTATCATAAGATAGCACATGTTCTGTTCTAGATAATAATGATAATCGATTTTAGTTCATATGTTTTTTCTCGTTTTTCAGAACTGGCAAATGGATTGTCAAGTAGATAAAAAGTCACATTTTTGACACCTTCTTCTTTTCACCTTTAATTGAGGTCAAAATGGGAGTGAAGTGGCCAATGTTATTTGTGCCGTACACGTAACACACGCTATATCTGAAATAACTGTTCGAGAATGGCTTACCAGATTCAACACTGAAATGTCACCTCAATATATATATCGAAAAAAACAATCTAAGAAAAACTTATGAATATTGAGGGAAGATGGGCATCAGACATGTGGAAAATGGGGTGAAATGATGAAGTGTTATTTTGCGACAATTTCACGTTATCTGTAGTCGATGTGATTCACAAAAATGATAATCTTGTGTCCCACACGAAGTTTGCTATTAACATTTTTTTGATTTTCTTTAAAAAAACGGCTGGAACTTATGCAACAACCTAATATATAAATTTAACAGCATACCATACCCAGATAAAGGAAATATTAAGAAATGAATTTATATGATGATGAGGCTGGAAAAAAAGGGATGAACTATTTTCATTGTACTCACTTATAAATAATCTAGATCAGTGCGATCTACCAATACTGTGCCGAAGTGAATTGGAATAGGACAATGGAAAAAAATAACGAAAAAAATAGTCATGGCGGCAAAAAAATTTTAATGTGCGAAAAATTTTTTTTAAAGAATTTTTTAAAGTCCAAGTTGCAAGAGTTAGCGCAGTCAATATTCCAAGAAGTGTATTAAAGACAAATGCTCAAATTTGATGCGCATCGAAATAAATGTGTAACTGAAAAACGAAAATAGTGTATCTCAGCTAAAACTGCCAAATTTAAGAGTTGATTTAGCAGTATCAGTAAAACATATTTGTCGAAAGATACCAGTAACTTCTGTTTAATAAGTAGCGTATTCTCGAAACGTATCTGAGAAAAGAAGTAAAACAAGATGATGGAGATAAGATTAAAATATATAAACCAAGTGTTTTTTTTATTTATCCATTATTCTTCCCATCTTCTAGTTGTTGTTTTCAGGACGTTTCGGCCAACTTTTTCTCTGGCCTTCGTCAGGTGGTTAACTACGACGGGATAGGAGCGCCGATTCTCCAAACTGCATCCTCAGTAATTAATTGCTTTCATAGATGTTGTCGTCTCACCACGTTCTTTTGGAAACTTAAAGCGTAGTTTGAAGATTCGGCTTTCCTACCCCGTTGCGGTAACCACCTGACGAAGTTAAAAGGAATAGTTGGCCGAAAAGTCGTGAAACCATAACTAACGGATAAGGAAAATATTCCGTAAATAATGAATGGATTAATAATAAAAAGTATTCGTGCCAATAAGAAATTCAATTTATTTAATAATATACACATATATATATATGTGTGTGTGTGTGTGTGTGTGAGTATATATATGTATATATATATATATGTATATATATGCATATATATGTATGCATATATATGCACACACACACCCACCCACACACACACACACACACACATATATATATATATATATATATATATATATATATATATATATATATATATATATATATATATAACCATTCAGTACGGACCCGACAATGGGAAATCCCATAACAAATAAAAACGTGGAATTATAAGCCCAAACTATCCTACCATGATTGGTCTTCGAAGCAAGTGGTACAGTGGATAGAGACGTTAAATCTTGACGGTTCCAGCCGAGCACTGTCTGAAGAAAGCGATCTCAATCCTACTCAAAGCCGGCAAGAGGCTTAGTTAGCCAAACATAATTGGTGAGACATCAACTATTGAACGCAGTAATTGCTGAGGATGTAGTTAGGAAATTGGAGGTTTTTATCCCTTCACGCTTAACCCTCTGACGAAGGCCAGAGAAAAAGTTGGACAAACCGCCATGAAAACAGCAACTAGATCATGAGTATAATCGTTCAGAATAAATAAATGGATTAATATTACAAAGCATTCAATAAGATGTGTCCTCTAGATTAGAGCGACAAATGAATATTACAGTCACCGTTGAATTTAGGAGGTTATAATTTAAAAGCTTGCAAATTGAAAAGCATCGGACCCTAAAAAAGGCCAGGAATATTTGTTTAAAAAAACTTTCCCTTTATTTTTTGCAAAATGCTAAATGACTGTTTAACGACACGTAGCTTTCAAAAGGCACAGCAGTTTTGATCAGGAAAGAAAAGAACATTGGGTGAAGTGAGAAAATTAGGGCAACTCATCTGCCTCACATTTATATAATAACATGCATTGTCTGAAAGTATCTATGATCATTTAACTTAAACAATTTGATTTCTTGGGAATAGAAAAGATGTCAAAAGATCACGTAACACGAAGAATCAGCTTGTGAACGTTGGTCAAGAGAAACTGCAAACGGAGGTCTAAACTTTTTTCCTGAGATTTGCAGATTATTATCTGACATGTCGTCTCATTCCTGGATGCATATGTGCTTTGAAATGTTAAGAACAGCGCCCACCTTCAAACTGCTGAAATGAACACCACGAAGAATTAGAAAACTAATTTAACTTTAGGAAATGTTGCTAATGGAACATTTCCTGAGGCAAAGTGGTAATTAATAAATTAATTTTTCAGAGCGATAGAATGTCTCCTTTATTTTTTATCTCGATGGCATTCATTCACGAAGTATGGATATGTAAGAGGCCATTCTAAAGTCGACTCCCTGCAATTCATACTTGCCTCTCAACATTTGTAAATAATAAGAACGAGTTGGATATTCTAACGAATTCTATCAAATAATTTTGTAAACAATATAACGGTGTAATTTAGCACCGCCAAATATGTTTGCGAAGGTAAAGAAGAAAATGTATCCACAAGTATTGATCTTCAAACAGATCTGATAAAGAATCTTTACGGTGATTAAGGCTTCGAATACATAGAAATATCGAACACTGCTAAGATTAGAACATGGAAATAAAACAAAACAGATCACTATCGGGCACAAAAGGAAAATAAAAAAATACTCTAAAATCACACATCTATAGTTGAAATAAAATATATGCCATTGATCGGAAGGCAGTTGCTATAATGTTGTATACTGCTGGCAAACCTGACAAAAATTTAGATGAATGTTAATGTTTTTATACTAAAACACATAGACTTCTAATAATTGATGATGATCTTACTGAAAAAATTGTAGATTGATTGTATCTACTTAGCTCTGATTGTGTGATAAATAAAAAACGAAGTTCAATTAAATATACTTTGAAAGTGATATTTATTTTAATGAAGTATTAAAAGAACAAATATAAAGAATTTCAGGCTAAAATAGCAAGAAAGGAAGCATAACAATTACTTTTAAAAGAACCAACAGCGCATTTTTAAAGAATACTTAATTTAAATATATTGAGAGTTTATATCGGGTGGACATTGGTTATCCAAATTATTAAACGAGTGAAATTTTATGACGGCCTAGGATTTAGCCGCTCTCACTCGGTCCATGACACACGCAATATACAACACAGAGGAATAAGCGATGTGCAATTTATGTAAAAAGAAGGAAGAACTATAATTTTGTATAATGCCTGAATGACCTATGTTTGCTCAAAATAAATATCACAAATAGTCGTATAAGTCATGTAGATTTTCAGCTGGAATATATGCGAATTAGAGAATAGTGTAAAGTGGACTTAACATAAACTAAACATGGCATGATTAGACAACAATAAAAAAACAACTAATAAGGCCCTTGGCCATTTAAGGACTTGCAATTTCTTCTAATGCTCAATCTTTAACATAGAAACAGTAAAGTGCAAGAGAACAACCATGAAATAATAAATTACTATAGAGGTCAAAAATGGGAATTAATAAGATTATTCCATGAACAAATATTTTATCTTAGAACTGACTACAACATGGTCGTCTTAAAGTTCAAAATTATCAAGTTCTTGATGAGCCGTCCACTTAAGTATTCTAATTGACCAACTGTCCACAACTAACGCTTACTACAGAATTTTCCGTTGACTTCCGTATGCACATGAACATTTATCTTTGAGTGGATTAAGGGTCTGGATAAGTGTTGACTCATTTGTAAGAAGACAGGTTGTATTTATTGCAATTAGAACGATTAACACCATAATGAAAAACATCGAAAAGACAATTACTTTGCCAAATATATAAATCGCTGATCAGTTAGGAACGGTAAGAATTTTAACTTGAATCTCTGAAGGCAAAGGAATTATTCCTTCTTCAAAGAGGAAAGTTCAATTAAAATATTTAAACATTCATGCAACTATTAACTAATCATAATAATATTAACAATTATATAATAATAAGAAAAATGATCAGAGAGTTAAAATGGATTTTGAAGAAATCAAAATAATACCTATAATATTAGCAGCAATAGAAACAATCCCCTAAAAATTGAAAAAAAAAGGATGGGAGTAATTTGAATCAGAATAATGGCTGCAAAGATACACTAACAAACGATAAAGAAAAACGGCTGAAATATTAATGAAAATCCTAGAATACGGAAAATAATACATATGAAACACATGCGTGAGACAGACAAACTTCTGCAGAGGTAAAACATGAAGAAGCTTTACAGGGAGTGAATGTCAACAAATTCTACATCCCCATCACTCATCCCCATCCATTGTCCCATCCCCTTTCACCCATGTAACAAGTATGAAACCAAATAGCCGAAAAGGGTCAAGGAGGAAGGAAAGACCGAGGAGAGAGTGCTGATCAGACCTCCGCTGGACAAGCGCGAAGAGAACTGGGACCTTGGGGCGGCTTAGTACCACTCAAATTCCAGTACAGACATATGGCCTCTGCCAGCGAGACATCAATGGTGAGAGGCTGTTGTGATAACACAAATTTATTTGCAAATGCTACCGAAGGAATTGGAATGTGCTAGACGTCTGGGGATACTTGTTGTAACTCAGCTTCCAGGGAACATCACAGGCGTTCAATCCGATCTATGATGACCTGTGGGAAAGCTCCATGTGATAATAATAATAATAATAATAATAATAATAATAATAATAATAATAAGAATAAGAAGAAGAAGAAGAAGAAGAAGAAGAAGAACAACAACAACAACCTACAACATAAAAACACCACAAATGGCTTAATCTGATTGACAAGACAATTTTTTTTACAATCTTACAAAAGGCTTGCCTTTTGGGAACAGCGAAAGTGTATAGGTATAGCTGAAAACTTTAAAATATAAATTAAAAAAAAACCCAAAAGGTCATAAAGTTAAGAATGTTATGAAACAATTATAATATATCAGCGCCTTGAACTGTATGACAGTCAAGGTGAACCCCATTGTAATTGAAAAGCTTGGACACATAACAAAAAAGCCACCATAAATTGTTTAATCAGATTGACAAGACCATTTCTTTTACACTTTTGCAAACGGTTATAGTGTTAATACAGCTTGTATGTCTAAAGTCCAAGGAATTGACCTGATGTTTAAGAAACAAAATCCAACTAAAATCATCTATAGACTGAGACTATAATAATAATAATAATAATAATAATAATAATAATAATAATAATAATAATAATAATATTAATAATATTAGTAATAGTAATAATAATAAGGTTAATAATAATAATAATACTGCTACTACTACTACTACTGTTAATAATAATAATAATAATAATAATAATAATAATAATAATAATAAAGGTAATGACAAAATAAATAACAATAGCAGCAATAATAATTATTAATGGTGTTATCATTGTGATGAATATTATTATCGTTACCATAATTATTATATATTTGGCCACTTCAATAATAATATATCAGTTTTGATCAAAGGAGATCGAATACTATCGTGGGTGGCATGTTTATTTTTACTGGAGTCAAATACAAATAGAAATAATCCCTGATAGCATTACGGAGATCGACACGCAGAATCGTAGTATTACTCATCTTAATTACTAAATGTATTTTAATGATTATTTTTTCTATGGATCAAGTATATATTCGACGCAGTAAGACAAAGTCAATCATCCGAGAACCACATCAATCTATGTAAAATCATATTAGATATTAATGGATATATACTCAAGAGCAAAAGAAAAAAAAAGGAAAAAAATATGCTGTTGTCCACATCCCTTGTGATAAGTTATTACCGTGAAGCTTATGTTCGCCTAATATATCCATTCAAAAATATAGTATAATTAGACTCTCTTTTTTATTTTTCATATTTAAAAAAAAAACTGTGCCAAATAAGGGAGTTTACTTGTTTGGTAGTAAATGTTCAAGCTATCAACTGGTTTAGAAGAAATTACAGATAGATTAAATAATGTAAAGTTACCTTTATTAGTTAAAGCGGTTATATATGGAAGAATGACCAAAAACTATATCACAATACTTGCATAAATCGATGCAAATTATATAAAAATACATATGTTAAATTGGTAAATAAATAATCTTTACAATTATATAAATGCAACTTTGTCTGTGCGTGTTTGATATTTCCTTAGAATCTAGAAACAGCTGAACAGATTTATCATTAAAGTTTACAGAACTTTAATGGATAATATGAGATTGATCCTACTTTTGTTTTGCCTCAGAATTCCCCTAATAATTACCGGTAATTCAAAATCGAAACCGTTATTTGAATTCATCTATCATCGGTGTAGGTATTTTTCTATATCGTCGCTTAGCAATACTGATAGAACAACGGGCCGTGAAAATTCTATTGTGGGCAAGTTGATAGCCTATTTTTTATTTATTTATTTTTTTTGCATGGCGTTGTCTGTAGGTGAAATATCCGAACGTAAATGTCTTAATTGTTATTTCATTACATGCAAATAATTTTCTAAGGCTTGCATATTTCCGTGTTTTTGTTTTGTTGTTTAATTTTGCATGACATGGTTTGTAGGTGAAAGCCCCGCACGTAAAATATTTAATGCTTGTTTTTTTTTTCGTTAACTGGAAAGAAGTTTACATAAAATAATTTTATAAAGGAAAGGGTATGTTCTGTCAATTGTAAGGTAGAATAACATATCTTTGGGACTAATTACTGCATGGAGGCATGTGAAGCTTCCTCCCGGGCGATTTTACGGATTTCGATGACAATAAAAATATAGAAGTGAGAAAAATGTATGATCATAATTCAGTTCCGGGCAACGTTAGGTCTTCCTGCTAGTGAATAATACACCTAAGTAAAATGCACTAAATATAGGAGGTATGAGATTATATCAGAAAATATATGGCATATTAATTTTGCTCCTCCCTTATAACACGATCAGCCGGTCATTGGCGTTTGACTGTCTTCAAGTGTTACACTAATTTTCTTAGAAACGGTCTCGGGAAGATTTGAAGAAGGTCATTCATTAGGATCTGTGTATCAAGAAGAAAATCCTACCAAGATGTTGGATGTGGGTGTGGCTCCTTTATTCTCTCAAGATGACCTCTGCACCCTGGTGGCATTCTGGTTGGGATTTTCTTTCTTCGTTCACCAGGGCGCTTCGTTGTATGATGGAAACATTCATGGTAGACTCAATAAAACACACAACACAACACAACACAATCGTAATATTTATGATTCATAATTAACTGTATATTTTACAAAAATATATTTTACAAAAACAATTTACACTTTACATATCCTACAATTTTTTTTTTTTTTTTAATTACATTTTCACCCCAAACAAGGCAAATTACCACTTTGGTGTAGGGGGCTACTATCAGGGGAAACAACTACTGGGGTACTATGTAGGGATTTGGGCAGCAAGGTGTCGGTTCACGTTACACTTGAACTTCTGCACGTCAGTACTGTTGGGGAAGCAGGGACCTGGAATGGAATTCCAGAGTCTTGCGGTTCTGGGGAAGAAACTATTGGAGTAAAAAGATATTTTACATCTAGGGATCTCTACAGTGTGGGGGTGGGATCTAGTAGCCTGTCGGGTTTGTCGAGGGTGCTCGCGTCGTGGGGGCACAAGTGATTGCAGTTCGTCAGAGCATTCACCACTAAAATACTTGTAGAAAAGGCAGAGGGATGCAACATTTCGTCGATGGGACAGAGGCTGAAGCTTAGATGCCAGTTCAGGGCCTATCAGGTTTGCGACTTTCTTTTGAACCTTGTCAAGGAGCGAGATACTAGTAGCAGATGCACCATCCCAGATGTGGCAGCAATACTCCATACATGGGCGAATGGTGGCCTTATAGAGGTACAGGATACTTTCGGGTGTTAGTAGTTTTCTAGCACGGTAGAGAGAGCCTACCTTTCTTGCAGCGGCCCTGGCAATGCCTTCAATGTAATTGTTCCAACTCATGTTTCCTGTGAACGTTAGGCCAAGGAGTTTGAAAGATGGACTCTCAGATAAAGAGTCGTTGGCCATTGCTATGGGTGGTAGAGAGGGTTTCTTGTAATTATTGAATGAAACTAGTTTAGTCTTGGCAGCATTGAACGCGACCAACCACTTTTGTCCCCATTCCACTACAGATTGGAGGTCTTCCTCTAGTGTTTCTGCCATTTCTTTAGAAATGTGTTCATTCGTCTTCCTGTCGTGTCTGCCATAGAGTGTAGTGTCATCAGCATATATACCCATCTCAGAGGCAATGTTGTCGGGGAGGTCATTTATGAATATCAGGAACAATAGAGGTCCAAGGATAGAACCCTGGGGCACTCCCGCATTTATATCATATTGTTTAGATGTGCGACCGTCGAGGACAACCTGGATTTTTGTCTTATCTAAGAAGGATTTAATTATGTTAAGTATTCTACCAGTCATACCGTATGATCTGATTTTACTGAGGAGACCCTCATGCCATACCCTGTCAAAAGCCTTAGATATATCTAGAGCTACCGCTCTGCCTTCCCCCGCTTTGTCCAGTGAATGGTATATACGTTCAGAGATCACAGTGAGGATGTCTGCTGTTGAACGGGCTTGTCTAAATCCATATTGTTTGTCAGTCAGTAGTTTAGCATCTGTAATATGATGGACTAGAGCATGGTTAATTATGGTCTCAAATATTTTGGCAAAAAGTGGGAGGAGGCTAATGGGGCGATAATTTGATGGGTCTGCCCTTTCGCCAGAATTCTTGAATACTGGTACAACAGAAGCAGGTTTCCAACAGCCCGGAAAGCAAACTTCATTAAGACATTTGTTGTAGAGTTTGGAGAGAACTGGAGCTACTTCGACTGAGCACTTTTTTAATAGCACAGCTGGGATAAGATCGGGTCCACATGCTTTTGAGGTGTCAAGGTTTTTTATGATAGCATGCACCTGAGCAGGGGTGGTTTTCAGATCGTCTAGTGTGGCGTCTGTCCGCATAGGAAAGTCAGGTAGCGGGTGGTTGGAAGGGTCCAGTGTGGAGTTTGAGGCAAACCGACTGGCAAGCATGTTAGCCTTGTCGGTTGCTGAGGAGACAACCTCGTGATTGTTGGTTAGTGGGGGAATTGTTGATTGCCCATTATTTACAATTATTAAACTAACTCTGCTTAACTAGTGCTGAGAAGGAAGGGGGTCGCCCCCTCTCATTTCCGGAGAGACAGAAACACCAGTGCTCGCCCCATGTGGTCTGAACGAAAAAGAGATCGATCTAGAAAGGGAATTCTGGGAGTGCATTTCTGTGTAACTACGCTTATGGCCAATTCACTAACCGGTCATGCTGTAGAGTGTGTTAGCAATCGTAGCAGTGATAGTGCCACAGGCTTGTTTGCATTTTTATATAGTTGAGCAATTATAAGCAATAGTCATGTCCTGGAAGAATAACTAGTTTATAACATGATGCATTTTATAGGTAACAAACAAAGAGGAGTATACAAAAAAAGAAGACAATAAAAAGTAAAACTTTCATTTATTTTCGGCAGCCTTGTAACTTCTGTGCTCCTTATTTAAACTTTTAATTCTCCAATTTCTTAAAAAATTGGAGAGTAATTGCTGTTTTTGACTCAATCAAACTAAAACATTCAATTGACTAGTGTTAGACCTGACAGAAATATATGTTTAGCTTCATCGATTCATGAAAATTTTGGGCGGTTCCCATTAAATAACTGTTGTGGGCTACATCAACCCAGTATTATGAATACGCCTGGGTTCAGAGGCCAACGGGAGACATTAATGCCATGTCTAACCGCATACTACGAACACGTTCCTCTCATACAACTGTAGTGCCTCCTGTATTCTTTATGGTAAATACATATCATATTCATACACTTTACACTACTTGTGGTTTATTTTATTTGTGACCCCTAGCACGTGTCTACAACAATAACATTTCAAACTAATGCCAGAATGCTTGGCAATGAAATATATATTTTCGTATTGAGTCGCTACACCGACTCATTCTATAACATTGCATAAATTAATCCGCTGTGAAAATGGTTGAATCCAACACATTTTTCCAGAAATTTTGATTTTAATCTATTTGCTCTCAATCATATTAGCATATTCACACAACATGATATTGTTTTGCATTTATTCGATTTTATTTAGCGAAGTACACAATGCGAATTTCAGAAATAAAAACAATTCAATTTGAAGGGAACATATCTTTAATTTGGTCGATGCAAGAATTACATTTCCTATATTTACTGATGAAACTTATTTTTTACCTTTTCTCTATGTTGAAACACTTTGATGTTCATAAAAACAGAGTCTTACAGAAACGGAACAAGCAGAAAAAATACAGACGCCATCTCTCTTTGAACACTTTTTATTTAAATGTTATAAAGCTTGTTTGCTCGGCGCTCATTTCTCCATTTAGTGTTAAACCATTTCTATCTATCAATCTATCGATCTCTCTCTCTCCCTCTCTCTCTCTCTCTCGCTATATATATATATATATATATATACTCGGGTATTTTTATTCAAAAGTAATGGACTAATGAATTCAACGATGTTGTTCGATAGTGCTCAATAAAAAGAGCTGATAATACTTGTTTATTGTTATATAAACATGGCCACATCCTGCTGCTACAAATAGCCACTTGTTTCAATCAAACAACAGATATCATAAGGCAGCGACTTGACTATTCAAAAGTGCAATGAATAAGCTGATTATTCATTGAACTTTTGAATAGTCAAGTCGCTGCCTGATGATATCTGTTGTTTGATTGAAACAAGTGGCTATTTGTAGCAGCAGGATGTGACCATGTTTATATAACTATAAACAAGTATTATATATATATATATATATATATATATATATTATATGTGTGTGTGAGTGCAAGTGTATAACACTTTTATTCATTGATAAGCATGTCCATTCAGATATATAGGAAACATCAGAATGCATGTACACATCATTTGTGCAAATTTCCTTTTTTAAATATGTGTATCTTTTTACTCATACCGATCCTTAATTTATGAAGCTCAATGTAATTACAGGGCATATATCAAATTAATTACAGGAGTCTATATTTCAAGTTACATGAGGTTGACCATCTTACAATTTATTATTGACAGCTCTTGTTTTGTAGCACAAAATCATTTTATTATAATATCATTGAATACAAAGTGCACTTAGCTCCACAGAAGCCATAGCGCTTATTACCCTATCAAAAGAAAATTAAATGCAAATGCATATGCATGACTACAACATTCGAATTTTTAAAGTAGCAATTACCTTTTATTTTTTCCTTTATTATACAATTTTAGGCCTTCAAGAACGAAATTACGCAAAAAAAAAAAAAAAAAAAACTTTACCCCAAATATTTCGGCAGAAGGGATACAAATAGACGCAGTTATTCCCCGGATATTGAGCACATTTTGTTGTCAGTGCTCAGACGCCTTCCCAAAAATAAATAAATAAATAAATCAAATAACTTTTCTTTCAATCCAAATAGGAGCGATGGCCGTGCAACCGAAAAAATAATGAGCCGCGGCAGTTGTATTAGATACTGAAACGCAAAAGAAGAAAAGAAGGGAAACATTAATTGACTAGCGCACTTGCCGTTACGGTCCCTAGTTCATATGACGTCAGGACGCTGCAAAATAAGGTTTTTAAACGTAGTTTTTGTAAAGTAGGCGTTCGTAACTAAACAAAAATGTTTCGCGAAAACTGCCCCCATTCCAAAAATGGTTCATTTAAGTACTCGAGAATACTGTTTTATTCCCTGTTGATGGTTGATATGCTTTAATGTTTGCTCATCTTTGTATTTCAATTATATCTCTAAAATCCGTTTTGAACAATAGTTATGGCTTAAGATAATACCAAAATGTATAGTAGTGTGCAAAATATCGAGCTACATATCGACGCGATTATTAGCATAGTAGTTTCACAAATATATGATGGAACAGGCAGACCAATATACAGATAGAATAACACGCACTGTAATACACCCTCGCACATCAACGCGCATATATATATATATATATATATATATGTGTGTGTGTGTGTGTGTGTGTGTGTGTGTGTGTGTGTGTGTGTGTGTGTCTATGTGCGTGGGTGTGACAGTGTTTTAAAATATATAGCGAGGAAAATCATTTTTTTAATGGTGGTGTTTGAAATCTTAGGATCAAAAGTATGACCAGAAACGCAGAAATATATACTGTTAGTAAATGTTATGAATTTATTTATTTAATAAAAGTTGGAAATGAATAACCATGTGCTATTCATTTAACTTCTATTCTTCCTTTTTTTGTTTCGTGTTTATAGCCAGATGCACCTATTTATTAATTTTTTGGTGGATGTTTTTTAATAATTTTTTTTGTTATTCTAACTAACTGCTCCTGCACAAAAAGAAATCTTAAAAATGGGCCCAGCAATGCACGCACATAGACTCATATATGTATACTTGAGCACATAGACATGTATATAACCATCTGCGTATATATGTATGGATATAGATATAGTATATAGGTAAATATCTTTATTAGTGTATATTTTATGCATTAACTTACATTTTCATTGAAAACTCGTGAATGCCAGTATTATTTTCTTACTAGCAGGGCCGGACGTAAACCTACATTGTCCCGTGGAGGCATGCTCCTTCCTCATCAAAAATAAACTACGATTGTAGTTTGTGGCCAATCCTCAACGTCCTAATGTTAAACACGGGTTTTGGAATAGCAACCCCAAACCTACGCAACTTACGCATCTCGTATGGAATGGACACGACCAACTTCGTAATGGTAAGATCGGAATTTGGAATCGAGACCTGTTTTCTTTTTAGGTAGTAGACTCTCCAAGTATTTGCCCTCAGTAAAACCTTGGTAGATGTTGTCAGTATACCAACCGACAAAGACGATAATCTCCCAAAATTGTGGTAGTGTAGTGTGGATATAAGTACGCTTTTTATCGCGAGTACGTAGAATAGTGAACTACAGTGCATAATGCATGCAATTATAGATCGAAAACTACTTGCCTCCGTCAAATTTAAAATAAATTTTCTTATTCAGCATAGTCTAAAACCTTTAGAGGTCGCCAATTTAAAGAACATTTTTAGTTGGTAGTAAGGTTAAAAAAAGTACCCAAAATGGTTAATGCTTGAGCAATTTGGAAAAGAAGTACTGAAAAGAGAAGTAAACAAAAAACAACTAAAGTAAAAATGAAACACAATATATAACACATTAGTATATCTGTAGGCAATGTAATAAAACGGGAAATTTGTAATTTAGCGGCGTAAATGATTTGGCAGCGAGAGGAAGCAAAAAATGATGAAATGCCGTCAAATACAAACTGACAGAAATTGTAACAAAAAAAGTTTATTATTTTTCGTCGGGGATCAGTTTTCAATTATAACGCTCCACTGAAGTTAACAAATACTTTGTGGCTGTCAGCGAGGAAAATATTTTCGCAATCTATTACTCGTTTATAATCACAAAGTCCGTGTTCAATTTAGTAGAACGGTAAGGTGTAAATAATGGTAATCCAAAAAATGCGTAATGGCATCAGACACTTTTGAGTTAATGTTATAGTTAATTTTTGTATGCATACATCTTTAAAATGAATGAATATAAAAGTGTAAATGTTTTTAAAAATATAAGTTCATTTCAGCATCGGCTAATTTAAGACGCGGAAACCGGATATGATCTAAAGAAAGCTTCTATGTTTGTTTTTTTTAAAAATGTGTAAATAATGTTAATCAAAATAATGCGTGATGCGATGTTTAAGTTAAAAGTAACTGTTTTGTTGAATTTTTGTAATTCTCATTCTGTAAAATAACGGAAAAGTGACGATAGTAAAATGTAAATGATTAAGTTGTTTTTTTTCGAATCGATCAATTTATGGCGCAGAAAGAATATGATGAAAGGGAGCTATGGCTTTTTTTTATTTAAATCTAACAATGTGTTAATAATGTAAATCCTAATAGTGCGTATTAGTATGTATAACTTGTAAGGAAATTAAACAAAAAACAGTATGTAAAATAGAGGAAAAACGACGATAGTAAAGTATAAATGATTTAGAAAGAGATTAGGCCATGTTAGCATTAAATAAGCAGCAACCGGATATGCTATACAGAAAGCTGAGACTTTTTGCTATAATGTAATAATGTGTAAATAACGTTAATCTAATATATATATATATATATATATATATATATATATATATATATATATATATATATATATATATATATAATGGAAATGTCTGCATGTGTCCGTGTGTGTACAATTCCTTGCCGAACTACTCTGTATATTTTAAGTCTACAGAGTCGAGATTTGGCAGCAAGGGTATTACGGGTTGGGAAAATCTTTCTCGTTGGTTTTCGGCCTAAAATTTTACTGTCAATGTCTTATGGTAAAACGATTTGACTAGTGAACACTCTATTAAACTCCTCCGCCAATATATATATATATATATATATATATATATATATATATATATATATATATATATATATAAATATACGGTCTTTGCTAATCGAGCCAGTGATGTCTCGTGTTGCCGACTTCGAATCGTCCGATTGGTGTTAATCGTGACACCCTGCACTGAAGATTCCCGAAAGAATGAAACACTAGTGTCTGTAGGTATTTATTATAATATTAAAAAAAAATAATTATGAGGGCCGCTTTAAGAAATCCATTTCTTTTCGTTGAGCACTTTCAGTTGAATTAAAGTCGGTCAACTTAACTCTTGTGCATAGATCATCGTATAACGCTTAGACCACTTTCTGGCTGACGTAAAGAGCATTTAAAATCAAAATGTTTACATTCAACGTTATTTCACGCGGTAAATGGTAGCCGAATAGACACGTCTTTGCTTATCGAGCCAGAGATGTCTCGTGTTGCCGAGTTCGAATCGTTCGACTGGTGTTAATCGTGACACACTGCACTGAAGATTCCCGAACGGATGAAACACTAGTATCTGTAGGTATTGAATTATAATAATAAAAAACTAATTATATATATATGTATATATATATATATTTATTTACCAGTGGTGAAAAAAAACCGGACTAAAGTGCTCAATGTGTAGTCAGAGCAGTATATAGGAAATTTATTACTGTGAGTCCAGAATGAGTTTACAAATTGTTTCAACTAGAGGAAAATCCTCAAAGAGAGGAAAAATCCAACTAGCATCATCAGAATTCATAGATGGACTAAGTTATAAAGTCAAATAAAAATGGAAAGATCGTAGATAAAGGGGAGTTAGAAAAGAAGGGGGAGTGGTGGGGAGAGGACGTTGGAGTTTAAAGTAGTAGGAGTGTATTAAAAAAAGAGAGGGGTTTATAATTAAATATTAATTATGTATAAATTCTTATATACGTGTTTTTTAACGGTTTAAACTTAAAAGACGCTACTTTTGTTGATAACGGCATAAGTAACAGTTAATTTAAAGGATCACCATGGCAACAGGTTGGAGAGTTAATGTTAGTGAAGGAACGGGTTGAAAATGGGGTTTAAAGTAATTTAGCCGGGCGGAGAGAGATTGAATGATATTTATTGTTTATAAAATGGAAAGAAAAAGAAAAGGAAAATTAAGTTAATGAATTATACTTTACAGGTTTATTTTAATAGTGTAATGATATATATAATTAAATATAATAAATAAATTAGCCGGGCAGGTAGAAATAATACGTTACAGGTTTATTTTAATAAAATAAAATAAAATAGGTGAAGGAACGGGTTGAAAATGGGGTTTAAAGTAATTTAGCCGGGCGGGGAGAGATTGAAAGATATTTATTGTTTATAAAATGGAAAGAAAAAGAAAAGGAAAAATAAGTTAATGAATTATACTTTACAGGTTTATTTTGATAGTGTAATGATATATATAATTAAATATAATATATATATAAATAAATTAGCCGGGCAGGTAGAAATTATACGTTACAGGTTTATTTTAATGAAATAAAATAAAATAGGTGAAAGCTTAAGTAAGTAACTTAAATAATAGAAAAAAACATTTTGAATAAGTAACACACAAATATAAGCACACACATAAATATGTACAGCAAATGCACATACGTAAATGGGGGAAAAGCACATGCGTGATCACACATACATATATATATATATATATATATATATATACATATATACATATACATATATACACAAACATACATATACAAACACATATATATATATATGTACACATACATAGATACGTAAAAATACACGCATATATACATATATAAACATATATGCAAATACACATACATCCAGATGCAAACACTTACACATACATATATATATACATATACATATACATACATATATATACATATAAATATAAATTAGGTGGGAGGGGGGGAAATTGAAAAATATTTTATAAATAATTTTTAAATTTTCAGGCGTTGTAGTTGAAGGAAAGAGAGAAAGAGAAAAATATAAATTAATGAATTATAAGTTACAAGTTTATTTTACTAATATAGAAATAGGTAAGAATATCAGTAAGTTAATCAAATAATAAAATTCATAAAATTATTAGGGAGGTATTTATAATAAGTGAATAAAACACATACACACAGAAAAACACACACAAATATACATGTAGAAGATACGTAACCAAATACAAATATATATAAACACATACATATGCACACATGTAGAAGATACGCACAAACACAAATACATATATATACATACATATACACACACACATATAAATATACACACATATAAATACATACATACACACACATATACATACATATACAAACACACACACATACACACGCACACACACAAATATATATATACATATGTGCACATATATATACATATATATATATATATATATATATATATATATATATATATATATATATATATATATATATATAAATTAGCTGGGCAGGGAGAGATTGAAAAAATTAATGTTTTGTTTTTAATTTATTATTTATAGTTTTTTGAATTGTCGGGCGTTAAGTTGAAAGAAATAAATGAGAAATAGAAGGGTAAATAGGTGAATTATACGTTATAGGTTTATTTAATAAAGTAAAAAACCTAAGGATATCAGTAAGTTAATTAAATAATAAAAATTAATATAATTATTAATAAAATGTAGATAGTAAGTAGATAACAAAAACACACAAATACATACACATGAGTACACATGTAAAAAAATACACACATCAATGGGGGGAGGAGCATGTGCTTGAGTATATGTACAAACACAAATACGAAAAATATGTAAATAAGCTTCGTGTTAAAAAATATGATAATTATTATTGAAAGAATTAGTAAGAGGTAAATATAAGAGAAAAGCGTATTATATATGTTATATGTAGATGGTAAATTAAATAATTAATTAAAATAGAAGGTAAGTAAATGATTAGTTGTTAACAAGTAGATAATAGACCGAGAGGCAAGTCGAAGGATACCAATTGTAATAAGTATGTAATTGAAATAATAGAAATCGAGACCTAATTATGGAAATAGCCAATAAGAGACTATGGGGCGAGAACCTTTAAATAATGACATAAGGAGTGATTAAGGCAAAGGGGAGGGGTACAAAAATGAGTTTGGTAAAGAGAGATGTAGCTAAAAAATGGTGGGATAAATAGGTGGGGGTTCTGTGGAGGGGTTCTTTTAAAATGAATGGGGGACTATATAGTTTAGGTTGTAAATAGGGTGTGTGTAATTCGTTAGTGTTAGATTTTAGGGGTGGGTTATAGTTATTATTAGAAGGGTGAGAAGTTGCTTAAGAGGTGGGATTTATAATGTTTACAATTAAGTGAGGTTTCAGTTTTTTTATTTAGAAGTTTATCTCTATCTCTAAAATTAGTAATCAGTAATTTTTCAGTTAAGCATAAATAACATGGGGAGTTTAGTGATTTACAGGTACTAGCTCTATTAAGAATTTCCCAGCTAATAATTGGGGTGAGGTTGTTTCGGGTAAGTAGTAGACAGTGGTTAGTTAATGAAGTACTATTTGGGTGGTTGGGGTTATTTAGGGAGCATTTATGCACTCTAAATCTGTCTTTGAACGTGGTGCTTGAGAGGCCAATGTAAAATTTTTTGTTTTGTGGGTCTTCAGCAGGGGCAATAGTTGCTTTGTAAACCACATTTGTTGAGAGACAATTTTGCTGGAGCGGGCATTGGGGTTTGTTAAGGCAGTTACAGTTATTTTGACCATTGTTATTATAGTTGTGGTTATTTAGTATTTTATTGTTGTGTTTTTTAATTTTATTTTCTAGATTATTTGTGCAACTGTAGCTAAGCTTAATAGTGTTCTTATTAAAAATTTTATGTAGAATATTACTAGGGGGGAAGTGGTGATTAAGAAGCATGAAGAATTTTTTACCTAATTTAGTTTTTATCATATTATTATAGGGAGGGTTAAACCAGAGGACTTTGCGGGATCTGTTATTCCTATTTGTATTGTTGGGTTTATTAGGGTCCAAGTATGTAATATTAGGGTTGGAATATCCAGATTCCTTTAAAGCATTTTCAAGGAAGGGTTTGTGTAGGTTAAAAATGCTGGAGTTAGATGAGTTTGTGCTAAGCCTTTTTTCTATTGATTTAGGGATATGTTTAATAATGTGTTTGGGGTGGTTGGACATAGGGTGTATATATAGGGGGTATGTATTATTTTTAGTGTATGGTTCATAAGTATTATTAGGGAGGTTAAAGGTAACATCTAGAAAATTTACTGTTTTTAAGTTGGAAGTTACTTCAATCTTTAGATCCATATTCTTCAGTTCCCTGATAATGTTCTTTTTAATGCCTTCGCACTTTGGGCCGCTTGCGTTTTTAACAATGATAAGGCCATCATCTCTGTAAAGTCCCACGTTGTTGTTGGGGATAAATTTTGTGATATTATATAGGATGAAAAGGCCTACTAAGTCAGTAGCCTCAGCTGCATCAAAAGCACCCATCGCAAGGTCGAAGGAGGTAGGTTGGTCTTTTTTAGTCCATTGAGAGTCCTGGCTTAGTAGGACAGTTTTACGGCATTTCAGAATGATGTCAGTTTCAAATGGTTGAACATCGGAGAAGGTAGAAGCAAAATCCAAGACAGTGTCAAAAAGGTGTTTAGAAATAGAAGGGTAGTAATTAACTATGTCAAATTGAATAAATGCAGCCTTGTTCTTGTTAGGTATTCTTTTGAACCAATTAATGGTGTCTTCGGTGTTAATCCACTGGGTTAGGTTGAATTTATTTTTGATTTGTTTATTGATTCTTTCAATTTATTTATTATATTTAATTATATTTAATTATATATATCATTACACTATTAAAATAAACCTGTAAAGTATAATTCATTAACTTAATTTTCCTTTTCTTTTTCTTTCCATTTTATAAACAATAAATATCATTCAATCTCTCTCCGCCCGGCTAAATTACTTTAAACCCCATTTTCAACCCGTTCCTTCACTAACATTAACTCTCCAACCTGTTGCCATGGTGATCCTTTAAATTAACTGTTACTTATGCCGTTATCAACAAAAGTAGCGTCTTTTAAGTTTAAACCGTTAAAAAAACACGTATATAAGAATTTATACATAATTAATATTTAATTATAAACCCCTCTCTTTTTTTAATACACTCCTACTACTTTAAACTCCAACGTCCTCTCCCCACCACCCCCTACTTTTCTAACTCCCCTTTATCTACGATCTTTCCATTTTTATTTGACTTTATAACTTAGTCCATCTATGAATTCTGATGATGCTAGTTGGATTTTTCCTCTCTTTGAGGATTTTCCTCTAGTTGAAACAATTTGTAAACTCATTCTGGACTCACAGTAATAAATTTCCTGTATATATATATATATATATATATATATATATATATATATATATATATATATGCTTTTGGGGATTATGACAAGAGTCTAAGTAGCAGAGTATAGTTTAACTTATTTGTGAACCCAATAATACAATTAAAATTTAAAAAAAGTGCTCGTTGTAATGTAGATATATAATAAGCGCGAAAGGCATGTCTATCCTAGAGCTATTTTAATATTAAGTGAGACGATTTAAAATTTATAATTAAAAGTAAGATAACAAATCAATTTTATAAGGAAGAACAAACAAAATCAATAAAGTGTACGATCGTTTCGGAAATGGTATTTTTATTGTGATAGCCATTGAGTCTTAAACAATAATGTTATTGTATAGTTTTTGAGAACAAGGTCTCCTCATCAGAAAAAATACTGGGTGGTTCATTTTTAAATAAAGACACCAAAATAAACCTTGAATTTTGAAGTAATGCAGATGTATCTGGGAAATATTAAAATATAAAGGAAAATAGTTACTTTAACCATCCCAATGAATGTATTGACGATGATACGTACGGATTTTAGAACAGCGAACCATTGCAAGGTATTAATATTTTGTTAAAATATTTAAAATCTAGATTCTCTTAACCCTTCAACCAGATGCTACCTCATTTTCTTGTATTTTTATTTATCCTACATTGTTCATGAAAATGTAACTATTTTCCTTTATATGTTAAATATTTTCGAGATACATCTGCCTTACTTAAAAATGATAGGTTTATTTTGGTGTCTTTAGTTAACAACAAACCACCCGATAGTTTTGCTGATGAGGAGTTCTTGTTCTCCAAAACTATATGATAAAATTATTGTCCAAGACTCAATGTCTATTACAATAAAAAAAATAGTTTCCGCAAAGATCGTACAATTTATTGATTTTGTTTGTTCTTTCTTATGAAATCGATTTTTAATTTTTAATTTTAATTATAAATTATCAATCATCTTACTTAATGTATCATTCTATCTATCTATCTATCTATCTATCTTTCTATCTATCTATATATATGTATATATATATACATGCATATATATAGTTAGTTTTAATATATATATATATATATATATATATATATATATATATATATATATATATATATATATGGGAGCTACACAGATTATTCCGCGTTTAATCCCCGCGCTCGGATTTATCAGTCTTATGTATATATATATATATATATATATATATATATATATATATATATATATATATATATATATATATATATAGATATATATATATATATATATATATATATATATATATATATAAATCAGCCCAGCTTTGACAGTCGTGTTTTAAATTTCTTTCATTTCATTTTTCTACGTACATTTTATCTTTCTTTTAATAATGGTATTTGAACTCATTCTCTTTTCCTTGTATCCATTTCTAAATTATTCCACGGATTTCTGAGATTTGAATTACTTCGGACCATCCTCCAATTACGGGATTCCTTCATTTTACTTGTGGACATAGAAATTTAACCAACTTTTTGGCATTCTGGATCTTTGGATTTTATGGTTATTGGATATATTCCCCATCACTAGACTATTCATTCGCATGAAATCACCTTTTTCTTCACCCTTTCCCCTCAGCTTCACTATTTGTTACCAAGTAACATCTATCACTTCTTGTAGTTTAAATATTCGATCACGCATTTTGCTACATGTTACCTTCTTATTAGAAGGAAAGTTTTTCTTCGAAACTCCGCGGATTAAGGACTATTAACTTTTTGTTTGATTCCTTATTAAAATTAAATATGTTTTAACTCTTTTTCAAAAATGTTTTTTACATGTTTTATTAACTACCTGTTCTTATATATATATATATATATATATATATATATATATATATATATATATATACACATTACAACGTGTGAATTATGTAAAGGTAACCTACATCTAAGATTTTAAGATTTTAGACCCGAAATTGGCGCAGGAGTTGTGTAGAATCAGTAAATATTACTTCTTTTAAATTTTACCTCTTGACAGCCGAAATTTTATCAAAAAACTGATTTAAAAGCTTGCTGCATGTCGGAATACCCTTTATATAAACTTACGAATGTTTACACCCATAATTAGATGAATATTTACCTAGAGAGAGCACGATCAAATCTATTGCACTCTGACGCCTTAAAACCGAAACTTTTGACCAATAAACGATTAAAATATGACTGAATACACTTTATGTAAAATTTCAAATGTTTTGAGCAAGAATTGTCTGAGTAATTAGGTAGAGACCG
>NC_136508.1:54877749-54900249 GCF_053919585.1 Euprymna scolopes
ATGAGAAGGGTGGGGATGTTTTGCAACTATTATATATTATGACTATACTATCACAATTTTCCTACAAATAAATCAACTTTACCCCGTTGGCAACCTATTGTTTTACCGCGTGCATTTTCAGCGGTTCAATTGCTTTTTTTTTTCGCGTTTAAATTATCCAAATAAAACATTGTTAATAGTTTCTGCATTTTTTTTACATGGTTCATTTCCGTATTACGTTTAAGTTATGTTAACGCAATTTGCTTACAAATAAATCTACATTAAGCCGTTGACAACTATATGAGCATTTTACAACGTATGGTTTTATTGTGTGCGTTTTCAGCGTCCTAATCGTTTTTTTTTTCGCGTTTAAATTAAAAGATATATCAAAATGTGAGTTTAACTTTTAGTATTATGCTATCTGTTCAGTGCACATTTATATATACGTATGGCAAACAAATCACTTATTGTTCAATAGCTGTATTTTTTTTTTTACTAAAAATAAACAATTATAAAGAGAACGATGAATTATATCGGCATAAAACAACTTAATCTACTGAGAGAAAACGGATAACTCAAGTATAACCAATAAAAGAAAGGTGTGTACTAATGCAGAGAGTAATCTAGACGTAATTCACCGCACGCCTGGCTTTCTCTGGAACATGATGTCAACAGCCGTAATAAGCCTAGCCTTGCCGAGAAAATTAAGCCTTCTGACGAAACATGAAGCTGAACCAATGACAATGTAGCGCAATGGTTTTCTACGTGACGCGCGAGTTGAAAATTCAAAGCAGCAGTCGACAATTTGGAAGAGGAAGAAAAGCAAATAAATTAGTAAAAAAAAAGCAGTCCATTTCGTAATTAACGTCAGAAAAAAACAAAAAAACACATTAATTATATACCCTAAAGTGAGCAGCTGTAAACACCAACCGGAGTCCTCGATCTTTGTCAAGAAAAAAAAAACTACTGGCACGGACGAAAACTTGTGCATCATGTGAGCAAGGAAAGGTAAGCGATGGCTATGCCTGGAGGTGTCAGCCTACCATATGCCGAACTTTTACATCATCCGGACTGGTAGCTTTTTTTTTTGCCAAGTCTAGGCCTACGATTGCCACTATGGGCGTTTGAGCAAGCAACACAGAAAGACCTCCATCGTGAATGCGGAATACGATTTACGCACACACACTATTAATAACACAACGGTCTGAGGAAACAACAACAATATCTGTATAAATATGAAAAAAAAAAACTATCCCGCCTAGTTTTATTTCAATTTTTCTAGTTTTCAGGTTTTTCTTGAGAAAAAAAAATAATAAAATAAAAGATTAAAAATAACCCCCCAAAAAACAAAGAGATATTTTTTTCAATTTTTCTTGAAAAAAATAACATTATAAAAAAAAGTGTTTATTTGACTTACCTTTGAACCTTTTCTCGAACAAAAAAATCAGTCGTCAAGTTTCTTTCCAACTTCTAAAAAAACATTTTCAAACGTTTTCGGTGGTGCTGAAAGCGAATATCTCATTTAAATTTGCGGGAGATTACTAGTTTTCATGATATGAATATTTTTTTCCAGAAGGGGGGATTACTTTCCTATATAAATTTAACTTAAAATGATCCCCCACCTTCTGACCACGTAGTAATTTTTTCATATTAAAACAAATTAAACTAATATTCGTTTTCATCATCTCCGAAAACCGGCGTATTTTTTTTTTTACTAAGATTCGTTCATTTTTTCATCTCATAATTAAGGACGCGAAATATGGTGCCAGTAAATTTACAAAAATATGCTTTTTTTTTTCATTATACAACTTGCAGAGTTGTTAACAGGTGCTTCAGCAGTTAAATATTTCACAAACTGTATGTTTACATTAGGGGGCTGTGGAGCATCCTAATATAAACAGAATTTATGTGAAATATTAAACGATTCTGCTTTAATGCATTAATGGTTAATATCGGCACATTACTTACGGAAAAACGGTTACTATCTACAGAAGCACATGTTAAAAACTACACAAGTTCTGTAATTGGACACCCACATTAAAAAAAACGCCCATGTAAGCTTACTGACGGCATTATTAGCGTCCTAAATTCTAAAAAAATGAACGAATCTCTTAGTTAAAAACAAAACAAAACAAAAAAAAGGCACCGGTTTTTTTTGGGGGGGTGCTAAAAACGAAAATTACAGTTAAATTCATTTTATGATTATGATAAATTATTAGGTGGTCAGAAAGTGGGTGTTCATTTTACGTCAAATTTATATAAGACAGTGATCCCTCACTTTTCGAAAAAAGTAATTTCTTCATATTATTCCCCAAATTTTAATGTGATATTCATTTTCAGTTCCATAGGAGAGACGCTGCGAGCCTTTGTTTTATCGTTACTTCCATGGCAGATGCTCGTCTGAGCTTCAATCCCTGGTCTTCCCTCGCCGATATTTCACGAAAAGCTGAAACCACTGTCAAAAATTTTCCCCACACTTTATCTGTGCCAAAACCAAAACGTAGATTCCATGAACAAAGCTTCTTTCTTTGAAGTGCACGCCTGTCGAACTCTGTTCTGTCTGCCTGTTTCCCACCAGATTACAACTTGGATGTCTTCAAGTCCAACGTAAACAAAGTCCTTATGAATCGCCCCCTTAAGTAGACACTTCATCAAATCTCAACATTAACGTACTGTACACGCAATGACCCTCATCTCGGGAGTGTCCCGGGCCTTGATAAGTGGTGACCATCTTGTAAATAAAAGAAACACCGCAAATCTATAAAAGTCGTCATTTTAAAGTTTTTGGAGGAGTTGGAAAGAAACTTGACATTGACCAAAACATCTTTAACGTTATTTATCTAAAGAATATATGGTGCTAATGCAGAGAATTATCTTCGCTATTTTTTAAATCGTATGCCCACGTTTAATTGACGTTTTATGATATATTTTTCTATTCAATTGAAATGTTAAATTAGAGAATAGGCACAAAACAACCTCCCCTCCCCATGTTATGAATGGCTTTTTAAATAATAACGTTATTATTTCACCACGGATCACTCTCTGCATGAGTACCAAATATTTATATAGCAAAAAAATATTATTATAAATTATTTCTTTACAGTTAATAAAATTTAAAATTTAAGGTAGGTTTTCTTTTCTTGTTATGCTTTCATCGGCGACGCTTGGCTTGATTTCCTATACGACACTCGATTTACTCCGGCTGTTGGCGTCATTGTCCGGAGAACGGGTGGAGTTCACTCTCTGTATGAGTAACAAAAGGTTACTTAAAAATTAGGAATAAGCAAAAAAAAATTACCTCCGAATTAAAAATTAAAATTCAAGTTAGAATAATATTTCGAAATGAAAACAAATCTATTATAGAAAATATTTAATAACGTGCTTAAAGAATTAAACTATGACAGTTATTCCCCTTGGTTTTCTGGTTTGACATTTAAAGGTTCCAGATTTACGATAATAATAAGTAAATTTAAGTTAAAGAAAATGTAACTTGAAATGAAAATAAACTAAATAATTACATGATAAATTATAGTTTTAAATAGTACAACATTAACAAGGTTATTATGTTGAATAAGTAATATAATCAGGCTAATTATTTAAAATGATTTAATTTAATGAAATATGCTACTAACCATAACTCAGTCGATGTATATGTGATGTGAAGAATGCTATATGCAGAAGTTACGCAAAAAAATAATGTCTCCTTTGACAGAAGCATCCTACAATGGGCATTAATATTTCTTGACCAGGAGAAGTGTACACACACTATAGACACTTTATGTTCCTTTGATCATAGGGTGTTGTACATACAGACAAACACAGACATGAACGCTATTACTTTATATATATATATATATCTAGATTATGTAATAATATACGCGTACAAAATCCAATACATTAAAAAAAATGTAAACTAAATTTTATACATGATTGAAATAAAAATCATAAAACAGCAAAGTAACAAAACAAAAACACATGTAAAATTATTAGGTTTACAAGAAGTTTCTTGCGACTTTTAACTTTTAAATTAAGATGAGCATATCTCAGCTCAAACAAAATATATATTGATAGAAATAAGCACTATCGAAATGAATAGACATTTGCCTAGGCTAATCCAGTGTATTTAGGCCGGTGACTTAAAGATATTAGTTTTAGTAGCAAGGGATTCACTGAAGGCGTTTTATTTATATCGTTAAGGTTTCTGAAGCATTTCTTACGCAGAATGTTTTCGAGATACTTGAAAATGTCGGAGTCAACAGCAAAGAGATCCGGAGAGTATGGAGGGTGTGTCTGAGTTTAGCTATGTGCGCTCGGCATTGTTGTGGAGAAGAATTGAACCTTTTCTGCTGACCGATGCTGGATGTTGTTGTCGTAGGTTTTTATGCATTCCATGCATTTGTTGATAGTACTTCTCCGCTGTAACGGTTTTTCTTTCATATAAAATAGTGTAATTGTTCAGACCGGTCACAGACCACAAACAAACAGCATTGCCTTTTTCTTGTGCAACTCTGTCTTCGTGAATTGTCGGAGAGATTCGTCAGCGTCTAACCATTGAGCGTTGGCGGTTTTCGTAAATAACCATCTGCTCATCACACGTCACAAGCCGGTCGAGAAACAGGCCGTTTGGCTTGCGTAAACAAAGGAGAGAAAACACTCCATGACGGCGTTTTCTTTTTTTTTTCTTTTTTTTTTTTCGTTCAATTCGTGCGGCCCACATTGTTTTTTCTCGTCTCACTCAATTAGTGGGAAATCGTCTTATACATTACGACTTATTCAGAAGTATTTTCTCGAACAGTTGTGAGTGGATTGGCGCAGACTAAATCTCTTAATTGATGGTTGTCAACAAATGATGGTTGATCACTACAATCATCATTTTCAAAACTCTTGTCGCCGCCACGAACTTTATTAAAGAATCATTGTGCTGTGCGTGCGAGTAGTATTAGTTTATGGGACAACCTTTTAGTTGGTTTCGCTAGATTTTTAAGCAGTTTATCCGCCTAGTAAAATTGACAAGAGGAAATGTAAAACTTGTGTGAATTTGATATTTTTTTTTCGTTTTGTATTCAATGTTTTGAAAAGAAGATATAGTTATTTTAAAACAAATGTAATTTGAATAATTAAATAGAGCGAACACCACTATTGAAAACGATATATTAAGTAAAAGTATTATTTCGATATTGGTAAAGTATATCATGTGAAATATAATTTGAAAATTCTGCCAGACATTTCTACTCAATCAAATATTTATAATTAGGAAATAAAATACTTGTAGTAAATTCTGTTCACATGAGAAACAAATTAATCTTAATTGTGACGAAAAAGGACAGTTAAAAGAACCAAAAATCAAGGAACATTATTCAATAGTTTTATTTATAAATAAAAGATGAAGTAATTTGTGAGAATTATCCCAAACGAAGTCATAAACGTGATGAAAAGAATAAGGCGGTAACAAAAATATAGTTACGCAATGGCTGCAGGTGTATAAAACAAAATTACCAAACAACATCGATAAACGAAACCTTTTAATTGCATACTTTTATTTTCCTATAGTTGTGTTGTTTGTGTTTTAGTATCAACTGTTTCTTTGAAAGAACAGGAAGCGTTTAACTAGCAATAGGTATGTGCATATTATTATCCTATGCATAATTCCCATCCAATCCGTTTCTAATAGAAATAACATATCATTTTTTTAAAATAAAAATCATCGTATGAATAGAAAAAAAAAACTTTTAGAAATAGTCATATATATGAGAGTAAGAATTATAAAAAAAAACCTACACACGCAGTAAATGAATAAAAAGTATATATATCTAAAAACGACAAGCAAAAAAATCCTCCAGATGAGTCTGCTATGTAGTGTATGCAGTATAAAAAAACTAAACGTGTTTTCAGTGCTAAGTGAGTAAAGGAGTGGTGTTGAAATCATGTGCATAGGTTTACGTTCATTTTAGCAAGATTTATACATATGTTTTACTATTATACTGTTGCTAGGCCGTAAAATACGCGTCAATATTATTTTTAAAGTCATACAAATTCAGTATTGACTATTCTAGTGTCAGTGTTCTAATAGTTTGTATATATTAGGTTGATGAAAAATAATGTCGGTTTCTGACGTATATATATATATACATATATATATATATATATATATATATATATATATATATATATAGATAGATAGATAGATAGATAGATAGATAGATATAAATATATATATATATATATATATATATATATATGACAAAAATGGCATTCTTTTTGCATCAACCTAATATTATATTCACCCTTTGTATAGTAGTAATTCCCAAAAGTAAAAACAAATATATATGTGTCATCAGTTTTATTCGAAATCGAAACATATAGTGCCCTAGCCTTATCAGCTACTGTTTGAGCTATCATCAGATGTATACGAAATAGTTACAAATAAAACCATTATAATAAAGAGATGCATATTTGTCGATGCGTACAAGTCCAATTAAAATTGACTTATATCAACTAAGTTGATATTATTTTAATTTTGACCCCTAGCACCTTTTTTTTTACCGGCTAAATACATAAAGGATCATCCAAAAAATACTGCGAGTATTTGATCCGTCTCGCGTTTCACGGCTACCATGTATGTCGGTAAAGATGTAGTTTATAAAAAATGGAGACAGACCCACGGACAGAGTGGGTTTTATAAATGAGATTTACTAAAGGCTCACAGATATTGACATTTAAGACACAGAAAAACTGCTGTATATTCACTCACACATGACTGTGACATATCGTGATATGTTTTTTAAAAAAAAATTAATAGAATACCAGGAATAGAAGCGTGTTTATTTTTGTCCGTCTCTTGAAAATAAACCATGGATTTAAAGAAAATTCTGGACAATTATCTTAAACTTTTGCTAAACGAAACCGCATATTGTGAAAAGTTCTTCACGGTCATACACCGTTTTGTCTACTCAGGCCTTTTAGCCAAACCCCATTAGGTATTATCAGTGTAAGAAAAGAACACAAAACTCGTAGTACTAATTTTATGAATTAAATATTTATGAGATCGACAGGGAATGATCACAATTCACATTGCCAGAACATTTAATTGCTTGAATTGATGCGCGCGAATTTGAATAAGGCATATTTTCTTTGCGCTTATCTTTAGACGATCATTTCCAGATTTAATTTTCTTTTTATATGGGGATCGCCACTTATAAAGGCCCAGGAGCTACTCGGAGATAAGGGTTATTGTGTGCACAATAATCAGTGGGATACTATCGTAGTAATTATTAGTATTAGGGATTTAATAGGTGTCATTACTTAAGGGGGCAGTCCATCAGGAATTTGCTTGGGTTGGACTTGAAGGCATCCAAGTTTAATTCGGGGGTGGGGGCAGGCAAACGGCAGAGAGTTCCACAGCCGTGCAGTTCTAAGAAAAAGCTTTGTTCATGGAATCTACGTTTTGATTTGGGCACGGATAAAGAGTGGGGAAAATTATTGACAGTGGTTTCAGCTAGTCGGGCGTTTTACTTGAAAGATAGGTGAGGGGGGGGGCAGAGAATGGCGCCCAGTGGAAATGTTTTACTCTTTATAATCAGCAGTATAGGAAGAAATCTAGGTTATTCCTATACAAAATTCTTATACTAGTGCATCGTGTCTTTGCGGAGAATTACACCCATTACTTCGCTGTTAAAATCAACTTGACATTTTTGCCACTCGTATTTGTTCTCTGAAATACTTTTCTCATCATAAGTAGTCGCACATAATTTTCCTCTTTGAATTTAGTTTTCCTATAGAACTGTAAATTGCCTTGTCTTCTTTTACAAATGAATCAGCAATTATCAAAACTTGCATTCCACTCGGGGATAAGTGTAAATAAGTGTACATAGTCAATGGGACCAATATCATAATAGTCCTTGGAGGTGAAAATATGGTAAATTAGATTACTTAAGAGGACGGCTCATCAAGAACTTCTTCATATCGAACTTGACAACGACCATGTTGTTATCAGCTAGAAAGTAGAGAAAAGTGAGAGACTTCTACAGGCGTGCAGTTCTAAGAAAGAAGATTTGTTCATGGAATCTACGTTTAGGTTCAGGCACAGATAAACAGTGGGTGAAATTATTAATTGTGATTTAGCAAGACGAGTGTTTTTCGTAAAAGATTGGCAATGAGGGATTATAGATAGAGGTTAGGATGAGAACTTTCTATGAAAAGAACGATAACGCTAATACTAATGCACGACGTAACTTCTGTGGGGGAGAAGTCGAAGGGAGGAGTAAAGGATATCTCCCACTAGGATAGGAAGTCTATTTAAAACCTTGTAGTGACAAAATAAGCTGCTTCTAGCAGCTACTGCAAAGATGTGGAAACAATACTCCATCCTTGGACGTACTTTTTTACTTATTCACCCATCCAGACCGGCCCTAGCGAAAAGTGAACTCACTACACGAGTTTTTAATGAAATTCAAATCTTGTCGATAGCTGGATACTTGATGCTTCGAAAGGGTTATCAATGGAATTTTTCATCGTGACGCCGTCACGAGATGGGGTGCGTACCACGGCTTAAGAGACTCATCTACCCTTGAGAGAAGTATGGACCTCGCTAGTTTCTCAACCTGGTATTTTATCTCACGCTTATACAAGTACAGAATTGTATCAGGAGTGAGATACTGGAACTGTAGATTAATTTCACCATTTTTCCAGCGAACTTGGCAACGTATTTGATGTACGTGTTCCACTTCAAATTACGCGTAAAGATCAGACCTAGAAGCTTAAAACAAGGAATGTCTACAAGACGAGATGTATTCAATTCAATTGATGCCAGACAGAGATTAGACCGTTGATGATGTACATATATCAGCTTGGTTTTAAATGCATTAAAATAAAATAACCACGTCTTTTCACCTTGTACTAAATATAAAGATCAGATGAGAGATAATCAGAGAGAACGTTGTTATTTACAGCCTTTGAAGTGTTGCGATAGATGATTGAGTCGTAAGCAGAAATGTCTACGAATGATCTTAAGAAGTGATTTGGGAGATCATTATCAAAGATCCAGAAGAGAGTTAAGCTCGGGATAGATATCTGAAAAACACCAGGTTTAATACGGTAAGCTTCTGATGTCTGCCCGTCAACAACTACTTTTGTGAAACTATTATTTAATAATTGTAAAATTATTTAAGCTATACTGTAAATGGGGATCTTATGGAGTGAAAGTTTATGCCACTGAGGAGGTTATTTTTGCTAAGAGAATTGACTACTTCTCTTTTTAATACATAGTTCAGCAACTTACTCATGATGCACAGGAAATGTATTATTCTGCACTGAAAGGACGATGGTCGAACATTTGACTTTTTAAATACCCGGCATAAAAATGGGGTTTGTTAGGGTGTTGGTGAGCAATTCTTCTGGGGGCAATGTTTAAACTGTTGTTAAGTATGAGAGCTAGTTCTAGCCTAAGTGTGTTAAGCACTATAATTCAAATGCCAGCAGGGTCAGTTACTTTACTGGAATTAAACTTTTTTGTTTAGCTTGACAACATGAAGCAAGCATATTAGTATGTCGCATACTGTGTTGTCAGACCCAGAAGAAAATATGGGGGCGTCGGCCCTGATCGTACTGGCTAGTATTAATTGAAGCGTTCTTGGCAAAATATGGCGAGATTACTTCAGATGATGGTTGGGATAGAGCACCCGCTTCTGTTCAGGACCCTGGGTTTAAGTGGCTTAAATTGATGGGAACAAAGCCGTTGCTCGGACCGTATACATTTAATATTGGAGAAGGGAATTTTAAATGAGGGTCTACGTTGTAAGTTGTGGTTTTGAATTTAATCTTGTATCCTTATAGAGACTTTTCATGATAAAGTTTTGGGATTTGAAGAACAAGTCGACTGCCTTGTTTAGTGCCAAAGTTAGGGAAACCAAGGAAAGAAAAGAAACGAAGAAATATTCTTTTTTTAGAAAATGATAAGGTTACTCAGTAACAATTACCCATTAATATAGCATTGAGAAGTCCCATCAGATGTTACTGCATGGTCCAGAATCCACTCCTTAAATTGCAATGCAGTAGCCTCAGTAATTTGCACCTGATAAGATGACCGCCTCTTTAGTGGTTAATCGAATGTCCGGGTCCCTGTCTATCAGGTGGATAACGTCAGCCCAGTAACAGCGTTTACCTTCAGCACCCTTATTAGTGATGTGGCTACAAAGTTAGAAATATAAACACATTTTTATGAACTTTTCATAATTCGCAAAATCTCACTGGTGAATTATTCGATATTTTGATGTGACTGAACGAAAATAGATGACTAAACAAACGCACCATGATACATTCACACATGACAAGCTTTTCATGTATACGTATGCCCAACGCAGCATACATCTATATTTGTAACAATCCTGCTGTCGCTGGATTCACAACAGCATTCATATACAAATAATTAAGCCGGCTGCACGATGTGACATCATTATAGAGATAAAAAGAACAGAAGTTCTCAAAGAAGTTAATATTCAAAATGTGCTCAAGGCCTAGATAATTCTAGACGCGGTGGACTTACGTGAGAGCGGAAAAGAACGTGTTCATGACACGTGTGTTGTGAGAAATGGGACTCGAGACGTGTTTGAAACGTATGGTAACCCGGAAAAGAATAGTCACACTCGGACAGACGAAAAAGAAATGAAGTGTTAAAATATTTAGAAAAATACGTTGTTGGAAATATCTGATATAAAAGCTCCGTTAAAAAATGAGTCGAATATTTTACCTTTCTGATGTGTTCTTGTGACGGAGACTACCAAGTGTTGGGCATGTTAAAATGTAACAAGGTTAAAATGTGTACAGCTTTACATATGTTCCTTTTCAAATATGCTTCGTTATAACCAATGCTGAATCGGAATGTTAAATCACTTCGGTCATTGGTACATATGCAGTTGAGACTACAATGAATATTGCACTGATACTTCTAATAAATATGTTACCGTTTCTTACGATAATAATAATTATAATAAGACGTATTATTACTTTTATTATAATTATTATTATTTGTAATAGTAGCAGATATCTTATTAGTGTTGATACTATTTGTTTTTCTTGTTTAAATTTATAATTGTAGATAGGTTCACGCATGTTTAAGAGAAGCTATTGTCATCTATCTAAGGGTGTCTCATATTTCATATATAAATACCATTATATATATATATATATATATATATATATATATATATATATTACTTATGTTTATATTCTGCTACGTCTAACATTCGCTCTGAATATCAGTTCACCATGCCTCCATTTGGAATAGAATTTTTATATAGGTATATATATATATATATATATATATATATATATATATATATATATATATATAATGTCGAAGTGCATTACCTTTTCCTTTCGACCTAGTAAATTTTACCAGCAATTTTTGATATATCGGCACATTTTATAGGGAAGTTGCCCAGTATCTCGATATTTGACTCACAATTTTTTCATGGTACATGCCACTCAAATTTATATTAGCCTTTTTTTCCACATTTATGCCGTATCTCGAACTGTATGCGATACATTTAAAATAGCAATATTAGGTTATACAACACAGCTATAAATTGCATTTCGTCTTCTTTTTCTTTTATATGTCTAGCATAAATTTTCAATAGCATAATAAGTAAATCCCTTGCCCCCATCATGATTACTGGAAACCTCGTCTATTTGCATTCAGTGTATCGATGCGTCACTCTTGTATTTTTATGATTAATAGTTTCATCAGACCTCAGCATGAATAGGACGATTCCACTTTTCCTTAAGCATATCAATATCTAATACTTACATAAATGGTAACGTAATCTGCTCAACTTTATAGGTTGTAGCCAACCTTTAATTATGCATGTTGATCTGTACCGAATATAGTTTATATAAATTTGGTAGATAAACCACACCTTAATGTGAGAAATCTTTTGCAATTTCTTTAAATTATCTCGATCGGCCAGTATTCTAAAATATGTGTTTGTTTTAAATGACGATTTTTTTCCATGGAAGGCTTCGAAAACTTTTCTGTAAGTACCTTGATTTATTATGCATATTTATATGAAAGCCTTTATTTCTATAGCGCACTTTGTTCACTTTTAATTTGGTTTCTCGACCTGTAAGACATGCATTTGAATAAGCATGTTCGATAAGGAGACTAGTTTTATGATGCATTCTTACGCGTACATCCAGTATACGAGAAATATAACAATGTAAGGTTAGAATAGTTCGCTCAATAAGAGGTTTCCCCACTTTTAAGCTAATATCCTGGTGTGCTATAAATGTTAAGTGCTTATATTATACTTAATACAACTCATCTTTAAAAGACTTTGTCCACTTTATATAGACAAGAATTGAAGCCGAAATTTCAGTATGTCGATGTTTCATATTTTAGTAAAAAAATATTTTCATTATAAACTCGGAATCCTTATTTAATCTCCTGCATTATAAAGATGAGATGATCGACGTTTTAAAGTGTGTTGATTAATGTCATTTTCATGTAAAAATTTCCGCCGATTAAAAACAGATTTTGTAACTGACTCTTCACTCATAGGGACACAACTAAATTGTAAGTTACAGAGAACCGAACAAACGAAACCTAGAAATGCGGTAAAAAAATATTTCACCAGGCTTGAAATCAGTGTTTGAATGCATTAAATGTTACAACCAGTATCAGAACAGATATAACAGTTTGCTCTTGTCCGTCGGTTTGTTACGCTTTAATTTTAAATGTCATTTTTATTAAATAAGCGCCTCTTAAGCATACGTCTTTTCATTTCTTTCTCGCATTTCCTCACCCAAGGTTTCCTCTTCTCGCATATATCTCTGTTTCTATCACTTTCGCATCTTTCCCTGTAACTTCTCCCCTAAGAATGCCAAGACATATATTTTCATTTTACAGCTGCCCCCTAAATTAGTCCGTTAAACCTAAAAAGTAATGGAGTAGATGGGGCTGCCACGCGGACGAACCAGCCTCTTGTGCTTGAACGATCAGCCAATTGTTCGGCTTGCTCTCGTGGCGTTCTTTTTTTTTATTTCTAAACGGACGTCTTTCATATCCGCCTGTGTCTCTCCATCACTCAGTTCAAACGCTGATAAACTTTCTCCCATCGCGGCTCTCCATTATGCCGGTGTCATAAGTTGACGCTATTCTGCAAAGGGTGGAGGGGTTATCTTTACGAAACCAAGGCGAAGACATTGTGTTTTATGACCGTTTAAATCATCTAAATCATTGACACATATTTCACTAACGCTACTGAACAAAATAGAAAAACACCGAGAAACTTAGCAAAGAAAGACAGTGAAAAGATGGGGCTGGTTTAACTGAGCCACGCCATCTCCCCACAAACAATACGTCTTATTCGTATCATTTCCAGTCATTAATTTTATCTTCGTTTATATATTTTATGAATGATATCATAAGTTTCAACGAATTATTGCTTCTTGCTAAATACTTTTGTCCGCTGTCACTGTTTCTTTATAAAACACGATTATTTAAGTGAATTATACATTCATTGGAGTAACTAATAAAGGTATTGTTATACTCAATTTCGTCGTATAACTGTATGTATGTGGCTTTGCAATGATGTATTGTAACCGACACGGATGAACATATGGGGGTTGTATGCATATGCAGAGTCGTGTGCCAAGTGATGTCACGGTAAGGAAAAATGAATATAATATAAAAAAGAATGTGTACACCAACTAATGGTTATGTTTGAAAGGACAAATTAAGAGACGAGACGAATTTACACATTATTTAAAAAAATATTCGTAAATGTCTTTATTGCAACGGAAAAAAGTAAGAGCCAAGTACCTCTAAGCATGGAGTATTGTTGGCATATCTAAGCAGGACCTGCTAGAAGTACTTATCCTTATATCATGAAAAAAATAATAGCCTCTAGATTATGATAATAATAATATTGAGAAAAAATATAATAATGGTGATAAAATATAAATAAAGAAAGAAATGTATAGAGTACAAATATACAACTCCAAAACAATATTTATCTAAAATTTTACAAATAAATGATTAAAATAGGCAACACAATTTAATTATCTCTTCCGTGCTAATTACACGCACTCCAACCACAAAAACCTATCCTTTTCTCTATCCTGTGTCCTCTTACTCTTTTCCCTTGTATATATATATATATATATATATATATATATATATATATATATATATATATATATATATACATATATATATGTGTGTGTATGTGTGTGTGAGTGTGTGTGAGTGTGCGTGTGTGTTTGTTTTCTAGATATTTTTAACCGTTCATATTTGACTTCTAATAGAAGTATCCTAGTTTAATGTAAATTGAAGAAATTAACTGCAAATCAAGAAGCTAAAAAGAGACTCCGCACATTCGAAAATTGTTATTTAAATGTGAATTTAATGACATTAATGTAGCATACTCCGGGTAAAAGGCGCCCCACTGCTCTTCAATTGTGTCCAACGTTCTTATAAATTTATAATTTTAGCATTGCATAGCTGTTGCTAGATGTAATGAGATATGTTTTCGATAGAATTGAGGTCTGAAGTTTGTGCAGGTCAATTCAAACACGGAATATCATACGCTCAAGGAACCTCTTGACATGACCAGCCGTGTGCATGGAAGCTTTATCCAGTACGGAGCTGAAATTTTTATTCAAATTCCGTAGGAAATGCTCAGTCAACATATTATAGTAGGTGGTCTGAATAATTCCATCTTTCAAGCGACCTATAGGCCCTGGACCATTGGCAAAAATAACGCCACAAACCCAAACTAAATCTCTACCACCTTGCAGCATTGGAACTCTGTATCTAGCATTAAATTCCTCGTACTTTCTTCGACCGACGTATTACCTACAATCACTGCCTAGCCTATTGAACTGGTTATCGTCGGTAAAAAATTACATTCGATTAGTATGAAGAGACACGATCTTCATTGAATCTGACGGAGTCCAGGCGACGTTATCTGTTCTGTAGAGAAATTATTGGCTTGTGCCTTGGAACACAGCCTGGCAAATTAAATTCATTCAATATCTTCTTAACTGTAGAAATGTAGCAATTTTCTTTTTACATGGGGGATCCCTAATTATCAATGCCCTGAGGCCACTCGAGGAAAAGGGTTATTGTGTGTACAATAATCAATGGGATTATATCGTAATAATAGTTGCTATTGGAGATTTTTAACAGGATTACACTGTTGTTGAAGTTGGGGAACAGTTTCAAAGTTGTTTCTAAGGTGGCGGATTTGAGAGATTTCTCTTCCCTGTAAGAAGTAACAAAAGGTCGACCAGATTAAGGGCATCACGAAGACAGCTTGTATTTTAGTGCTTTTGTGCAGTCAATAGTAATATTTCTCGCCAGATTGCAATCTGCGACCAATTTCCCGATTGGATAAACCAGTAAAGTTGAGATTAATGAACTCCTGACGATCACTAAGAGAGACTTGAGCTATATAGACTAAATGTTACGTTGTATATCCTACAAAATATAACAGTTGCGATTAAATATGCTAAAACAGTGGATATTCTGCGATTAGACATGCTAAAAGCGAGATATTTTAAGCTGATCTTAAGCTCCTGTATTGTTGCGGATTTTTTTTTTTTTTTGCTTTTTGCCTTCTCGGTGTAAACCTATTTTTTTCAATTGACGTGAAAACTACGCTACTTTAATTTAAAGTCAAATATAACCAGGTTAAATTATAGAGGGATAAAAGGTAAATAAAATGATGTATAGGTAATTCGAATAGTTACATTACATTTAGATTAACATTGCGTTTTTAATGACAAGTCATACTTTCCTTTTGGCGGCAATATATATATATATATATATGCATATATATATATATATATATATATATATATATATATATATACATAAATATAGCTGAAGTGAATGATGCTATATGCTTATATATATATGTATGTATATATACATATATATATATATATATATATATTACAATTATTAAAAGCGAATTTGCGATAAAAATATATGTGTATAAAAATGTGTGTGTGTCTGTTCGCGTAATAAACAAGAGCGATGTGCAGACAAACAGACATACAAAAAGAGAGGCTAGAATGACAGAGTAAATGGAATTAAGAATAATGTAGCACTAATTATGATCGTCCCAGGAATTTTACATAAAATTCAGGTTGAATATGATGTTTTTTTTTATTGAATTGATTCGATAAATACATTATTTAGAGTATAGTGGACTGAGCTTAACAACAGAATGACATTTTTGTCTCTTTCTATATTTATTATAGTTTTCCTTGAGACACATAAGTCGTGCGAATTGTTTTGTTTGTGGAATAAATGTTATCTATGCCAACTATCTATTTTAATTTACTGGAAAACAATTCCTTTTATCTTTATATTTCTTATATAATGCATTTCAATTCTAAGCGAGTAACATTTTTATGTTAAAACAATTATTTGTAATACTACACTAATGTTGAACTCTTACTAGTCATGTGCTCGCTATATTTCAGTACAACAAAAAAAGATAATTTTAAAATCGATATTTACTTGGTGATCTACTAAATGTTATGCATTCTATAAAGCGACTAGGATGTTACAGAACAACTATCACATAATTAAGTCAAAGGGAATTCTATTTATAAGGACGTATCACTGAAATCGTCGCAAGAAAAGAATCATCCCAGAAATGAGTCAACAAAATATAAGAAAACCTACCGACCGAGATATCAGATAAATATAACCAATAAATTGCAGGAAAAAAAATGACGCATAAACATTGTTTAATTTTAAAAAATAAAAGCCACGGATAATCTATACACTTCATACAGACACAGGACAATATATATTATATTATATTATTATATTAACATTGATGTTATTTGTAGTGAGAGATCAAAAGTCAAAATGACTCATACAAACCAAAAAAGTATATTATTTAATTATTGGAATTCTTTTGAGGTGTGTAATTGGTATACTTTTATTTTATTTGTAAACTATTATCCTCATCATTATAGTTGTTGTTTCAGAATATTTCGGCTACTTATTCATCAGACGTTAGTCAGTGTCGCAGTATATAGAGACTCTACATTTTTATGTGAGCATTATCTGAGGATAGCCGGCAAAAGAATTAATTGGCCAAAAACTCGTGAGAAGACTATGAAAGGCAGTGATTACTGAAGACAAAGTTAAAACATTCAACGATCCTATCCCATCAGGTTTAACCACCTGACGAAGGCCAGAGAAATAGTTGGCGGAAACGTCGTGAAGTAACAACTATTAAGATGACGATAACAGTTCGCAAATGAATAAATAAAATAAATAAAATAATATTTCATTATTCGGCCATTTAAAAAAAAAATGTTTTATAATAGTTCACAAATAAATAAATAAATAAATAAATAAAGTTATACAAATTCCAATAGTTAAATAATATACTTTTTTGTTAGTATTGCGTATTTTTACTTTTGATCTCTCTCTACATATAACATCAATGTTTATATAATAATATAACATAATCTATATTGCCATGTTTTTTTACAAAAGAATTCACCACTTATTAATGCCCAGAAGCCACTCGAGGATAAGGGTTAAAAGGTTACAGTTCTCAAAAGGGCAATGTTATAGTAATCGTTAGAAGTGTAACTTTAGTAAATTGGATTACTTAATAGGAACGGCTCATCAAGAACTTGTTTCATTGGACTTGAAAACGGCCATGTCGCAGTCAGCTGGAAAGCAGGTAAACGGAACACAGTTTCACAGGTATGCAGTTCTAAGAAAGGAGCTTTGCTCATGGAATGTCCATCTAGATTTAGGCACAGATAAAAAGTGGAGGAAATTATTTATAGTGGTTTCAGCCAAACGAGTGTTTCTTGTGAATGGATGACGAGGGGTTAAAAAAATACCATAATTTGTGGCATTACCACTTACACCTAAATATCAAATTCTTTCTGTAAACACCTAATTAGTACAAGCTAGTGTGTCTGTATTAAGTGTATAGATAATTCGTGACTATTGTTTTTTTTTTAATTGAACACTGTTTTTGCATAATTTTTTCTGTAATATTTTGGTTTTATTTATGTAGTATCTTTATTTTAGTATAACTATTGAATAAGAAATCCATTTCGTCTTCGGTTTAACATGTTACTATAATTAAATCTATTGCTTACAATGTATCACATATTTTTTTTTACTAACAATAGTTCGAATAAGTGAATTTGCCACCAAATTTTCGTAAACTGTTATTATCACATATTAAAAAAAAGTAAATTCTTTAATCGCAAAAGATGCGTTACATACAACCGTCTTTATAATTATTCTCATAAATTATACTTCACATATTAGACATATGTAGTTGAAAATGTAGTTTTATCAACATATCTATAAACGTTTTCATGGTTAGAAGCCTACATTAACTTTTTAATTTAAATTCCAATATCATTCGAAATCGTGTAAATAGTATCGGTTTAAATAAATGCATCCATAAATGTAGCATTCGTTTTTTCTTTATTTAAATAATATTTTACGTTGAATTATTTTTAGTTGAAAAAGATGAAGTCTGCATAATTTACAACGCTTTTGAATGTAACGAAATATTAAACAAAAATGAAAATGTTGAAATACTTCCTTTTATTTATTTAAAGGAAAATATTAAGATACCCATCATGTTTTATGTTAAGACAAAAGTGATTATTTATTAATCTAAGATTTTTTTTTACAATTTTACACAAATAAAGATTAAATTCATTGTTTATTCATCTAAAATAAATTTAAATTACAACTGAAATTGTTTCGCCTTAAAAATTTGCATACGTAATAATACTAGTAAAATAAACAGTCAATTATAATTTCGAGTTAAATGTTATTGTTAATGGTGATTAGGGCAGTTAGGTGAAGTAAGAAAAGCTGATATCTCGAGGTGGAGCGTATTATTGTAAATATGTTTATTTTACACGTGTTACTGTTTACTTTATGTTATTATTAGCAGGCCTACCCGGCGTTGCTCGCGACCTTATAAAACAATGAAAAAATGAAACTACTTTTGAACATACCTATTATTCTTAGGACAGAGGAATTTTTCATGTCCATATATCATTTGCTATCTAGAGCAAAATATTTTTTACCTACACTATGACGGGTGTAACACCTGTATGAAATAATTATACCTTCCCTAGGATAAATAATTTACAGCGCGTATATGAAATAATTTAACCATCGCTTGGACAGCTAATGTAACACACATATTTACAAAAAATTGCCTACCCTAGGACGGGTAAGGTAAATACATATATGAAACAGTTTAACATACGGTCAACAGGCATTCTACAACATATATAAAATAATTTATCTTCTCACCAAAGCAACCATTATTTTAATAAAAATAAATACATAAATGGATGGTCGTGTTTTACGATTACGCAACCGTTGCTTCAGTAGAAATTTACACATTACAAGATGTCTTTCCCTCCTCACTATCGCCATAATAATTATAAGAAATAGTGTAACTAGCTGAAGTAAGAAAAGCTAGGATTGCAATGTTGGATGTAGAAATAAAATATATTTTTAACAGCCGTTGCTCTTTTGTTTATAATATCTCGTGCATTTATATGCATCTGTTTAATACAGTAGGAAAATATTACTTATGTCTAAGTGATTTAGTTTATTTTTAAATGTTATTATTTCAGGCGGTTTTCTAGAAAAAATACGACACATCTGTGTTCTAAATACACATACTATCACGTTTATAAATTATTACCAACTGATATGTAAACAAATGTTCTACTTAAGAGCTAACCTAACCGGACGACAATAATCGAGAGCGACCTGAAGGCCACGTTTTATTACCTGATACCAGGTCACTTAATTCCAAGTACTATTCCGCTTGTCTTTGACTCTTATTTTGCTAAATGCTTAGCAAATGGGTATCAACTATTATATTAAAGTTTGTGTTGTAGCCGGATCGAGAGTGGAGCTCTGGCGTCACAGACATGTACCAAATATTGTTACCTTTCGTACTTTAGCAAAAGTCTATACATTATACATGTTCTACTCTGTGATACAGAAATGGTGAAGGTTCTTTACAGTGGCCAGTGAATTATATGTTTTTTCTCGACTAAAACCTTTTAAGTGATACGTCGAATATAGCATCTTAATTTAATAGCCAAATCTAAAATATAAAAGATAATTAATATATTCTAGTCTCAATATATTTCTTCACAATGAATTGGATATGTATTTTTTTATTAAGTATATATTCATATTATCAGTGTCATAGCACAATGTGACGTGAATTATTTACTATTATAAGAGAAGTAACCTTCCTACACTGGCAAGATCACTCAGATTGTACAAAGATATTTTTACATTTTATTTTTATTTTTGCTATCGTTTTCACAGTTTTTTGTTGATTTTTTCCCCTTTTTTACTCTTTAATGCTGCGTGGTTTAATACAAAGACAGACAAATACTGACGCATCCATAGAACATCTCTTGTTTTCCCCTAATTTTTTGTTACATTTATGCGACACCTTGAAAAGTCAATTGACGACGGCTTTCAAAATGACAACATCACGTGTCGCCTAGCGCTTCCTGAGGATATTAACCATATAAAGAGGAAGCGGAAAGTGTTCCTCTTGTAAAGAAATGTCACGGGTAGCGTTCATGATGACAGACGCCGGAAGAGCTTCTTGATTTTTGCTACAGTTTCCTTGCTGTGCGGGGGACGAATTCTTCTAACAGGGAAGACGTTATTTGAAATGCTCTTTGTTGGATAGCAGCGAATGTTTCCCGCAAGAAATAAAGGAAAATGTTGCGAGAAAATTTTCAATACAATCACTTCAAATGCGTGTCGAATAATTAACTTTATCATTTTAATGTGGCGCGTATATTGTAAGAAAACGGGAAAAAGACCACATGCACCACAAATTGAAGAGGAAACTGTCATTTGTAATTTTATAAATTGAGGTCTCAGAAATGGCTCAACTATTGAAGAATGTAAGTGAATTTTAAGAAGAAAAGTATAAACGAGTGCTAAGAAGTATTGATATCAGTTTATATTAAATCAATAGACAATGTTTACTATTTAGCTTATTAAAAATATAACTAGATTGGTTTTAATACAAAGGGCTGGTTATTATTTTGCGCGTTTCGTTGACTCAATTATCAAAATTAATCGGACTGATGAGCTTTCAATGAGGTGTTATTATTTAAGTTCATATAAAAGATACATAAATACTTTGGCGCAACAATTTCTCGTATTTTGTGTGCTCTACTTTTTTGATTTGATTTTAATTGTCTTATAACTAATAACGTTTACACTTGCACCCTATGCTGTGCAGAGTTTGACACAGGGTCGGAGTTTAATGTGATAAAATTAAGTTCACCATATACGAATACATGATATCGTAAAAATATTTATTATTGCCTGCATCTAAAATGGTTTCTTTTTAATTGTCTGATGGTAGAAACGATGAAAGATAGCAGCTGATCTGAGATTTCATTTTGCCCTTAAATATGGATGACGTTATAAAGAATATAGGGAGAACAGAAAAGAGTTCACTTACAATACACACAGAGAAATAACATTTTTTTTTTTACCTTAAATGTAGGAAATAACCAGGAAAGAAGCAAGCATTGGGCAATTTAAAATCCAACTTAATATAATCGCTAATCTGAATCCCAGTTGACAAAATTGACATTTTAAGAAGAGCCGCATCACAAACAAAATAATTTAAAGGAAAAAACAGTTTATCTCGCAAAATCAAAATAACATGAAAAATAACAGATTGAAAGTAATTTATTCTAAAACTTCATGATTATAAGCACCATAGCAGACTTACAAAATAGACAATAAAATAACTACATAAAAAGTCGTAAATCATAGAGTGAATACAAAGCAAACTGCCCAAAATAATGCATTTGACACTTTAAAACAACACACAAAATAACATTTTACACCAAACAAATATGTAAAATAATACTTTCAGTATAAAATTAAATGGATATAAACTAACCCAGTTACCTTTTTTGTTACTATAATATATACTATATTCCCGGCTAGAAAACAATATTAACTTTAACCTATCGCAGACTTTGCACCTACGTAATCTGACTTCTAAAAAGCAAATAGATAAGAGGAAGGAAACCTAGCCATACATATCTAATAACCCTATATATCGCCTAAAGAATTTCTAATAAAAATGCAAAATTAAAAATAAAGAATGCAGTTTAAATTCCCGAAAGGAAAAAATATTAACTTTAACCAATCGCAGCTTTGCACCAACATAATCCGACTTCTAAAAAGTTTATAATGACGAAAAATAATTCTTTTATATCAGGATGAAGAAAAAAACATTAACTAAAATTGTTAAATAGAAATAGACTTAGCACTTACATAAGCCGATTTCGCTAAAGTCTTCAATTTTAAAACAGACTTTAACTACATAAGGATGAAAAGAGGAAACCTTAACTAAAATTTTGTAAATAGAAAACGGGGATCATCAGCTTCTTACCATATAGCTGTTTCGGGGATTTAAAAACAGGACAGCT
>NC_136508.1:54902749-54975249 GCF_053919585.1 Euprymna scolopes
ACATACATACATATATATTAACACATATAAAATTATATATATAAAACATACACACATATACACACATACCCATATACATACACACGTACACACACGCACACCAGTATACACAGGACACATATACACACATTCAGACCATCCGCAGGCGCAGACACACATCCCCATCATCACGTGTCCCCAAATCTCCACATACGTATACGAGACACATATAGACACAAACATAGATCCATGCATATGCCCACATACATACAGACGCATGAACATACAGATACCCGCTCACTCACGACGCATAAAACCCAGGAATACATGCACACATGCAAAAACCTTTTTAATAATAATAATAATAATAATAATAATAATAATAATAATAATGTGTCGTTTTCTTCAGTAGTGTAGTAACCCCTTCATATATGAAACAGCGTACCACTCCAGTCCCCACGGGCGTATATACATACACGACATACGTGCATATATACCCAGACACCCTTACATTATTGTAATATACATTATTACAGTCATTGTATACGAGACAGCCTGTTTTAATAGTTTAGATATATAAATATATGCATATATATATATATACATCCATATGTATACATATACATTTATATACATGCACACACATACACATATACACACATATATACACCCATGCATACAGATACATACATAAATACACTTATACATACACATTTACATTAAATGCAGACATATATATATGTACACTGCCACCAAATGATACATCTAAAATAGAAATAGAGATGCACTCATTCACTACATAATTCTCTTTTCTATCAAACCCCACACGCAAAGTTATATTACCCGCCCCCCCACCCGCTTGTTATTTTTTCATAAGTTGTACGTTTTTTACAACGTAAAACTTTATACTATGTGAAAAATTATAGTGAATTCAGCTTGAAGTCCATAGGTCTATCCTCATATTTAGTAAGCACTCTTTCGAGGGTTACACAGATATACATAAGATATATAATGATATAACCATAATATATAACATATGACAAATTTAGGTTATATAAACGGAGTATAAAGGCTTATATATTGTAGTACTTACCTTCATCTTTATTCATTCCCCCTATTTCTTTATTTCCTTTTCTTCTCTTTCGCTTTTCATTTTTTATCTTTTTTATCTATTTATCTATTTATCTATTATTATTATTTTTATTTATTTATTTATTTTTTGTTCATTTTATATTTCTTTCCCTTTATTTTTTTTTCTTTCTTAATTTTTTCTACCCACGTATATATACATACAGATCATATGCACATGCTTGCACACGCCCAAACATATCCACAGGCATACATTATTACGAGGTTCACCTCAACAATCTATTACTCGTTTGGTTCAAATATACTTTCATACAGATATTTATTTAGGTTAGCAATATTATAACTGCTTGAGAAAGTAGAATATTAAGCAACTTATGTAACCCATACGGGTATGATCATAGTTACGATCTCACTTATCCTCTTTGGGGGGTTTATTGGATGGAGGATAGCTGTACTCATAATTGTTCTGATTTTCTAATTTAGAGTTCTTTAAGTGCATGTATTCTGAAATGTTTGTAGGATATAGCAGTTTCTTGCTTAATATTTTTGCAGTTTTCCCTATCTTTAGACCTAGTTATCTCAAGTTTTTCAGATAAGCATAATGGACATGGTGAGTTTAATGAGTGGCAAGTATTGGCCCTTCTAATAATCTTCCATTCTATTCTAGGTGTTTTATTTTCTCTAACTAATTTTCAGTAGTATAACGATAAGGAAGTGCCCTTTTCATACGTTTGATTATTCATCGAACGTGTATGTCCATAGAACCCGTTTTTGCAAGTCATTTGGGTACTACCTATGTAGAATCTTTCATCCCTTCGGTTCTCTACTAAGAATATCCTTGCCTGGTACTCCACTGATGAGGATAGACACTCATTTTTATTGGGCATTCCTCAGGCTTTTGGCAGTAACATTTATTCACAGCCGTGTTATCAATAGTATTTAGACTTTCTCTATTAGTCATCCTCAAGATTCTTCCATTATGCTCTTTTATAATTATTTCCAAGTTATCACCACATCTATTACTTAATTATAATGTATTGTTATTAAATATTTTATGTAATATATTATTTGGTGGGAAATGCTTGTTAATAAGTTGTAAAAATGTTGTACCAAGTTTTGTTTTCAAAATAATATTAAAGGGGGGTGAGCCAAATCACCTTCCTATTACGATTCCTCGACCTATTTGTGCTAGCATTAGTTACTTTATATTTTATATCTATGTCCTTATAACCACTATTTTTAAGTGTTGTATTATAAATAGCTTTGCAATCATTGAAAGTTACTTCATCAGATGAATTGTTACTTATTCTACTTTCAATAGATAACGGTATATGTTTAATAATGGATGGTGGATGGTTATATTTGGGTGTATATACATAGGGTTAGACTTATCCTTCATATAGGGTTTATAAGTATTTAAATCAAGATCTAAAGTAACGTCAAGGAAGTTAACCTGTTTTAAGTAAGCATTAACTTCTATTTTTAGGCCAAAATCTTTCATGCCCCTATGGATTGCTCTCCTAACCTGATCACATTTACCACTTGTAGCGTTCCTCACTATTATTAGCACATCATCATGATATAAGCCTATGCCCCTTCCATCAATAGTATTTTCTTTTGCTAAACTATAAATATACACAGGAAGGCACGCACACTCATGTATATATATATACATTATATATATATATATATATATATATATATTATAACATTTATATATGTGTATGCATGTATGTATCTCTCTCACTGTATATATATATATATATGTATATATATATATATATATATATATATATATATATATATATATATATATATTAAAAAAGTGGTAAATTCAGAAGTACGTTTTTCGTGAAAACAACTCTGAAACGTGATTTCAAATATAATCGTTCAGAGCATCTCAATTCGGCGATGAGGCCCTCATAAAAAATATCGAATCTGAACAATTTACATTTTAGATAAAAAATGCGAAAACTATCCCACTGAAAAATTGCAGTGAATTAAACTCATTTTCCTCTGTCATCCTATTATTTACCATTTGTTATTGCAGAAAAGATCGTTTCCTTTTTTCCCATTTCATTTGTTTTCATTTAATCGTTTTTTTTTTTTCGGTTTGTGTTCCGTCAATATATGCAACGGCCTTTCATCTCGAATTTTTTCTAATGTCCCTTGCAAATACCCCAGTAATTTCGCTCTTCCTAAATGATTAGTCTCTGTTTATTTGCCATTTTAGATCAACGAAGGCTAATTATTTACTGCCATTTCAGGCGGTATCAACGAGAAAGCGCTATGGTATCTATGCATGCATGCTCATCGCATTAAATCTGTCTGTCTATCTATCTATATATATATATGTGTGTGTGTGTGTGTGTTTGTGTGTGTGTGTTTGTGTGTTCAAACACAGAAAGAGAGGCAGAAAGTGAATGAAATAAGAAATATTGATAGAAATTGAGATATGGTTCGAAGTTGATATATGGATAAATCTAGCAATTATTACCTCAATAACAATTATACGCACCCCCACAAACACACATACACACACACACACACACACACACACACACACATATATATATATATATATATATATAATAAGGTAAAATTCAAAGCCAAGAACAATGCGAGATTTTTTTTTATATAGAGTAAAATTTAATGAAAACAAAAGAAATAAATTTCTTTTTTTTTGTTGTTTGTTTTTTCTTTTTCACACAAATTTTAACTCTAAACAACAGTAATTCTTTTTTCTGTTGTATTCAATGGTGTTATAAATCTCAATATATTTCAGACTTATTAGTCCTTTTTCAAGAGAAACTACAACCTACTTATATATATATATATGTATATATATATATATATATATATACATCAAGCCTCAAGTTAATCGTTTATAATGATTTTCTATTTCTAGAAATAATTGCGAGAACGATCATTAAACTATATATATATAATATATATATATATATATGTGTGTGTTTGTGTGTTTGTATGTGTATACTAGACTACCCGTGACCCGTTGGGTCAGTATGTTAGATTACCTATGGAATTAATGTATGAGCGTGACACTTCTGACGAAAAAAATAGGTTTTGTAACATAACAGAAACATTTCTAGGAAAGTATATTAAAATGAAAAAAAGAATATAGATAGATTTCTATGAGTCATTCTGTTTATAATTCTTTATTTTTGAAAAAAAACTTACAGCCATTTAATTATAAGTTGTTTTCCATACTTAAATGTTAACTGAACAGATACCGTGATACTTCAAGTCACATTCATATTTTGATATATCTTTTTTAAATGAAATTGTTAGTTTAAAGTACGGAATAGTTAAAATCACTCTCCCTATGTTAAGAATGTCTTTTTAAATAGAAAATGAAAATAAAATGTAACTTTTTTCATTTATTTTAAACAAACATTCATGACCCATTGGGTCAAATATTTTATTTATGTTAATAATAAGGTCAATAAAACTAATTAAGACAATGCGGAAATGAACGATGTAAAAAAAAACAGCAGAAAGTATTAACAATTGTTTATTTGGATAATTTAAACACGAAAATAAAAAAAAAACAATTGGGACGCTGAAAACGTACACGGTGAAACAATACGTTTTATTGTGTTGATTATTTATTTGTAAAAAAACATTTTCCGGGTTATTTATCTATGTTGGTAGTGTAGAAGAAAATGTATGAATGTTTTTAAGAAAGGTGTATTAAAAATAGAGAATACATTAAAAAAAAAGAAGAACGTGGGTAAATCGCCGTTGTAAAATGCTCTTATAGTAGTCGACAGGTCAGAGTTGATTTATTTGTAAGACAATTGCGACATTATAGTTGTAATACAGAATAGTTGCAGAACATTCCCACCCTTTCCATGTTAAACAATAATTTCTAAATAATAGCGCTAATATTTCAGTCCACGGGTAAAATTCTGCAAAAGTAGCGATTTGTGTTTATTTATTTACGCTGTTATGGGTTCATGTTTATGTAGTCATACGCAACCGGAAGTCGTAAACCGGATGTGTTGTTACATCACTCATTACAGGGTCATTTGAGTTTTATAATTATATAGATATACAAATATATAATATATCGATATATAAATTGAGAGTCGAGAGTTCGGGCTTTATCAAGATAAAAAAAAATAACTAATAACATAAATAGAACAGAAATAATGGCTGCAAGTGAAAGGTTTCCGAAACTTAATGTCTGCCCTCAAAAGAAGGTATTTCGTTTTCTAATCATTTATATCTTTAATAAATTAGGTTTTTCCTTCAGCATCTTACTCTTATCTTTCAGCTTCGTATGTTTATGGTAACATTTTCTTTAAGATTTTTCAGAGCTGTATCGATTTTTATTACTTATGTATATAATTTATATAGTAGGTACGGGGAAAATGGACGGGTAAAGATAGACGGGCCTCGTTTTAAAAGCCGATTTTTTTTTATGTTTCCTACTACTATTTTGATTATATTTGAAAGATGAGAGACTAAAGTTAATTTCTTAAAGGAAAACGCTAGCCAATATCTGTACACGTTAAAAAAAAGTTATGATTTTTTTTTCACGGCGAGCTAACCAATTAAGCTAAATATTGAAGTTAAATAAATTAATTTCAAAAGATAAATATTATTTTTCTGGGTCTATTTCAAGGATAATTTGTAAAGTAAAATCCTTAGCTATTGAATTAAATAAAAACAAACACCTTGTCTGTACAAAAATAGCTTAATTATCCCTCAGAAATCACGTAATTCTGCTGATCGCCAAAACGCAACAAATAGAGGTTTATAAACACGATTATACGGAAACCCAAAATTACAGTCAATCGAAACGCTATTTCAAAATAGAGCCATGATAGTAAAAGGAGTTAGGGATGTCATATTTCATTTTCCCCAGATGCGCATCCGCGCATTCCTATTTTGAACGTTTGTAAAAAATTTTTTATCAATTTTTAATTCAATTATTTTATGTTCCTGTTTATTTGTTTTAATTATTGTTCGAGATTATATACAAATAAGGTTACGCCGAAATTTTCACATTCATGCGCGCAAGGAAATTATTAAAACCTTGCATATAAAAAAAAACATGCGAAATCTGTAATTTAAAAAAAAAAAACATTGAAGAAATATTTTTGCTATTATAAATTTTGTGTGAAAACATTAAATAAACCATTAATGAAAATATCGGTCGCCCAACAAATTTATTTTTCTTCGAGGTGTATCGAATTCATTACTACGGAGTGTAGGTTTTTTTTCGCAATGTTCCTGTAAAAACTAAATATTTTTTTTTTAATGTTTTATAATTTACCATACTTTATTTTCATAGAACAAGCAGAAATCAATTCTTTAAATTGTTTGTTTACTACAGAAACTATAACTTTAATAAAGGTACTTATTCTTTAAACAAAATAATACATTTCACCTAAGATTTAAATAAAAATCATATGTTTATTATATTCCATCATCATTATTTGATAAAGATTGATAATTTTATTACAATTAGTTAATTTTCTGATTTTTAGTGAATTTTCAAGTAAAGGAGGGGTCAAAATGTTTCTATATTTTGAACATCGGCATTCATTTTGCCCGTACCTATTATATAGAGAGATAATGAAAGAAAGAAAGAAGAGAGAAGGAAGAGAGTAAGAGATACAGAAAGACATAGACTAAGAAATAGAGTGCGATCTTAAAAGAGAAAGAGAGATATGTGTTTTAAAGAAATAATAATATTACCTACACAGTTCAATTCGGCGATAAAATCGCAAAAAAAAAGTGATCGATGGAAATTTATTTTCTTTACTCTATTTAGTGTACTTATATTTATTGTAAATTGTGTTTTCCCCAACAACGCGTAAACAGAACTTTTTTGTGCGCCCAAAATTCTATTAGTAATTATCGTAATTACGTTAGGTTTGCAAGCCCCTGAAAAAAAAAAAGACTTAAACACCAAATGATTTACAAAAATTGGTTTCCATTAAGAAACAACAAAAAGAACAAAAACAAAATTATGTGCTTTTACTTTTCCCAATAAAACAAATCCTCTCAAGGAACGTTTATAAAAGTATCTATTTTATGCTTATCTTGAATCTATATCTATCATTTTATATTCATTTTGTCATTGTATAAATCTAATTATTTTAAATTATTTCAAACTTGCTTTTTTTCAGATAAAAATTCTTTGTAATGTTTTTGAAGTTATTGGAATATCTGAATTATAATTAGGGATTTCTTATTTTCTTGATTCTTTTTAACCACAAAGGCTGATCTTATATTCACGGAATATTAAAGTAACATGAATGTATGTATATGCGAAAGTTTTGCATGTTAAGTTAGTAGTAAATTAGAAGAAAAGATTTTAGATGAAAAGCACCTGCGAAATAATGTCAGACCTTAGTCGCTTATGAATTTTCAAAACGATTTAGACGGAATTCTTTATTTTAACAGATCTATATATATATATATATATATATATATATATATATATATATATATATATATAAATATATATATATATATACACACACATATATATATAAATATACATAAATATATATATGTATATACATACATATATGCATGAATATGTATATATATATATGTATATACATACATATATATACACATATAAATCTTTTTTACAAGGGGGTCACCACTTATTAAGGCCCGAAGGCCACTCAGGGATAAGACTTATTGCGTGTACAGTAATCAATGGGATAGTATTGTAGTAATCATTAGTATTAGGGGGTTTGGTAGAGTGTCTTACTTAAGGGGGGGTTGTCAGGAGTTTGTTTTTGTTGGACTTGAAGACGTCCAAGTTGTAGTCAGGTGGGAAGCAGGCAAGCGGCAGAGAGTTCCACTGGCGTGCAGTTCTAAGAAAGAAGCTCTGGTCATGGAATCTACGTTTGGATTTAGGCACAGATAAAGAGTGGGGAAAATTATTGACAGTAGTTACAGCCAGACCCGTGTTTCTCGTGAAAGATTGGCGAGGGGGGCCAGAGATTGGAGCTCAGAAGAGCACCTGCCATGGAAATAACGATTAAACAAAGACAGGCTCGCAACGTCTCTCCTGTGGGAGAGAGGTGGCAGGGAAGAGAAACGGGCATCACCCACTAAACCACGAAGTCTATTTTGTACTCTGTAAAGGCAGCATAGGCTGTTTTTAGCAGGTGCTGCCCAGATGTGGCAACAGTATTCCATCCTTGGACGTACTTGGCTTTTATACAGATAGAGAATTTTATCAGTAGTGAGATATCTTCTGGAGCGGTAGAAGGATCCCACCATTTTCCCAGCGTCCCTGACAATAGATTTGATGTATGTGTTCCATTTCAGATCAGGAGTAAAGATCAAGCCCAGAAGCTTGTCAAAACATGGGGCATTTCAATACTTCCGGCCATTTAGATAGGCTGTCTACAACAATGAGGTAGTAGGTCCCATCTAGCGGTCCTGCAAAATCTAAATGAATCCTAGACCAAGCTCGGTCCGGTTTTGCCCACAATTCGAATATAGTAAGCGGAGCTTCCTTAGCTAATACGCATCCTCTACACTCCCTGATTTTTCTTCTATATCCTTATCCATGTTTGGACAATAAACGAAAGAGCGCATAAGACTTTTCATCCTTGATATAACTGGATGTCCTACATGGAATTCCTTGAGCATTCTTTTCTGTAATGTCGCAGGAATTACGACCCTGTCGCTATATAACAGGACGTTATCGCAAATTGAATAAATATCTTCATCCAGTTCGTTATTGTTGATCCTATATTTAGTGCGTATAATAAATTCGTCCACCTCTGCCTTACTCTTAATCTCATCAAGCGTTACTTGAAGTTCTCTTATTGTGTCATAATATTTTTTACTTCAACTTCCGCTTGAATGGCTATTACCATATCCTCCAATTGTTCTGTCTGCGTGAGTATTAACCTCGATAATCTGTCTGCATGACAACATTTTTAGATGGTACATACTCCATTAGAAAAGTGTAATTAAGACGTATGGTACCACCATTCGCAGAATGTTGTGGTAGTCACTTTTTCGATCCGAAAAATGTTAATAATCGTTTGTGGTATGCTTGTAACAGAAATTGCCTACCGTGCAGGAAACGATGAAATTTCTTTACCGCGAATATGCTTAGCGCCTATTTTTTTCAATTTGTGAGTAGTTCTTTTCGGCTGGTAAAAGTGATCAGGATGAATGTGCTACGGTTTTCACTTTTCCATCATCCATTTTGCGTAAAATGCATGCTTCTATGAGCTGACATCGCTTGCAACTATAATCTCACGTTTGGGATTATAATGTGCCAGAATCAAATAAGGTATTTTTAATTTCCCGAAATGCTTCTTCGCACTCTTGCATCCAGACCCATTTTTGGTCTTTCCGTAACAGTTCATTCAAAGGCGACCTTAATTCATCAATATTTGGCACAAATAAATTGTAGTAATTTACCGAACATAAGAAACTTTATAAAGACGCAATATTTTCTGGAGCAGGCATATTCTTTATTGCCCTCGATCTATCTGGATCCAGCCTTATTCCATGTTTATCAACGATTTACCCTAAGTATTTTTTATCCATAAAAAAATGGTTTTCCGGTTTTAGTTTGAATCCATAATCCTGGATTCTTTTGAATTTACATGAGCTTTGTGTTGTTACATGAGCTTTGTGTTGTTACATGAGCTTTGTGTTGTTACATGAGCTTTGTGTTGTTACATGAGCTTTGTGTTGTTACATTAGCTTTGTGTTGTTCTTTGCTGACGCTTTTCATTAACACATCGTCCAGGTGACCTACTGCGAAATCCAACCCATTTAACATAATGTTAATAATTTGCTGAAGAAAAACCCAACAGGGGCGGCTTTAACCCAAAAAGAAAGTCTGCTAAACTTGTACAATCCCTTATGGGTATTAATACATAGCAGATTTTTACACTCCTCATCGATGAAAAATTGTAAGTACGCGTCACTGAGGTCGATTTTAGAAAAATAAAAATAATCAGTTTCGCAAATATCTCTTCAGGCCTCGAAACACACATATACACACATATATACACGTATATATATACATATATACATGCATATATATACACACATATATATATACATAGATATACATATATATTTCATATATATATGCATATATACATATATACATATATATACATGTATACGTATATATATATATATATATATATATATATATATATATACTTATAAATATATATAATATTTATTTGTTTTGGTTTTTGCGAGTCTTCTTGAATGAGATCAGGTATTTATAGTAAAGCGCATTTCTGCTCAAATGAGAGATTGGAATAATTTTCATCCACTCTTATGAGCCGCAGACGACGAACACGTGTCAGTGGCTAATTATATTTTAAACCTATCCATATATATATATATATATATATATATATATATATATATATATATATATATATATATATATGTGTGTGTGTGTGTACGATTTTGTGTGTGGCTAAGTGTGTGGTTGTTTATGTATTTATTTGGGTGTTGGTGAATGTGTGTGTGTGTGCATGTGTATGCTTATATAAGTATCAATATTAAAATTAGTTTGGAATAACAAAATGAGTAAAAAATATATTAAGCCAATCATTCGTGTGCTGAGTTAAGTTTGCTAGTTTATTTAATACGGTGCACTCACAACGCATATGGAATGACGACAGTGTAGGAACAGAATTGTTTGTAAAGCCCGTCAAGAATGAGAATGTACATAATAATATTACTATTTTTGATTTTTTTTCTTTATATTTGAAGAGGTCTCTGTTGAAAATACTCTACATTCACTTTATGAATAAATGTTAAACTTTCAACCTTCAGGAGAATATAACTTTTACAAGTAATCTAATTATTACTCCCAAGGATCCTTGCAACCTCCGTGCAGTAAATAAAAATGTTCTTTCAAAATTACGTCCAAATACCCTGGTTCGACAGAAACAGTCTAGAGTCCGACAAGATAAACCTTCCGAAGATCGGAAGATAGATCTATAGAAACGTTGTTAAAATGACACTCAAGATGAGAACGCTCATCCGAAACAATCCAAATAATACGAATAGCTAATCCTCATCTAAAAAATCGGAAACGTATTTTAATTATTACCAAAAGTTACGATTACCAAAAGTTACTAATTTGCCGGAAGTCACAACAAATTTAGATATCAACTCTCCATAGCAAAAAATTGGAAATACAAGGCGTTCTATAACTCTATTTGTTTAATTTTGATGACTTATTCAAGTTTTATACTGAATTGCTATTTACGATTAAATTTGATTGTTTTCATATGTCGCTTTTTCTACTGAATGTTTAGACTTTGCATATGAAACACACGGCACTATTTAAGTTAAGTATTTTCTTTATGGCCAGGACAGATGCGATTAGTAAAAACGAATGAAACTAGTAACTGAATGAACATATCCGAGTACATTATCACCTTAATTGATGGGACAATACAAACGTAGGATACATAATGAATAAATCTCGTAGGATGTACTCGAAAAAATGTATGCTAACATATAAAGCATTAGTCAATGTAGGGGGAACCCTTCATACCAATTGTCACTATCCAGCTCCTTTTCTCCCCGGGTCCCCATTTCCCCTTCACTCCTCACATTAAAAATCGGTTTAGTGCCTAATTTGCGCGTGGGGGAGCAAATAAACACACTCTTCTTGGCCTTTCGACCAAGATCAAAGTGTAGTATCTGTTCTTAATACATGTTGTAATTATATTTGTAAATTTGTGATATAAAGTAAGGGATCACTTTATGTATTAATTTAATGTATAATGATCACCCACTTCACAACCAGTCAGCCTCAAAGCCATTCATGCCATTCTGCAGATCATTCAAGTTGTTTTTGAAGGATTCTAGTTATTTTTTAAGCATTCAAGTAATTCTTAAGATCATTCAATTCGTCCTTAAGTTCATTAAAGTCATTCTAAGTCATTAGCTTTTTATTTATTTAAGTCATTTCAACCCATTTTTCGGTCATTCATCCTACATTCACGCATTTATTCATTACATGAGAGCATGCGACTAATGGCTATCAGCCTTGTTTAAAACTAACCACAGGATAAAAAATTAGTTGTTTTGATGACCTGTTATCACGTTTTTAATTTTAACGACATCCAACAAATTCCTAGATAGTAAATATATGAGAGACGTATTAGGCCTCTCGCGAAAGAGCAGGACACAGCATGTTTTAAATAATAATAATAATAATAATAATAATAATAATAATAATAATAGAATAACGATAGCAAAGACTTTCGCTGGCGGGGATTACTATTGAGTGTAACCAGTTATGAGACCTTTTGAAATTTTACTCTCTAATTTTCTCTTTATTTACTGAATATTTGATAATGAAACCTATATAAAATATGTTCCTTATGAAATTTTAAAGATTTTCTATTCCGAAAAAAAGTTTTTTTTTTTTAAATTAATCTTATAAAGTTATTTTAAAGTTTAGATTTTCTCATTAGTACGACCTGTCTTACAAAGAGGGGTTGTAAAAATTGAGTTGTGGTGGGAGGAGAAATACAAACTTTAACAGAGAGCATATTCGGACCTGTACTAAAGCAAAAAGGAAGTTGCAAAAATGAGTTGCGGTTTGAGGAGAAATACAAACTGAAATAGAGAGAAGAAAGGTTTTAAAACTTTCCTTCTCTCCTAAATAATGATAAATTAAATAAAATATAACTTTAAAAAGATAAGATACAAGTTAGAAAAGCATTTCATCCAAGGCGTGAACATTGTTAAACCTATATTTCTTACTATAGGCTTTAAAAATAAAGGTACAAGATTCAATTTGAAATTTATTTATCTTCAAAGTGCATTTTTATCAATTTTACAAAGTAAGGTATAAAAATGTAATTCAAATTGAATCAAAAAATAATCTTGGATTTATTTTATGTAATGTACATTTTGTTGTACTTTAAAAACTTTATCTTTAATCTAGCAAATAATGATATAGATATAACATTTTCAAGTTTTTTTTAGTGCATCAGAATGTATATACGGTACTATTTAAAAATATCATTTAAAATGTAATTATTTATTTTATTTTCATTTAAATTTATATTTTATTTAACTTAAATTTACTTATTATTATCATACATCTGCCACATTTTAATTTTCAAACCAGAAAACCAAGGGGAATAACTGTGATTGTTAAATACTTTGAGCACGTTTTTAAATGTTTTCTTTAATAGATTTGTTCTCATTTCGAAATATGCTTCTAAGCTGAATTTTTATTTTAAATTCGGAGGATTTTTTTTTGCTGATTCCTAATTTTAAAGTAACCATTTGGTACTCATGCAGAGAGTGATCCAAACATAACTCACAGTCCACACCACTTTCTCCGAAATATGACGCCAACAGCCGGAGTAAACCGAGCGTCGCTGAGGGAATTAAGCCGAGCGTCGCCGATGAAAGCAAAAGAAAACCTACCTTAAAATTTAATTAATTTGTAAAGAAAAATTTTATAATATTTTCTGTTTTGTTTTGTTTTTGCTAAATGTATTTTAAAAAAAAAAATAATGTTGGTTAATATGTATTTTTTAAAATATATAATATTTGGTCAATGTCAAGTTTTTTTCCAGCTCCTCCAAAAACTTTAAAATGAAGAATTTCAAATGTTTTCGGTGGTGCTTAAAACGAATATCACATTTAAATTTGGGCATACTATAGAGACATTACTTTTTCAAAAAGTGGGAGGTCACTACCTTATATGAATTTAACGTAAAATGAGCACCCACTTTCTGGCCTCCTAATAATTTCTCCATATCATTTTATTTTTTACTCCACAGCACCCTAATGTAAAAAAGATTTTTTTTTAATATTTAACTGCTTAAGCACATGTTAACAACTAAACAATTTGTATAAGGAAAAAAAAGTATGTTTTTGTAAACTTACTGACAGCATAATTAGCGTCCTAAATTATGAGATGAAAAAAAAATGAACGAATTTTAGTAAAAAAAAAAAAAAAAAAAACAGCGCCGGTTTTCGGAGATGCTTCAAACGAATATTTTGTCAAGAATAACTGGCATGGACGAAATCTTGTGCATCATGTGGACAAGGAAAGGTAAGTGATGGCTATGCCTGGAGGTGTCAGGCTACCACATGCCGAACCTTTACATCATCCGGACTGGTATCATTTTTTTTTTTTGCCAAGTCTAGGCCAACAACTGCCATTGTGGGCGTCTGAGCGAGCAACGCAGAAAGACATCCAGCGCGAATGCGGAATACGATTTAAGCACACACAATTAATAAAACAAACGGTCTAAGGAACAATAACAATACTAGTTTTCTAGTTTTCATATTTTTTTTTTAAATATGAAAATAACAATCCAAAAAAAGAAAGATACTTTTTAAATTTTTTCTTGAAAAAAAAAATCTTTACAAAAAAGAAAGTGTTTATTTGACTTATCTTTGAACAAAAACATCGGTCAATATCAAGTTTCTTTCCAACTGCTCAAAAAACATTTTAAATGTTTTCGGTGGTGCTGAAAACGAATATCACATTTAAATTTGGGTCAGATTAGTAGTTTTCATGATATGAATAATTTTTTTTCAAAAAGTGGGGGATCACTTTTTTATATAAATTTAACGTAAAATGAGCCCACCTCTTCTGGCCACCTAGTAATTTCTTCATATCAGAACAAAATTAACTGATATTCGTTTTCAGCATCTCAGAAAACCGGCGCTGTTTTTTTTTTTTTTTACTAAAGTTCGTCCATTTTTTCATATCATAATTTAGGACGCTAATTTAGCTGTCAATAAGTTTAAACAACATACTTTTTTTTTCATTATACAACTTGTATAGTTGTTAACAGGCGCTTCAGTAGTTAAATATTTAAAAAAAAAATCCGTGTAAATGAGGGGGCTGTGGAGCCCCCTAATATAAACAGAATTTATGTGAAATATTTAACGATCTGCTTTAATGGTTTAATGGTTATTGTCTGCACATTACTTACGGAAAAACGGTTAATTCAACTTCAACAGAAGCACCTGTTAAAGCTATACAAGTTCTATAATTGAATACCTACCTAAAAAACGCTCATTTAGGCTTACCGACATTATTAGCGTCCTAACTTATAAAAAAAAATGAACGAATCTCTTAGTTAAAAAAAACAAACAAACAAAAAAACAGCGCCGGTTTTCGGGGGCGCTAAAAACGAAAAGCACAGTATATTTTGTTTTATTATATGAAGAAATTATTAGGTGGCCAGAAAGTGGGTGCTCATTTTACGTCGGATTTGTATGGGACAGTGATCCCCCAGTTTTCGAAAAGTAATTTCTTCATATCATGCCCCAAATTTAAATGTGATATTCGTTTTTAGCACCACAGGAAAGACGTTGTGAGCCTTTGTTTTATCGTTACTTCCATAGCTGGTGCTCTTCTGAGCTCCAATCCCTTGTCTCCCCTCGCCGGTCTTTCACAAAAAAACCCCGTCCGACTGAAACAACTGTCAAAAATTTTCCCCACTCCTTATTTGTGCTAAAACAAAAACATAGATACCATGAACAAATCTTCTTTCTTAGAACTGAACACCTGTGGAACTCTGTTCCGCCTGCCTGTCTTACACAACTTTGATGTCTTCAAGTCGACCAAATGCCTGATGAACTGCCCCCTTAATTAGAAACTTTATCAAATCTCAACATTACCGTACTGTATACACAATAACCCTTATCCCGAGTTACTTCCAGACCTTGATAAGTGGTGACGCCGTTGTCAAAAAATAAATAAATAAATAAATAAAACAGAAAACCTATAAAAGTCGTCAATTAACAGTTTTTTTTTATTCAATATAAGGTTAAAGTAGAGATAAGGTACACAACACCCTCCCCATGTTAAGAATTGCTTTTTAAATAATAACGTTATTATTTCAGCACGGATCACTCTCTGCATGAGTACCAAATATATATATATAGCAAAAACAGAACAAAAAAATATTTTAACATTTTTCTTTACAGTTAATTAAATTTAAAGTTTAAGGTAGGTTTTCATTTCTTGTTATACTTTCATCGACGACGCTCGGCTAAATTTCCTCAGCGATGCTCGGTTTATTCCGGCTGTAGTCTTCATGTTCCGGAGAAAGCCGGATGGACTCTGAGTTCACTCTCTGCATGATCACCAAACGATTATTTAAAAATTAAGAATAAGCGAAGAAAATTACCTCCGAATTAAAAATAAAAATAATAATTCAACTTAGAAGAATATTTCGAAATGAAAACAAAGCTATTATAAAAAATATTTCATAACGTGCTTAAAGAATTAAACTATCACAGTTATTCCCCTTGGTGGTCTGGTTTGAAAATTAAAAGGTTTCAGATTTACGATAATAATAAGTAAATCTAAGTTAAATCTATATATATAAAAGCGAAAATATATGTATGTATGTATGTATGTATGTACGTATGTATCTATGTATGTATGTGTGAATGTGTGTACGTTTGTGTGTCGTTAAAAACCTCTCGACAGACTGAACAAAAATTCACAAACTCGGTATCAGATTGAAGCCCCATCTTTCGCCAGAAAAATATCGAAACAGTGGCCAAAAATGTTAATTTTTTCACCTCGAAATCGACAATTTTCTACTGGGGGAGTCAACAAAAACCGTCCTCTCATGACGACGACCGGTTCTACGCATGCGTCAGGTGACGTCATGATTTTATTTAGTTTAAATAGTTTAAGAACTGACTAAATTTCATGCACGTCGTATTAGCTTAGTTTGTTAGCGCGTTAGTTCATTATCTAAACGTTTTGGGTTCGAATCGTGTTGTGAGATGTCTTTTTTTCGATTTTTTAAATGTAAATATTGAACCAGTGTTATTTAAGCCATTTTTCAGGTAACGTCTGTTGTTCTATTTTGTTTTTAACTTCGCTTAATCTTAGGTTTTCATTTACACGCCCGATCGACCACACCCACCCAAAAACACCCGGGTACCCACCGATTTTTTAAATTTTAATAACGAAACAGGCTTATTTAAGCCATTTTCCCGTGTTTTTTATTGTATATTCAACGTTCGTGTTCTCTTTTCTTTTTTCTTTTTGTTTTTTTCGATTTTTACATTTAACATCGTTCGTTTGCCTTACGTTAGTTTTTTTTTTTTATGTTTTCATTACCCCATCCCCTTATCCCCCGCGCGGGTACGTTTTTTCTGTTTTCTTTTTTATTTCGATTATTCTTAGGTTTTCATTAACACCCACCACCTCCAATCTCTCGGGCAACGCCGGGTACCCCCCCCACGCTAAGCAGTGTTTTTTAACGTTCCTTTTTTTTGTTTTTTTTTTTACTTCGCTTATTCTTAGGTTTTCATTAAGACCCCTAACCACCGCCGACCAGACACACCGAAAAACACCCGGGCAATGCCGGGTCCCCCTCGCTAGTAAAATATGAATTGAACAGAAAAGAAAATAAATAATTACATTTCAAATTATATTTTAAAATAGTGCAGTATTAACGAGGCTATTATGTCGAGTAATAATATAATCGAGCTAATTATTTAAAATGATTTAATTTAATGTAATATACTAATAACCTTAACTCAGTCGATGTATATGTGATGTTAAGAATGCTATATCTAGAAGTTACACATAAAAATAAATGTCTCCTTTGAAAGAAGTATCCTACAATGGGCATTAATATTTCTTGACCAGGAGAGGTGTACACATACTATAGCCACTTTTTATTTCTTTGATCATAGGGAGTTGTACACACAGACAAACACACACACGAACACTATTACTTTCTATAAATATAGATAACATAAAAAATAATAGGACTGTGGTCATGAAAGGGGAAGTCTATGCATGAAAAGTCAAGTGAGAGACAAATCGTATTGAACATGTATTGAACGTATCTAAACAGATACAATCTATTACATGTACGTTTTTAACGACCTTCCGTGCGTAATTGTTGATTAATCTGTGAGAATTTGTTTTGAAGTATTTTTGATCCCCCTACAAAAGCGGGGTTGCTTTAAGATCCACCTTTGTCCTTTCGTCCGTTGGTCTGTCCGCCCATTTCTCAATAATTACGCCTTGGAATTTTTTGAAATTGTGCACAAACATTTAACATGATATGAGTACTAAAAGTAATAGAACGGATTGCCCGGAAGAAAAATCAGGTGCCTCTCCTCCAGGGAAGCCTTCGGGATTAATTGGTTAAAATTGACACTTTTTTGCTCATCAAAAACATCAGCACCTTGTATTTTTATAAAATTAGAGAGAAGTTGTAACTAACTGAGTTCTATATAATTTTATTCGACGATACTTTGCTATAATTCTTGGGGGTGCCCCAGCGGTTCTTTTAGGGCTAACAAAAACACTTCATTTTTGGGACTATTTTAGCATATTTTCTCAAACTTTTCTGGGAATATCTGTTTAGCAGTTTGGCATGAACTCAAGTTTAAGTATGTTAAGGCCTAAAAGTGAACCTTTTGTTCATTTTCACCGGAATTTGACGTCCTCTGGAGACTTTAGGCGCTAAATTGAGCGGAGGTGGGAGAAAATGCTGAACTTAGCAATTTGTAATGCTTCTTTCACCGTGTAATCACGAGGGACCATGCATGCTTCGCTTGTTTTACTTGGTTGTCACCGCTTACCAAATCCCGAAAGCCACTTTCAAATAAAATTAACGAGTCTTGGGTAGAGGAGAAAAAGGAAAACAACATTGTCATGATCTGTAATGAGGGGACGCAAGTAGAGTTTAATCTTAAAAGATGACAGAATTAAAATAAATATTTACATCACCCTTAGAACCTACTGTTGTAATATCAGCTTGGAATGAGTCGCAACGTATTGTGTTCCATAGACGGATAGTTTCAGGAATGTAATTATTAATGTTATATGTAGTTTAGTTTTGGGCATATATAAAAAGTGAGCGTGAAACGCTGTTCGGGAACCAACATCCTGTAGCCTCCGTCGCAAAGCAGATAAATAAATCCAAAATAACTTTAACTCTCAGTATTTTATTATACAACGACATTTATTTCCTTATTCTTTTGTTAGCGGTGTGACGATCGTTTTCTCAAACGTGATTTCTCTTTATTATGACCTTCCTCTTCCTTACCGTGACGTAATTTCACTCACGGTTCATTATTTATATATAGACGTCCGCACTATGATACGAAGGCGCTTGTTGATTGTCGTTGAAGCTAAATAAGTGTATATTACGAGAATTTTACAGGGAAAATTGACTGAAGCTTAACAGAGTAAACCAACTTAAAAAAATAGAGCTGTGATAAACGTCCTCGTGATCTAAGTTTTGACGACGGTTTTGTACACTGCCAGGACAAGTAATTCTTCTCTTGGTAAACTCCTTACAAATGTGGAAAAAAGTTACTTCATATTAAGAGTATTTGATCCTTGTCTAAGGTAAAGATTGCGTTTACAGTCGGATTATTTCTCGAGCAACGGGAGATCCATCATTTATTTCAGTGATTTTTGTAAACCAATCAGGCAAAGAGTGAAGGTTAGACCAATAATTTTATAAAAAATAGGGACCTCCATCAAGCCGATATCCTATCATTTCAATTCGAGCCAACAGACATTTGAACATTAGTTGTAAAAAGATAAAAGTTTGTTTTTTTCTCGAAATAAACTCGGATAGACAGACTGACAGACGAGCACAACTGAAAAAAGAAAACACTTTCAATCGAAAGGAAATTGAATTGCAATTGAGAGGAATGGGGAAAATAAGGAGAAAAAATGTAAAATGCAGAATAACCAAATAAGATAAAACAAGAAAAAATACTCTTGTTTCACTGGTTAATGAGACGCTGACATTACCTTTGCCATCCTATCTGCAACCAAACAAGACACTGTTTCTCATTTTTCATTTCAGCCTTACGGTAGATAAACATCGGTTGTAAATCTTCGTCTCAGTCACATTGAAAAGAATGGCCGATTCGATATAATCTTCGTATAAACTTCACAGCAGACTTTCCTTTTCTCTGTCGCAGTCTAAGATTTTTGTAATCTATTTTCAGCATCCAGTGATTCAGCGTTGCTATTTCCTTCATCATCTAAGTAATAGATAGTAACACACCGCTTTGGGAATAGGCATTCTTTCTGGAACACTTTCGATGGCTCAGTTCAGCATGGAAAAACAATGGATATCCCCAGTAACATTAGATGCGTATGCACGTGTGATGCAATATTTGTGTAATAACCAAACACATCTCTCCTGAATCGATTTGTTTGGATACAGTGGCAAAGGAAACGAAGACTGGCCGAGGACGATGCTAAGATAACCTATGAGTGCAAAAAGCAGCATAAATATCCAAACAGTCACCATTTTAGTACTGACAAAGTTCAACGTTGCTTAACTAAAATGATTAAAATCTAGTCGGTGTTTATGTTGAAACACTTTATTTTATAGTATAACCAGTAAAATATTCCCTAAAAAATAATTTCCCGACTTGATAATACCATAAAATAATCTTGCAGACTAGATTAACACCAGCTAATTTCAGGTGCAAAACCAAAACAATCATATGTGTCTAATTACAGTTGGAATTTTTATTCGAGTTTTAAAAATTCGTTCGTTTTTGACAGTGCTTAAATTCTTAAAAACATTAGTATCTAATTGGAAAGATTGAATCAGTTTTATTAAATACATTGTCACTAACCTTAAAGAATATCTCAAAGAAATTAAATCATAGCAGCACTTAATAATTTACGTCTAATTACAATAGAGTTTATTTTTTTAAATAAATAAACTCTTTCAAATAACTGAATCAACAAAAACGTTAAAAGCTTGGTAGAAAAGGAACACGTAGAAAAATCTGGGATCTAACGAATGTTTTCTAGGATCTAACGAATGTTCTATAAGACCTAACGAATGTTTTTCCGTATCATTTACCTGTTGTGATATGAAATGCATCATATTGTTTTGTACAAAATTCAATAAAAATGATAAGTTTTAAAACTAACTGTAGCATAAGTAGTTTTCAGGTTTATCCGAAAGATGTAAATTGTACATATTTATTGAGGAGATTCATATATATATATATATATATATATATATATATATATATATATATATATATATATATATATATATATATATATACGTGAAAGATTATTTATTATTACAGTCAAACAATTTCGCAGCTCACAAGAGACATAACAACCGAGTAACCGGAAGTTCCGGTATAGCAGGTGTCATTGCTCTTGAGAGCTGCGAAATAGCTTGACTGCAGAAATAATTATATATATATATATATATATATATATATATATATATATATATATCTTTTAAAATGTAATTATCCACTGACACGTGTTTCGTCGTCTAAGATTCATCAGAGTGGCTGTATTTAGCGAGATTCGAAATCGGGGCCCAATGGTTTGAATTAATTCCAAAGATATCGCTAAAACCAAAACAAAACAACATCTAAGTAAATCGCGATATATCCAGACAGCTGGCGAGATGGTCCAGGGGAAAGAGTTTAGGCTCATTGCCGTTGGGTCCTGATTTCGAATCTCGCTAGATACAGCCACTCTGATGAGTCGTAGACGACGAAACACGTGTCAGTGGATAATTACATTTTAAAAATAATAGATATACCGCTCCCCATGTGGGGGTTTCAAATTAGTTAAAAGGGGGAATTATTAGGACAGCAAGTTGATAGGGATGCAAAGGTTGATTGGCGACAACAGAGAGCCAGGCGTTAGTACACGAGAACAGGGAACACAGAACACGTCGTCAAAAGGCATTAGAAAAATGCGCCAGAAGCTACAGACAGTAATCGCTTAACCCCGCTACATCTTTATCTGCCAGTTATGTTATACTTTCTGCTGCTGGAAATAACTACGGAAAGATGCTGGCAAATGAGCCGCTAGTATGGGCGTAGAAGCAGCTGGAACAAGATAGGTAGCAGAAAAAATCAGCAGCTGCAGGGGATAACTGAAATCGAAAAAGATCTTCATGAGTAAATCGGACCCCGAGAAAAGGATTGTAGGGATGTGTTGGAGCCTAAGCAAAAATATAGTCTACGCAGGAATTGGACAGGAGACCTTAAGGTTGGGCGATGAAGTAGATGTGAAGCGAGAAAAGGATAAAGTATTTCGAGTTTCCCTAAAAACCCTATGATTGTGGGTGGTTCTCTTTTCGCACACAATAAATGGCGTCCCATACAGGATGGTACGTAACTTCTAGTCAACACCTGACTGAAGCAAATTTTCTGATCCACATTCGCTATATTCATTAGGCAAAGAGCATATTATCGGTGTGATAATGAGTAAATGACCGAATATATTGAAGAAAATAATATTATAGTGTATTTAGTAATCTACATTGAGGAAGAAAAATGAACACGTTTTTTTGTTAATGATACTAATTTTAAAGCATTCGATGGAAGATGATAATGTAATAGAATTATATTATTCGCAATATATAATTTTTGTACCTTTTAAAGTTAAATAAGGTCAAATACACAGGCGATTAGTTGCAGCTATCGATAGGTAGATTTTTTTAATGCAATATATATTTATATATATATATATATATATATATATGATGATTATTGCATTATCTTGTCAGACGAGTAGCACTCTCTCAGAGACGTAAAGTCCATGAGCTCAAATGGCTGAGGGAGTATCTATACAAAGATGATGTTACAGAGTTTTATCTTTGTGCGACAGCTAAGTCTCTCTCTCGGTTCCAAATGTTGAGATCAGCAACAACCAAGAGCAAGATAGCCAGCAACAAGTAAACCTGCAGATATATATATATATATATATATATATATATATATATATATATATATACATATATATATCAGATTTCCAGTATCCACCGCGCCTTTCCTATCAGCCAATGAACATGCACTTATCGGGAAAATGCCTATTTGACCTCTGGTTGACCTGCTCCTTTGTGTGTGCACTTTTTAGCCTGGATATCTAGTTTCTTGACCTGTTTTAAATCTAGGTTAGGTTTTTTATGTTAGTTTATATATACACTAGCGGGGGTTACTCGGAGTGTCCTGACTGTTTGAAGATGTGTGTGGTCGGGCGTGTGTGAGTCTTAATGAAAACCTAAGAATAAGCGAAGTAAAAAATGTTACATAGGGTTATCATAGAGGGGCACCAAATTGACGTTTGGTGTATAACTAATATAAAGGGTTGTGTTTTTGATTATCATAAAGGGAATCGTGTGGGTGACATGTATTTTCAAAACCTACCTCTGCTTCCTCGATGTTGGACCATCTGGAAATTTCTCATCCTGGAGGGAGACTTGATACCTGTTTTTGGATGAAGATTCAATCACTCCAAGACAAGGAATTAGTTTTATGGTTTTTATTTCACTTTCTCCAGGTCCTGCAGAAGGTGGAAGTGAAATCGGCCTGTGTGGGTTCTTCTTCTACACACGTCAGCGTTCGCTCCCCCCCCCCCGTGGAGAGGAGGAGACAACGGGAAGCCGTCCGTTGTCTTCTGTATCCAAATCAAATCTCACAGATCTAGCCAACCTGACCACGTCACTCATACGTAATCTGGTCAGCTGACCCTCGGTTCTGGTAAACGTGTCTACACTCCACGTTTACTCACCTCTCTCTCTCTCTCAATCAATTTTGTAACATTCCTTCCCGCCCCCCCCTTTTATCAAAATGTATGGCGAATGGCATACATTTTCTACTTCCCACATTTACTAAGAATGGGATATATATGCTCACCCCACTGGCAAAGAAAACTGTCATACCGTTATTCAATAATTAATAACATATACTAAGTAAAATAATATCGCCAAATAATACCATGTGGCGCTAATCCTTGCGCCCTCGAAGGTCAACAACTCCCTGTGACCTCTTCATAATTTAAATCAGAATTTCAGGAGCATCCTTTACTCCCGTCGACACTACGCGTGATCGATAAATTCTCCGCAATCAACCGAATAATAAAATCGAGGTCCATCTGCCTCTTCAATACGGACTATCATCGTCCTTGGCTTTACAGATCAGCTTTTCTTCCCATAGGTAGCACACAAAAAAATGTTTCCCATCCCAAGCCTTATCTTATTCATCATAAGCCTTCTCGTATTCCTAATATTTTGTGGGAAACAAAAAAACCTCTTAACATTCCTTATGGTGAGTAGCCTTCTATTTTCCTAAGTACTTGCATACGTATTTCATTCATCTTCTCTGGAGCGATTCGTAACATAATGGCCACGTCAGCCAGTGCACCCCCTCTGCCCCTTACGCCATGTCAGAGGGCTCCCTGAAGTTGATTACAACTAGATCCGCTCACGCTGGACAGAATACATTCCGTTTACTGCTATGTCAGAAAAAAATTTTTTTTTACAAAGTCGGTAAGCGCAACCTGCCTTGAAGACACATAGCTTCACGGAAAACATCGGATTTCCACACATGAAGTACTCAAAGTTGCTCCATGTTGATTCTACTCGAAATCAATAGAAATCACGATAAAAAAAATAAAATTCGAATCACTTCTCGAGAATAATGAAATTAATAACTACCCATGTAATTCAACACCTCTCCAAAATTCTAACATGCTTACCACAGAAATTAAATTCCATTCACGCCCCACTTTTTTCTTTCATTTCTTCATCTAGTTTATTTAACCCTATATTTATCATTTTTTCTACCATACTTATGTGGTCAAAACGTCACTCATGTCGAATAGAACATTTATTCTACATTTCGAAAATTAATACCGACTGAACCTTTGACTCTTCCGAAACTTAAGAACTAGTTGATCCCTTATACATGACCTAGTAGTGTTTTTTATTCTTATTATTTATTACACTGTTTAAATCTTATTTCTTCTCTTTTTCCCAATCTTATTATTACTATTATGATTATTAATTAATTAATTAACACCACATTCTTTCTTTTATAAATCATTCTTTAACTAGACCCCACAAGCAAAAATTCCACCTCCCCATTCTGCGAAAAAAATACATGTCAAATAACAAGACAATTCTGCACAATACCGTTTGACAACACATCAATTACATAAAAATAATAAATTAAAAAAATACAAAAATATCCTATAGGCAATCACAAAGTCCCATCTCACTAACAACAAAATTCCAAATAACAAAACAGATTCGTGGAAACCCAATATTGACCACGTCATCACTCCTGAGGTCTGCTGCATTCCACAGAATTCAAAATTAAAGAAAATTCACAGTCGTTTACAAAAATACCTAGACATTTACATACATAGTCGTTTTTAAAATAAAATAAAACGACTCACTTATAAAGTCTCAGACAATCCTAACACATCGATGGAACTAAAATTTTCCATGTCAGAAAAAAATTCCTAAGAAAAAAAAATCGTACAATTAGTGAAAAAGGAAAAAAAAATCACATTTTCAGAACATATCCATTGTTTTTCATCAAAAGTACATATTGTTTTTCATTAAAAGTTACACTTAGTTTCACAGTTTAAAATTGCAACAAAATATTCATAACACATATTTGTGATTGACGTGTTTATCTTTTGGTAAGCTGAAAGGCTCATTCCTGACGCACACTGTTACTAAAGTCATGTGTTCTATTTCTTTTTTGTTTTCTTTCTGGTTTACTCACTGGCTGTTCATTAAAACTTTACAATTTATTATCTCTATGTCTATCGTCATAGCTGTTTTTTTTCAATTTCTTCTATTGTTTTTCTATGTCTCCCGTCTTAAATAATTTATTCGGCAGGGCACTTTTTCACGGCCCATATGGCATCATTCAGGGATGTTGGTAAAGTAACCTCATGTTCGTTAACAGCTCTCATTCAGCCATCTCATGCCAATATCTCAAAAAAAAAAATTTGCCGACATTTCATTCGTCAGATTTCTGACTTCTTAAGTTCTTACGTAACAGCGGCATATATTCTATTTTTTTAATTCTTTCTCCTACTTCAGATTCACTACATAGTGGCCACGTCACCACTACACGTCCGCTCTTGTGTTGGAAGTTCTGTTACTCCCAAGATTGGCCATTTTCAATCAGCCGAAGCTCACACACGGCCCTATCTGCAAGCTTAATCTATGTGGGTGCATTCTATCGCGCACCCTCGTTGCAGCTACAACAAGCCTTTTAAGCCCATAGGCATGCAGCCTCCCGTCTTTATTATATGCGAAGAATATGATCTTTCAACCGTAACACCGGTCAGCTTAATCAAGCTACATACAGACTGCGAAAATAGCATTTTTCATAATCGAAAAACCTATTTAAAAATCCCCCTTGCAGGGTCCTGGTAACCTCTTCCAAAAAAAAAAATAGTTAACCGCCTACGTAAATTTAAACCTGTCCCCTTTTTTAAATTCTAATTTGACTAGACCGACCATTTTATCTTAATCTAATCTTCTGATTTTTTTTTGGGGGGGGGTTTCATGACTATTTTGCAGACCACTGGAAAACAACAATTATGCATTATATAATACAATATCAAATCATCAATACACATTTTTTCTAACAATGAACATCAACTTCTAATTACATGAAACAACCTTCTTCAGTCCTTAAAAAAATGTTCAAAAATGTCATTAAAACTGGAAAAGCAATATTCACGATTTAGAGAACAGTCTCACCTGAAAAAGAGCATCAATTCTTTTTTCTTTTCTTTCTTTTCTTTTTTTAACCCAAATAAAGACTAGCGATTGCCATTTTGTCTTTTTGCAACGGTGTCAATATTTCAAGTTATGATTGACACATTTCCAAACAATTTCATTTGTGCGTGTTCCCATTACATTTTCTTACTGTCTCATCGGTCCCTTACTTTAAACAGAATAACTCAATTCTTTGTTTTTCCCTTCTACTTTTTACATTAAGTGATATTTTACTTCGTTCATAACGAGCTAATTCCTAATACGATAAACATTTTTAAACTATTTTCTATATATAAAGTTTTACATCTGTGTGTCTGTATGTCTTCCTTTTCTTTCTTCGTGAAAAGGTTGTACGTGTGTATTGCTTTTCTTTTTATTTTTCTAATTCGCCTAGTGTTTTAATGGACCCTACGTTGTGTGTGTGTTGATTCGTATTTTCTTCTACTGATCTTTCTTTTTTTGTCTTTTTTTTCCAGACATTTTATTGTTTTTCTTGTCCTTTTTTTTCTTTTTTCCCCGTGGCAAACGAAGTTCTTTTTTTTTCTTCTTTTTTTTTCTTTTAAACCCACCCTTGCTAGGTGGTCTGGTCAGTTACGGCACCAAATTGAACGTTTGTTACATAGGATTATCATAGAGGGGCACCAAATTGACGTTTGGTGTATAACATAAAAGGATTCCGTGTGCGTATGATTGTCTCTAATATAAAGGGTTGTGTGTTTGATTATCATAAAGGGAATCGTGTGGGTGACATGTATTTTCAGAACCTACCTCACGTCAGCGTTCGTCCCCATCCCCGTGGAGAGGAGGAGACAACGGGAAACCGTCCGTTGTCTTCTGTATCCAAATCAAATCTCACAGATCTAGCCAACCTGACGCCGTCACTCATACGTAATCTGGTCAGCTGACCCTCGGTTCTGGTAAACGTGTCTACACTCCACGTTTACTCCCTCTCTCTCTCTCTCTCTCTCTCTCTCTCTCTCTCTCAATCCATTTTGTAACAAAAAGCCAAAAAAGAAAACAGAAAAACGAACGTTAAAACTTATCTGAAAATAAAGCCGGGCGTATCGGGCGGTGGGGATAATCAAAGAATCGAAAAGAAAACACAAAAAAAACTAACGTAATGCAAATGAACGATGTTAAATATAAAAATCGAAAAAACAAATCAAAACAGAAAACAGAAAAACGAACGTTAAAACTGCTTTCAAAAATCTGAAAAATAAAATTAAAAAAAACACGTGAAAAATGGCTTAAATAAGCCTGTTTCGATATTAATATTTAAAAATCGGTGGGTTACGGGGTGTGTTTGGGTGTGCGTGGTCGGTCGGGGTTGGGGTTTTACTGAAAACCTAAGAATAAGCGACGTAAAAAAAACAGAAAAACGAACGTTACGTGAACAATATCTTAAATAACCCTGCTTCAAATTTAAAAAATCGAAAAAAAAAGAATACATCTCGCACCACGATTCGAACCCAAAACGTTTAGATAATGATCCATCGCTCTAATAAACTGACCTTACACGACGTTCATGAAATTGCGTAAGTTCTTCAAATATTAAACTAAATAAGGTTATGACGTCGTCTGACGCATGCGTAGAACCGATTCCGTCATGGGAGGACGGTTTTTACTGCCCCCGCCCTGTAGAAAAGTGCTGATTTCAGCGTGAAAAAATTAACGTTTTTGGTCAATTCTTCGATACTTGTCGGGCGAAGGATGGGCTTTCATATGTGACCAAATTTGTGTATTTTTGTTAGGTCTGTTGGAGGTTTTTAGCAGACATAAAAACACACTTAGGTACATACATTTTCGCTTTTATAAATATATATATATATATATATATACATATATATATATATATATATATATATATATATATAAATGAAATTGTATGCTCGTCGGTGTGTCTTTGTGTACATTTCCTATAACAAATTACTCTGTCAATTATAATTCTACAAACTGGAGATTTGACATAAGAGGAACTGAGATTAAAGAAAATCTTTTTAATCAGTTTTGGGGATCAAATGGTCACAAGTCAGCGATTAGACCTTTGCAAACTCGACGAAACTCATCCGCCAATTTTGGGTATACACACTTATATTTTAGACGTAGTTTACTTGGAATTAAATCAAAGTTTTTAACTTAATTTAAAAATTTTAAGGGGCTAAAATTGAAGTTAAAGTTAACAAAACTTTGATCTCTCAGCCAATGCTTGGTGTATACATTTTTAATTTCACATAAAATGTAATCCTACATAGGGAAAGCTTTTAAATCGGTGTTTGTCCGAATATTTGACGATTACAGGTGTCAAAGTTCCAAAGATTTGACATTTGCGGTGTCTAACAAACTATTCAGCCAATTTGAGCTCTAATAATTGGAAATTTTATATAACGTATATTCAGACATGCAACAGTTTTTTTTCAGTTTAGGGGCAGAAATTTGGTTGCCAAGAGGTCAAAAGTGAAAGAGTTCTTTGCCGACACTAACAAATTCCTCCGTAAATTTTGGGTCTCAACACTAGGAAGTTTAGATGTAGGTTTCCTGTACATGAATAACACTTTTTACTATATATATATTCGAATGGAAAATAATCAGACAAGCTACCACGTGTTGGGACCTAGACTACCCATGTAGATTTTGCCTTCATGTAAAATTGGCTATCCTGTACTTCAAAGAACCCCAACATCTATAAAACTGTAGGAGAGAAATGGCAATCAACTGTGTTCACATGATAAAATTTACTCTAGGATAGCGATACAAAACAGTTTTAAAACTAACAAAACAATACAAAATGAACAAATAAACAAATTAAATAAACATGAATATACTAAACGATCACACATATATGTATGAATATATATATATATGTATATATATATGCATATATGTATGTACATATATATATCTATATATATACATATATATATATATTTATATATAAACTAACATAAAAAACACACACCTAGATTTAAAACAGATCAAGAAACTAAATATCCAATCTAAATAGAGCACCCACAAAGGTCAAGACCAACCAGAGGTCAAATAGGCATTTGTTTGATAAGTGCATGCCCATCGGCTAATAGGAAGGGCGCGGTGGATACTAGAAAGCTGATTGGTTAAATAAAATCTCAATAGAAGAATCGTATATAAAAACGACAAACAACCACAAAATTCGCGCATAAGCCTGAAGTGTCCTAAGGTGGATGAAACGGGGAATATTCAGTGTAGCTGAATCGCCATATATATTTTATAACTTACTATATATATATATATATATATATATATAACTACTTCATTTACTCACATAAAGTTAATATACGAAAGTATAGATTTATGCGTAGTTAGTAATTTATAAAATATATATGGCCCATTAAGCTTTGACAATCCTCAGCCAATTTCCGGACGGTGGGGCCCTCTTCGCTATCAAGTCTAGAGAGAGCACGTCGTAAAATAAAAAAAAAATCGTAAAATATATATGGTGATTAAGCTTTGACAATCCTCGGCCAATTTCCGGACGGTGGGGCCCTCTTCGCTATCAAGTCTAGAGAGAGCACGTCGTCTAATCTCAGCGTTTTGGGATGAGACTAGATCCTGCGCAAAAATTAAACACTTGAAGTCATCTGCCGATAAGTCAGATAAACGGAAATCCCCGCAGTGTTTATTTACCATAGACTCGAAGGTCAGGTAATCGTCATAGTCGCTTTTTTGCAGGGTAAAGCCTTTCCATCTTCTATGATAGAGCGTAGAATTCGGGCTGAACAGTTCGGATAAAGTTTGGCCGCTTCAAAAACATCAATTAACTCGTCTTTCATGGGAGAATATAATCCACAAACTTGCTATGTTCTGTTGTCCCTAATTACCTCAAAAGTAGGCGAACTTTCTTAGCGTTGCTACCCGCTTGACAATCCACGGTGAATACGGTCTCATATCTCCGATAAAAAGCGTCAAACGTCCAAAACAACTCCGGTTGGTAGTTGAACGTTTTTACAGAGTGTCATATTGTGTTTTGGGGAAAAGCAAAACTGTTGTCCCTATGTTCCGTTCTATCGAATATTTCAAAAATTGCTCTTCTTGTCTCTGTTGTTGAATTCGCATTCTGTCATCCAACGCTTGTTGTCTCTCTTAAAATTGTATGTGAAGCTGGTTATCACGTTCTTTTAACGTTTCCCCAGTCTGGTTCATCTGTGCCTTGATTAGCTGTATTAATATTGATTTAACCTCCTCCATCTTGTAATGGGCTTTCCAAGCGCACGAAAAAATTTTTTTTTCCGTTTTTGACATGAGAAGATTAAGCTACACTGAATATTCTGCGTTACATCCACAATAGGATTCGTCAGGCTTATGCGCGAATTCTGTGGTTGTTTCTTGTTTTTATATATGTTGAGGATTTTTAGTTAGCCAATCAGCTTTCTACTATCCACAGCGCCCCTTCCTATCAGCTAATGGGCATGCATTTTATCGAACAAAGGATCTGTTTTAGAACTAGTGGTTTAAGGTAGACGTTTTCCTTTTTTTTTTCTTTTTTTATATATATAAATATACCTATGTGTACACACATACATGCACATATATATACATATATATATATATACATATATGTGTGATCGTTTATGCATATTCATGTTTATTTAATTTATTTATTTGTTCATTTTCTATTGTTAGTGTTAGTTTTAAAGCTATGTTGTATCGCTATCCTAGAGTAAGTGCTATTTTGTGAAAACAGTTGTTTGGTATTTCTCGTCTACATTTTAATAGATTTTGAGGTTCTTTAAAGTACAGGATAGCAAACTTTTCATGGAGGCATAATTTACATGGGTCGTCTAAATGTCTGCACGTGGTAGCTTGTCTTATTATATTCCATTCGACTACCGGCGAATGTCCGCTTTCTTTGAGTTCCCAGTATTTATTCGCTAGTGTTGTTTTTATACAGTGTTTTTTTTTTTTGAATGTACACACACAGGCTATCATGCATGACTTCGCTTTGAAAACAACTTTTGGCGGTCCCTGGAATCTGAGTTTCAATAACTCTCCATAGATATCAAGTATTTTCGGTCGCTTTCGATATGCTTTACAGTTTAATTTGCGTTATTGCAACAGCTGGATTCCATTGATTGCCCGTTGGTTGTAACCATTGGTATTCAGTTGAATGTTGGTGGCAATTATCCTTCTTAATATCTGTGTCCTTTTTGCACATATCTAGTGGAGGGCTGGCCAGCGCTTTCACTCCTCGATCATTTCACCCTCTTATGTGTCAGTATATTGTGACACATTGTTATTACTTTTATTATTATTTTTATTATTATTATTATTATTATTATTATTATTGTTGTTGTTATTGTTGTTGTTGTTGATATTGCTGTTATATCATACACAGTTTCCTGTGTATTTTGTCCTCATTTGTTACGGTTTTTAATATGTTGATAACTATTATTTCCTACATGCACTGATAACATTTATTCGACATATTTAGTTTCATGTTGAGGCTTACCCACGTCTTATGCATTTCTTCGTAGTTCTCCAATCGATTTTTACATATACTTCTTAGATGTAGCAGAAACTTTCCCATTTTCTTTCGATTTTTTTTCATCGAAAAAAACATTCCTACATTCCATCATTCTACACAATGGGAGGAATTAACCCTATATATTCAGTACTGAAACCCAAGAATCAGACTTACCCTTTTTTTCGATTCTTATTAATTAATGACACTTACGCTATTCTACGAGCTTCTGTCCAGCGTATGCGAGCGGGTTTTCCTTTGACAATCTATTATAACATCACAAAAGCCGAGTGTCTTTTCAATGAACCTGCTTCTGGTAATCAGATTTCTGAAGAAGGGAACCGAAAGAGTATCGATCAATTCTAGTCGATGAGAGCGCAGGAATTAATAAAAGGCTGCAGATGAAGGGACGATACTCGGTGATTGCTAAGGTCAAACGTAGCATGGTCCGGATGAATGGATTTCAATTAAACGATAGAAGAACTACAAGGTCACAATGCAAGCCACTATATGAATCGTTTAGAAAGAAATAATCAAAAGGAAAAGGGAACGAAACAAGCACTGGCATTATTTAGTTACATCGATGTAATTGTCGTGTTAAGAGTAACTATTCAGCATGATATTAAAAAAATAGGAAAAGCCGACAAAGAAAATGCTACTTGCGGAATTGGCGATACCGATAAAAATGCTACGTCGAAATTAAGTGTAAATAACAATGGAATACCCCATCCCCAAAATTTACATAACTGATCAACAGTAATAATATGGTAAAGCGTAAAACCACCTAAAATGCTAGTTGATTGGTTGTTTTTGTTTTACGACATATCAACCCTTTTCACATTATTTAATGCCGAATCCAGTGATTTTATAGAATTAAAATGGCAATTCTATAATCAACTGTAACGGCCCATAGAAAAGTCATTTCAAAATTGTAGGTATTAACTAAACGGAAATAGTGTTTCATGTAAAAGTGTTACCCACCCTAAAATTCTATTTGAAGACTAAGCGTTACCGATTACATATGCAATTTATGAAGTGTTACAGACTATAAACAATGCAATTTAAAACTAATATATAACAAATTTAACAGAAACATTAAAATAGGCACCAAATTCAGAATACTCCGTACGTATGTATGGTGCCCTCCATTATACGGCTATGAGTGCTGGACACTCACCACCATTACGAGGAAAAGACTTAAACTTGGTTCATCAGAAGAATTCGATGATATCCTGGACAGAAAAAAAAGGAAGAGGTATTAGAAATGTCAAACACAGAAAGGTCCCTACTAAGAACAGTACGAAAAGACAATTGAGGTCCATATGCCAGGTCTACGGAATAAGTGGAATAGAACAAATTAGGTTGACAGGAAAGATCCTGGGTAGAAGAAGCTGAGGACGACAGCGTGAAATATACGTTTACAGTTTGAATACCTGGGAAACATCAAATGTGATGAGCAATAATGGTTTAACGAATGTCTGGAGAGAGAAAGATGTAGAGCCATAATGGCATACAGGACAACACTTGAGGAAGATATAACAAATGAAAATAAATAAAGTTTAATTCCTGAATGTAACCGAAAATAAATGACATTTACACACTTGCAAATAAAAGAAATGCATTTCAAATTAAAGCATAACCCACCAAGAAATTGATATTTAAATAGGATTTTAGCAGAATATGCGATTTCTGAAATGATTATGACAAAATACATAATGTATGGCAAAATATGTAATTTCCAAATTAAAGAAACTGTATTTTGGAATATAAAATCAATTGAAAGAGAACACTGATAAGACTACAAATAACATGGGATTTCAGGGTTCGGGCCAATATCAAAGTTTAGTATTTGTCCGGCAGATGCTACAATCAAAGCCCATTGCCAATCTTTTGATCCATGTAGGGGCAACCCTATATACCAAATGAACTTTACTATCAAGGTCCCATTCCCCACCTATCAGGAGCTGGTCACCTTTTCTCTTCCCGCCCTCTCTCCACATTACAAAACGACCTTGTGCCTAATTTTCTCAGTGGTGAAGCAAATAAGTCCAGTCATTACAGAAAATAGCAATTAAAGTAAAGTAAAAGAATGCCATTTAAAATATAAACCGGACCAAGACTTAAAATACGATCAAAATTAATGTATAAAATGCATTTTCTCTGTGTTTATGTCTCCCTGTGTAAAATTTATTCTGTTCGACTCCGACACAGCAACACCGATTTTTAAATGTCACACAAATATACTTGATGTAATTTGAGATTTTATAAGATTATTAGATAGGATGTGTATACCTTTGATATATATCTAAATCAATAATCGAAACCACTTGATGAAAGGAAAAAGAGCTCGATTTTGACTAAAGTCAACGCCTTTATATTGTCCAATATTACATGTGCATTTGAGAAGCTTTGTCAAAGCTCAAGCAGAATGTCAGAGCTTCTAAAATTTATAACAAGTGGTTTAATAAGATAAAGGGTCGTTTGAAGTTAATATGTTTGCTTTTAAAAAGGTGAATTATGATATTTAATGTTTATATTTGGAACGTATATATATATATATATATATATATATATATATACATATATATATACATAATCTTGGATTATAATTTAAAATGTAAAAGTTTACTATCATATTTCATTATATATATATATATATATATATATATATATATATATATATATATACTAGCAAAAGTACCCCTCGTTGACTGGGTGGAAAAACAGCCTACAGAAAACGGACTCTGATTTATGAAAATATGATGGGTTCTGAAAAGGAAGAGTTGTAAAGAGATAGCTTCGAATTTGGGGGTATCCAAACGAAAGCAAGATCAGATGAAAGTAAAAATTAAATAGATACACCCCATAATTTATTATACCATACCTGTTCACACTGAAACACTGATCACAATACTCTGTGGATCTATATTAAAAAAAAAACCTTGTTAAACGTTTTGACATATTTCCATTCTATGGAGGTCAAGCGCGAACGAACACCTCATAATTTTTTATGCCATATTTCTTCAAACTAAAACGTAATTATCAAAGTATGCTTACCCATATATATATATATATATATATATATATATATATATATATATATATATATATATATATATACCATTTTAGAAACTGCACAGTAGCTTCTCTATATTGCAATAAAGAATAATTATATAGTGAACTTAGTAATTGAATTGGCCCCTTTACAGAAACAAGCAATCAATCGATTTGTAATTAAAAACAATGCAGTATTCACCAATTACAATGAGATTAAAATATTTGAAGTGTGAACATTCGTTGTTCTTCATTAAATCCTGTGCAACGTCGAGCGTCACACCTAGTTTTAAATGCAAGTATAATAAAATAAGTTAAATGCTATTTTAAACGTAATATTCATCGCTCTATAAAATTGTATTCATAATGTTACTGAACTTAATGAATAGATTAAACACGTAATGTCTTATAACAACAAAAATTAGTTTTAAACGTAAACATAAAAAAAGCACAGAAAATTCGATATCGTAATTTGTGTAAGTGAAAAAATAATAATAGGCAACTTTTTAAGTTAATTCTAAACTAATTATAACTTTGTATTCTACACATAAATTTAATTGAACATGAAAACTAGTATTTTGTAATTAACAGAATCGAAGAAGATAAATGCAATTTCAAAATTGTTTCAAACTGATTCCTCCCAAATGCATTGTTTTTTTTTAATTGATAAGGTTTTGATAAACAGAAATGTACATTAAAACTTAAACATATAAATTAAGCTATTAGTTAAAATAGAAGACTAATGAGTTCTAGGGATTGAAATATTTGTATATGTTTAATATTAACTCATTTTAATTCCAATACGTAGTTTAAGCAAAAAACATCTTTCGGACTATGAAAACTATGCCAAATGCCATTGATCGCATTTATATATTTAAACGTTTATTTTTCTAACATTGCTTATGCTCAGATCCCTGTTTGAAAATATAAAGCAAATCATAAATATATGACGTCAGGCCAAATGTATAATGTTTATGTGTGGTGATGCAATGGACTATAATCGTACTAAGGTCCAAATTGTTTACTTGTTAGAACACCATAATTACGGTATCTCGGTTTATCTTTAACATTCCTGTGCTTATAGACTAGGGGGTTATTCGTTTGTCTACCTTATTAGTTCTTAGAAAAGAGATCGTTCTCTCAGAACTGAAGTCTGCGGACGGATTCAGAAGATATCTGTAGCTTTTGGAAGGTTTGAGTATACAATGTGGTCTGATCGTGGCGTCATAGACAGGACAAGGATTTACGTTTACAAGATCTGTGTTCTAACCAGATTGTTGTATTACACGAAGATATGGACATTGCATCAAAATCACATTAAATAGCTTGAACTATTTCACCAAAAATTCCTTAGCCGTATCTAAAACACCAAGTAGCATGCACAATACTCGATACTGTCGTCCTTGTGAGAGCATGTTGTTCTAGTGTTGAAACCCTTGTAATCAGATCTCAGATGCGTTGGGTGGGCCACCTAGTTCGAATGAAAGATTGCAGGCTGTCAAACAATTTTATGGGTAGTTGGAAAATTGCAAGCTCCCTTAACACAATCCTAGGGATTCAGGGATTGCAAAGATAACAATATAAAAACCCTACAATAAACATCTACACGTGGGAAGAATTTACTCTGCAAAGACCGAAGTGGCGAAAGATTTTACGTGAAAGTTGAGATGCTCTAGAATAAAAAAGCAGGCCCACAGCAATCTAAAGCGAGATCTTCGCAAAGGTTTAATTGAGGGGCTTAACCATGGCACACAGAGCTTGAAATGTGCACGTGTGAACGATTGCGTTTGTTAAAAGCTGGCTACGTCAATACTTAAAGTCGTAGAACACACCTGTTCAGGTTAGCTTTGCACATATTGGTGCGAACTAAACGATCTGTTTATTATGCAGTAAAGTTTGCAAGTCTACTACTGGTTTGAGGATATATAATTGTTCATAGGAATACAAATCAGCTTCCAAAGAAATACAACTCAGTGAGCAATTGCTCAATTTGGTTCTAACATCTATTTAAATATGTGAAAATCTGCGACAGGAGTGCAGAGTCATCTGAGATGGCATGCACGGCGAAATAGGGAGAACTCAATGTGATGGCTATCATCTGGAAAGATGCAACACTCGTCATATATATCTATATATATATTTACATTTATATATACATGCACATATATATATGTGTGTGTGTGTGTGTGCGTCTGCGTCTGCGTGTGAGTGATGTTTTGTGTAACATATATATAATGAATAAATTACAAAAGTCTGTATACTAAATTTCATGATGTGAAACATCTTACAATTTATTCCTTTTAATTCAGTTGACAATTCAAAATCTTGGACATTATCTGTTTCGCAGCAATAAATCAATACTAAATTATTATATCAATCAATGAATCTTCACCCCCTAAACTGATGAGATAAATAGCAACTATCAATCAACCAAAAATATTTCCCGCGACTGACATTGGCCGTAAGGTTTTTATTCTTTACTAATGGAGTGAGAGGTGGCTTCCTATCCGGGTCCGAATATTCTGCGCGGTAGAAAGCGTTTCACTCTGCGCTGATGATTCGCTAAAGGATAGAACTCTATTGTCTGTAGGTATTAAAACTTATTATTGTAATAATTATATATAAATATATATGATTTTAAGAATGTGAGAGATTATATATAACAAATTCTACAGCCAAAAACGTTGCAACCCACAAGAGCCATGTCAGTCAGCGAAGCGGAAGTCAAACACTTGAGTTTCGCCATTATTTCGGTTCATCAGCTAGACACATGCGAACTTACGATTCGAAACCCCAACCTCTTGTATCAGAGGAAAGTATTCTTCCAACTGAGTAAACACCTCGCACACAAGAAATTCTTAACACCCCCCACAGACACCCCCACACCCACCCACCCATATATATATGTATATATATATATATATATATATATATATATATATATATATATATATATATATATATATATGTGTGTGTGTGTGTGTGTGTGTGTGTGTGTAATTCGCCTATGAATATTACAACATCAATTTTTATCTTGCCTGTTTTCGTTCCTGTGAAGGAATTCCGAAATCGCTGGGCAAGGAATTAAATACAGACTAAATGTTTCCAAATCGATTGATTTCTAAATAGTCGGTCGTTTTATGTTCGCCCAGGAGGAAGAATAGCCACTCGACCTCTTAAACATCTCGCTGAACACAGCATAATATATTATTGATAATGAGCATTAAGGAGGTGGGAGGTTTGTATTGAGACACAATGTGATCTTCTTTTTTGCTCGTTTGGATATGAACATATCTATTGCGGTTTATTCGTGTGTATGTATGTGCTCTGTGTTTGCGTGTGTCTATGTAAGAGAGCTTGAGATAGATAGATAGATAGATAGATAGAGAGCGAGATAGATAGAGAGAGAGAGAGAGAGATGGGGGGATTGGACTAATTTTTTACGAGCAAAGACGATAACGTGTTTGTTCATTACAAAATCTCAATGTATTCTCATATTGATCCAGGGAACACCGAATATACTTCGCTTGTATTTAGTTGTTAATCACTCTTAACCTATGCACATCTGTTTCTGACTGTGTATAGATAACAAAGAGTCGTTAATGATACACTCTAAAACTGAACATATTTATGAGCCCGGAGGCATTTCCAGTAAAATACGCCATTATCCATTCTCTTGAAAGAAGAAGACTCTCTATAAGTTACCCTTAGATATCATCTCGAATTTCAGATATTATGACGTTTCTGCTTACATATAAGAATTAAATGTATTTTTTGTTACATATCAGAATTAAATTTATATTTCGTAAACTGTATAAGTTAATTAAAAAACAATCAACCCTGGATGAATGCTACATTTTCATTCCAGTAGTTCAAACTGGGTAGAAACTATTTAAAGGGATGCGTGTGAACGTATTTCACAAAATAACGCATATACCATGTATTCTAATTTTAAAATGGGTTGTGTTTTTCGACAGGCATCATGTAATATTTTAATATAGTATTGAGCATTGCTCTATCGATGATTGAACCCTAGTCTTCCTATCCTGCTATCGGGCACAATTTATACTCAGTGGAATAGATTTCATAAGGTTATCTTCAATTGTTTAAATTACACTAACGATGACTATTTTTCTTAAAATCGAATTCCTTTCAGAATATGAGTCGTGTATAGTTTTGCACTATATAAATATTATAGATTGTCATGAGTGACGAGAAACTTCTATTATATGCGTATTCGGGTCTGGACATTAAAATTTCCTTGAAATATGCACGTGACTCTAGAGCTTAACAACTATTACGAGGTTTATTAGGTTAGAAATCTATATCTGCACATCAACACGCATAACATTTTTTAATGTCAATCCGTCTGTAACTCTGTAGCCCCTGGAGGGGAATAGGCAATCCCCAACTTTGTAGATGTTTATGTAGCGATTACTTCTTTTTTCGGGATGGGGTTGTGGGTCCCACACCCAACCTTCACAGAAGATACATACAGCGCGTAGCCTTTCCAAAATGATCACCGATCTGGTACTGACCATGGTAAACGTTGCTTAACTTCGGTAATCTAATGAGAACCCGCGGGTCGATGTGATTGTGCATTACAAATTTTAAATAGATATTAGAATAATTCGTCTGCAAAGTTTTCTAGTAGGAATGATTGAGTCTATTTAATTTGAGGCTTATCTGACATCACTTTTAATGGCCGTATTCCACTTTATTTTGCCTGTAAATCATAACAACAAAACATTTTAATTGTTTACAGAATTGTAACCTTACCGAGAATGGAAAATAATTTTATTAATTACCATTATCCTAACATATACGACAAATTTCCCTAACAACATAGTCTATAATATCACTTTTCAGTCACTTGTAATTTGGTTTAACCATATTCTAACAAGTTAAGCGTTCGCTGACTCCCTATACAACAAACTTTGTATGTCACTTCTAATGGGATAATGAATACATTTCTTAATCTGCGATTTTTATTGATACTTAATTTTTTAATGGATGTACTACAATCCTTTCATGTTTGAGAGTAGATTATACTTTACTTCATAGAGTCGAATTTAAAACAATGGATTTATTAGTAATCAACATTTCACTAATGAAAAGTTTGTAATTGAGCATGCTTTGCATTCTCCTTAGTCACTGAGGATTGAACAAATAAAATGTAGTATGTGAAGAGATACTAGATTAATTACAGTCATTTGATGCCACTGTTTCTGTTACTGTTTGCTTACGTTCCTCGAAATCAATCATCAAATCATATGACATCTCCGATGCAATACAATTAACGCACTTTAAAAACGTTTTTCATATCGTCCGTATAATGTTTTACACGTGGACACATAGCCACTTGTATTGTTATGTTGATGGTCCTTGGGTAAAAGAGCTGGCTCAGTGTGAAAACAAACAAATGATACAGGTCTGTTATCGACAAGTTATTTAATAAAAAATAGTAAACAGAATATTACGAGGGATATACATTTAGGTAACCAAACTAAAATAAAAACATAGAACAAATACTGCTCAAATATAACAGACAACTATAAAACTGAAGGATCGTTTTAAATACAGTATAATAATAAATAAGAAAATGCAAAAAATAATTGCATTTTTTAATTATAATTCTTGATTCTCAAATCAACATCTTACAAAAGCAGCGATATTTTCTCAAGTTTGCCTAACATTACATATTGTGTGCTATTTAACATTTATGCACGCATGCGCACAAGATTCCAGGTGGATGAGGAGCAATCTAAGTAGCGCTATATTACTATATCAGTAAATGTGTGTGGCCGACCAAAAGAATTCTAAGGAAAATTAGTCATTTTCCGTTCAATGGATCGCCTGTAGCGTACAAGACGGATGAAACTGGTAGTTCAAACTGGGTAGCGCCTCTTAATAAATTTATGAATACGCGATGATACTTCCCTTGTAAATAGGAAAACCTTGAATTATTTATATATTTATGGCATTCGAGAATGTCTTGCATATGCCCAAATCTAATAGGACTATTAAAGCAGAGCCACTCGTACAATACTGTTTCAGTTTGGTTTATGAGAAAAGACGAAAAACAGTGACACGCGGAGATAATCTGCAACAATTTCATATTTTTTTCACGTGGAAAAAAGGCTAAAAACATATTATAATTGCACATAACTGTTCATATACACACACCGTGACACAGAATAATGATCGATTTTCACCTCTACATTCTGTATAGCAACATGATATATATATATATATATATATATATATATACATATATATATATACATATATATATATATATATATATATATATATATATATATATATATACGTGTTTAAATGTAGGGATCGTGATGCATGTGTGTTCTCGTTTGTGCTTGTGTGTAGAATAATTAATTTAAAGTATGTCGGTAACATTATATTAGACTAATATTTGTTTAAAATTACTAAATATAATATGATGTCATTTTAAATATAATAATATATAATATAATGTAAATTATAAACAGTGTTTTTCATATGTATGCTTAAAAGATAATATCCCCCTGTAAAGTGCGCCAGTAGACGGTGGTTTGGTTGCCGATGTGTAATAAATCTAAAGAAAACGTTTGATGAGGTTAATTTTAGAGGATCCGATTAAATACGGTAAAGTTTCTTTAAGCTAATTAATGAATATTTAGTCTAATCTGAATGTATTCATATCCAAATTTGATTAAACCGTTCAGAGTTTTCCTAGTGAAACACATATACACACAGATATTTGCGTGCATATATATATATATATATATATATATATATATATATATATATATTGCTTAGTGTGTTAGACCAAAAGAGTTATCTCAATTCTATAATTCTAATTATACACCACTTCATAGTGCTGTTGTCTCTGTTGCATCTGTGGAAAGGTCCATCCATACGTAATATATATGTTACACACCGATAAAATAGAGTTACACTCCATCCACACTATACACCCACCTTTACCCTAAAACATATACCACACCCATTTAAGACTATGATAAAGAGCCTATGCAGCTTTTTACAATACGTTCTTTATTATACGCTGCTCTTTTATCTAGAAGTCGATAAAATTCCGCCAACATCATATATAATTTTAATTGATCTATTTCCTTGCTAATGAATCGAACGCTAGACGCCACATCCCCACTATATTGCCTAGTATCTTCTCTACACTTCTGACGAGAAGCATTAGACTAAGAAATTCCTTGTCATAAAGAATCCCTTCTATTCCCTAATTAATTGTTTGTATTCCCCTATTGAACCAATCTGTATTCACCATTATATAATTTTTGTGACTTAATTTCCCATTCCTATCTTTCTTATATATATATATATATATATATATATATATATATGCATATATATGTATATATATATGTATATATATGCATATATATATGCATATATATGTATATATATATATATGAATACTATACTTATTTGAGTATATTTTACCGTTTACTTGTACCAATCCATTTATTCATTAATTTCTATGTAAATGAAGTTCTCAGCACATAAATGACAAACAGTCTATAATACAGATTACCTGACGTTTTCCATCTTTCCGGTTATTTTTTAAGCATGTTAAAATGATAATTTCCTGAGCGCAACTGTTTCGTAGCGCAGAACCATTCATATACTTATTCTCACCAGAACATAGGAAGATATCACTATCTTTAAATGGAAACCAAGGAAATATAAATATGATTACAAAAGTTGAAAAATCAGAAGTTGCAATTGTGTGTTGTGATATGTAAACACCATTAGTTTATATAAAAAATATACATAATTATATATATATAGAGAGAGAGTGAGAGAGATAAATAGAGAGAAAGAGATAGAGAAATGAAAAGGAACAAAACGAGTTGTGTATTCATCAACGTTTCGTCTTTATTTCGACACTTCCTCCAGATAAATGAGATTAAGTAAACAAAAACACCAGTACAAATATTTGAAAATGTTTCAGGTGTAAAGTGTGATGCTATGCTATTTCAGAAACGGCAATAAATTACATAATGAACACACGCATTTCATTTCTGTTACACACCAATATTTGTTATTTTAACACACGGATATTTGTAATTTTAATTTTTCAAGAAAGAATATAAACTGCGTTAATATATTTTAAAACAATATCAACGACGATATAATGTTATTAAAAACTTCCTTAAAACATCTTAAACAACGCAAGCTCCCTTTCTTTTTCCAACATGTTTTTCCGTTTCTCACACATAAATACGTTGGTTTCTGTTTACTTCTCTATTCCATGGGACTGCTATTCCCATTATTCTCATCATATACATATATACACATTAATATATATATATATATATACAATATTTATTCCGACACTATATATACATACAGTGAGATAAGACACTGATAGAATTCAGATACAAAATACTTTCAAGGTGATCCTAGCTAAAAAGGAAAAGCTCAATATTTAAGAATGGAGCCATATATAAGTTTGGTTATTAAATTTTAAAATCTTAAAAAAACAACAATAAAAACACATGGATTTACGGAAATTAACATAAGCCCTTCCATATATTGCTTTTATCAAACAATAAAATCTTAAATCGAATATATGTCTATATATGTTGTTTTTCAGAATTTAAAATTTAACTACCAAACGTATATATATATATATATATACATATATATATATATATATATAAAGATATATATATATATATATAACCATATATATATACATATATATATATATATATATATGGTTATGTTCATCTATTATTATGATTATCTATTATGTCATAGTTGTTTCCTTATATTTGTATTCGTATTCTTATATATATATATATATATATATATACGTACGTATACATATACATATGTCCACATATATATATACACTCAAACATGTGTATATACGTATATATTCGTTCGTGTAGTATATATATATATATGTATATATATATATATACACACATATAAATGTATATCTATATATGTACTAGAATATTAAAAATGCTTATGTATATATTAGAACTGGACATCTGTGGAATTATCTTACGTTTTCCTGCTTTCCATCCGACTACAATATGGCTGTCTTCAAGTCTAACGTAAACAAGTTTTTGATGAACCGTTCCATATAACTAAACTAATTTAAAGAATTTCAATTATTAACGATTACTATATTGCCCAATTTCTACTGTACACTCTTTAACTCTTATCCTCGAGTGGCCTCTTTACCTTGATAAGTGGTGATGCCTATGTAATATATATATATATATATATATATATATATATATATATATATATATAACTACTTAATTTACTCACATAAAATTAATATACGAAAGTATAGATTTATTCGTCATTTATTCGTAAGTTATTACGTATTGAAATTGCGGAAAAAAATATCTTTGAGATTGTAGAAATAATTTACTGCATTATCTTTTGAAACTCAAAAAAAAAAAAATTCACATAATTTAAAAAGTGACAAAAATAACACGTAAATTGAATCGTAGTCTAACGGATAACGTATTAGACTATGATACATATTTTCTCAGGTCCGATTCCTAGAAGTCCAGCTGCGGTTACAAGAAGTAACTCCTACAAACATGTATATCCGTAGATTTCTGCTTTATACGCTGATATATATATATATATATATATATATATATATATATATATATGTATATATATATATGTGTGTGTATGTGTGTGTATATATTTTATATATATATATATATTCATAATTATTTTATATATATATGTGTGTGTGTATGTATATATTATATATATATTCATAATTATTATGTACATATATATGTGTGTGTATGTATATATTATATACATATACATAATTATTATATATATATATATATATATATACACTTTCACTACACCGATGAATACTGAAGGATCGTTCGAAAATTATGTATCTGTAAAAAAAGTTTTGAAACTTTTTTTCATAATATTATGTTGTATTCCTGCACGCCACCAATTGAAAACGAATAAAGAAAAGTTATAAGCTTTTATAATTTCCGTTTTCTTTTTATACATTTCCATTCATATATATATATATATATATATATATATATATATATATATATGTGCTATATATATGTGTGTGTATCAACCAACCAATCAACCAACAATCACGCAATGGCTGACGTAATATGAAAATGCTTCGCCAGTGGATTGAATAAATTTATGTGCAGATAGTCAAGTTACACAGAAACATTCCACAGTGGGCAGAAAGATTACGTCAATAGGAATATCATAGAGTTTAGCAGATACACCTAAATAAGTCCAAATGTAGCATCAAACTTAGCGTTCTTAAAATAACACTGAAACGAAAACATAATCCCACTCCCCGAAGTCTTATAAATGATTATATGTAAGAGTTTTAAACAATTGCCCGGGAAAACTATTTATAACCCAGGCATATCAGATCGACTGAAATTTTATTATAACCTATAGCCTTACATGAAGAAAGGTTAGCGTATCCTTATAATTGATTGCAACTTCCAATAAATCGATAAACATTTTATTTCACAATAAATTATAATAAAAAAGAAAGATGTTATTTCAATATAACGCGTGACAGACTGATCACTTGTATGAAGTTAATGAATTCCTCTATTTTCAGAACCGTCCAATGTACATATACATCAAGCGTTAAGCAACTCTATTGAAGTCTGAAGCTTTGACTAGCTATATATATATATATATATATATATATATATATATATATATACATATCTTTTGTAAGGTGCCATTTTTTCTTTGTTCGTGGGTTTATTTATGTCCGCTTACGTCTGATTTATTTGCTGGTTCCTCACTGATATCAATCGGACATTCTTACTATTATCAAAAACTCTTTCAAGTTTAATCTTTCATATCAGATTTACTTAAATATATAATATAGTTAACCGTATCTGGATGGAATTAGTGTTGCATAAATGTCGCTTGTATGTTATTATGTTACCTCAGTATGGACATCATAGCGACTATATCGATTACCTATAAAACCATGCTCACTATTGTATTATATTACACAGTGTATATATATATATGTGTATGTATATATATATATATATATATATATACATATCCATATATATATATATACATACATATATACGGCATAATCGTGTTAACACACCGGTCTTCGTCAGATCAGCGCAGTTAAGCAATGTTGAGCCTGGTTAGTATCAGATGGGTTGCCATTTGGGGATTCTAGGGGCTGTATGTGCTCTACGCTTATCTCGGCATCTGTTTCCAGTAATCCTGTAGTTCACTTGCCACTTGTCGTCTCAGGAGAGGGATTGTTGCAGATTGCGCAGCTCCTGCCACAAAAGTTTCACGCGCAAGCAACCCTTCGTGGGTATCCATAGTCTGCCCAAGATTAAACGAGCCTGCACACACACACACATACACACATACATACACACACACATATATATATATATATATAGAGAGAGAGAGAGAGAGAAAATAAAAAAGGAACAAATCGTATTATGTGTTCATCAACGTTTCGTCTTTATTTCGAGACTTCCTCTGGATGAATGAGATTAAGAAACCAAAAAATATACCAGTACAAAATATTTGAAAATGTTTCACGTGCACAGTGTGACGCAGTTCTATTATAAAGAAACGGAAAATTGATGTTGGAACTTCAAAAAGGAGGGGGGGCTGGCGCTGTTTAAGAGAAGGAAATTTTAGTGACGTCATATAGTCGTTAATTTAATTTAAAACTATGAATGTAAGTTTATATTCTATTGGGAAAAGATATATCTGTTGAAATTCAAATATAAGTTTGTAACAGAAATGAAATGAGTGTTTTTTTATGTAATTTATTGATTGAGATTATGTGTTAATTATTACAGGGGGTGTTATAATTGGTGTGCGAAATTTAACCTGTGTCCACAGTTAAATAATGCTCTTTTAATAACAGTTTACTTATTAGTGGCGCTATGTTATAGAAACCTCCACGTTGTTTAATAGTGCTTGAAATTGCGATAAGCGCAGATTCAAGAAGTCTCCGGCGCGGTTTATTTGACATAAATTTAATTAAGTTTGCTTGTTTAAAGTCAAAAGTGTGGTTATGTTGCAATTAATGAGAGAATAAAGCACTTAGAGAATTGCTATTTTTTTATATCTCTTTTGTGTTCATTGAGCCTTTTTTTCCAATTTACGCTGAGTTTCACAAATAATAACGAACAAGATAAATGCAATTGTAGACACCACACAATTTGCCCAGTCCAAAATAAATGCCTAACAAAAAGTGTAGTTTATCAAGCAACAATATTTGCGAAAGAAAACCCGAATAACAAGAAATATTACGTAGGCATGACTTCCTTAGATTTTAAAACCCGATACTATGACCACAAAGGTACCTTCAAAAATAAAAAAAAACACCGTATAAAAACAGCACTAGCGAATAAATACTGGGAACTCAAAGAAAGCGGACATTCGCCGGTAGTCGAATGGAAAATAATGAGACAAGCTACCACATGCGGACACTTAGACGACCCATGTAAATTATGCCTCCATGAAAAAGTTGCTATCCTGTACTTTAAAGAACCTCAAAATCTATTAAACTGTAGACGAGAGATAGCAAACAACTGTGTTCACAAAATAAAACTCACTCTAGGATAGCGATACAAAATAGCTTTAAAAGTAAGAATAACAATAGAAAACAAACAAATAAATAAATTAAATAAACATGAATATACATAAACGATCACACATATATGCATATATATATGTATATGTGTGTGCATCTGTGTGTACACATAGGTATATTCATATATATATATATATATATATATATATATAAAGGAGGGAAAAGATCTACCTGAAACCACTAACTATAGTTTTAAAACAGATCCTTTGTTCGATAAAATACATGCCCATTGGCTGATAGGAGGGGGCGTGGTGGATACTAGAAAGCTGATTGGCTAACTAGAAATCCTTAACATATATAAAAACAAGAAGCAACCACAAAATTCGCGCATAAGCCTGACGAATCCTACAGTGAATTAAACGCAGAATATTCAGTGTAGCTTTGTCGCCATATATATTTTATAAATTCCTAACTAGCTCTACCTATGTATTGAGCACTTTTGAAGTAAATACTAAAAGTTTACGCATAAATCAATACTTTCGTATATTAAATTCATGTGAGTAAATGAACTAGTTATATATATATATATGCATATATATATATATATATATGGCCGCCGTCTCTCTTCAATATGAATGTCTCCTTCATCGTTATTATCCACTCTGCATCATATTAAATATGACACCCTACTAGATAACATACCGACTTGTGGTGCTTGTTTTCCACCTCCCATACAAGGATGGGAAAAAAAAGAAATTCCCGTATACCACGGACACACCACGTAAGGGTCGATGAAAGAAAAAACAAAAAAATACAAAGAAAGAAATGCTAGACGAAAAAAACAATAAGTAAGAAAAAAGAAATACACACACACATACGCACGGTGTCAAATAAAAAGAATCGTATACTTATACACGGAAAAATGTCGATATGCAACAAAAGAAAAACAACAGTCGTAGATATGAATGGAAAAAATAAGAAACAGTTTAAAAAATAGTCACTATGCGTAATTCATTGATAAATGAATTGTACGCTTTAAAATATATACACGCATACACACAAGTAAATAAATTGTTGTCAATATTGTTGTTGTTTAATTTGGGGCAAAACTGACATTGTTGACTTATGCTGCCAATCAAAAGATTTGTCAAAAATCGCATGTATTTTTAAAACAGTGTGCTAATGCAATTTATTGAAAAAACATTTTTGTGTTCAAAAATGAACTTTTCAGTTTTCATGGGTTTTGTTTTTTTTTTTAAGGGAAAATTTTGGACAGCCTTTGTTATTGTTGTTGTAACATATTTTTTTAAGTTAAACTTTTGTAAATAATACTTAAATGTATTAATGTATTTTTTAAAATTTTTTATGATGTTAAATAAATGTTGTAAATTGTCTTTAATGCATGTATACTGTTATTGTATTCTAACTTCAGGATTTCAAAGTCATAATTAGATATATAAATTAAAATGGAAAGAAACAAGTCATAGGAAAATAAGATCAAACGTTAATTGAGACAAACGGTTGGTCTAGAAATATGTTAGAATTTTAGAGAGAGGACAAAATAGAAAAGTACATAAACGGGTATTTTGCGAGTTTTGTCAGGTGTGCTAAGCCAAAAGAGAAAAAAAGTATTTTATTTAATTTTTGCTATTTGTAATTTTTTCATGTTTATAAGTATTTTCCGCAAGAAGTGTTGCTTGTCAGGGAACAGCATCTGAAATGCCCTGTTAGAAAAATAAATTAATCATGCTGAATTGGGTGCTTATAAGGCATGCTACAAGTTCTGGCCCCAAGCAGTACTATAAATACTGGCTCAATAAATTAAAAAGGCAGGCGTTGAAGGATACGAGAATTCCTTAAGGCACCAAAAGGACTATAAGAGTCAGTAACACGGGAAAATCACATATAGCATTAAGGAGGGAGAGAAAAGTAACATATCCCGTATGTAGGAAGATATAACCTTATATTTTTGAGAGGTGTGGATGCGGGATATCTCTGCTGAATCTTGTACGCTCTGATGAAACAAGGAAAATCACAGAAATCTGATCCATAGTTAAAATTTTGTGCGCAAATAGGAATTTTGGGCGCAAATAATGGGGGCTATTTAGTTAAGGGTGATATATTCTTAATCTTCATCAAGTTCCAAGGGTCCAAGCAAGGTTATCCGAGAGAATCAGTATGATGAAAAGGTATATCTTAATAATTAGAAGATTTAAGTAAATGAGCTTTGCGTATGTCCCAAAAGAAATAAGATAGAAAATAAAAGTAATCTCTACTTAGTAGAACAACTAGGCGAAAACAAAAGGATTAGAACACTTGGACGAAAGAGGTCGTCGATTTTGGGAGAGGTAAAATGACACCTCGGGTAAACGGTATAAGGGTGGCTAGATGAAGCAGCTGATGTGAGTCATATGAGGTATACCCTACACCCAAGCAGGAAATGCCAGGAAGATCAGAGAGAGATTTTGATTTTTAAAATAGAATTATGAAGTCAGTTGCAAAGGGCTGACTAAAGGAGGTTTTATAAGGTGTGATCCTTCTTAGCCAAGTGGTTGTATAGATATAGAGAAAAATATACTAGAATTAAAAAATGCGTACATTGTTTGAAAAATGAAAAAGATAGGGACGTTACAAGAAAAGCATGTCCCCTTTACTGGTAAATAAGAAAAAACATTTCATAAGTGGAAAAAGAGATTAGGATAAGCCGAGACTCGAACCTTGTACGCTAGGTTCAGAATAGATTCAGGATTTTAATGTTAGAATCCAGCTATTGTTTTGGCAGTAGATAGATATTGTTTGTATTGTATAAAAAATCGTTCATTCTTTTATGAAAACTGAATTAAAATGGTCAGCTAAAAAAGAATGAACAATAAAAATTAAAAATATATTGAAAAAATAGTTTAGGTTGAAAAATTGGTTAGTGAGCATTCTTTGTTTGCAGAAGTGTGTTTTGAGGACGACGTGTTCCTCTGTGGAGATATATCTATCCATTTATTTCCACTGAATTGCAAACCTTTAATAAATATTCACAATAACGGAGTATTCAAAACCTGAATAAGATACCAATATGTATTGCAATATTCGGGCTCATACAAATAATGGTGCACATTCTACGAATTTTGCTGTCTCAAGTAACACCACTTAATGTAATATACACCGCAAAACAAAGTGCATTCTTTCTTTGGGATCTGTTTTAACTAGGAGGCCTCAAGAAACATATATACAATAATGTTGTAAACTAGTCCATTTAGAGGAGAGAAAAATAATTTTCTTAACATTTTTTTACTAATTCCACGCTTCATATCAAACAAAATAATGAAGCAATGAACCTATAAGGAGAACAAATTTTAGCTGCAATTATAATACCTTATTGAGTTATTGGAAGTGATACTGGCGTAAAATACAAAATATAGAATGACATTAATATTAACATTTCATACCAGAATTGGGCCAAATAAAGACATCTGATTTTCTTCACACAAACGGTTAGAAAAGCGTATAACAATGTAAAGCGCAATACGCTTTTTGTTATGAAATAAACACGTGTGCCCTACTAACCCGTTTCAACAGACAAGCAATTAACCTTGGCTTTAGATGAAAACGCGCGTGTAAAATCCACTCACAGTAAAGAGAAAGCATACCGGAAAATATACTAATACTCGGAAACATATTAATATAAAAACTTTTATCAAACCACAATAAGGAAAAAAAACATAGCGACGGGTTAATGTGACAACTTAAAGCCTTAATTGATTAAACGGCAATTTAATTGCGTTCATAGTTATTGTTTCCATAAACCTAACCAACACATTAATTGGTTCTTTTTTAAAAAGTCGCGTGAAAGAAAGGTACATTCTGCAACGGTTGAATTTGAATTTGTTTCAAGGGAGATCATCATTGTACTTATGGTTGTACGAAAATGAAAGCGAATTCTTAAATAGTTCTTCATAAAAAGATACGGGCGAGAGAAACGTGACTTCTGCATCAATAAAATACTTTTTCCTTGTGGATGCTTTGGGAAAGACAAAGACTCAAGAGGTAAACATCGATGAAAATTCAGGTCGGAATCTATATAAGCCGATGGCAAAAACTTTCTAGCAACTCCTGCAGGTAATCGATCTTCGACAGTATTCGGTTACCTTTGTCTGCAACACGGATAAAGGGATCTTGGTAACTAGGCAAACCTAGGGTCTTTATCACCCACCCAGCCGTGCATCCGGAGAGCAAATTTCAGCTTCGTATAGCCACAGCAGATGCGCAGTGCATCAAATAATGCAGAATTCTATTGTCTTATTAGTGAGAGATTGCTGTAAACCGACATCTAACGGCGACTAACCAAAAATATATCCACTAATTGACAACGATTGTGTTGTTTGTAATTAGTAAATACTTATGGGGAAACATAGAAAAGTAATTTCCTTCTGTAACTTACACCTGAAAGAGTATCTAAAATTTTAAATAAAAATGTTAAAAGCTGATTTCATTGCTTACCTTCGTCTAATACAAACATACAGTTGGTTCGTTTAGTCTGAAATCGCTATTTCCTCATCAAACAAAAGACATCGATTGTTTTCTGTTTATTATTTTTTCCTAATTGACAGTGGCGAAATTTTACTCATAATTTCCTGGCATTTCAATAAAGTTTTGAACACCTATATATAATACCCGATGAACTGTGTTCATATTCATTCTAATAGATCTGTTTCCGTGAGTGAATTTCATAAAGGAAGAAACATATATTTATTTGATTTTTCTTGGTATTTTTCTTTTCCTGAGCACGTAACATTGCTAGTATCAGGCTTTTCTATAAGTACTTCAGACTTCGGGAACCCGCTTGCTGCTGGCTGTTTTCCTCTTAACTATGCTATTGAACTCTCAAGATCAGAACCAATACCTATCTCCTTCCTTCGTTCTTAGTGTTTGTTACATCAAGTGGCTTTTCGCCTTGTCTTGAGCGATGTCACAAACATTCCGCCCTAGCTAAATTCGGGTTAGCTTTGTTCAAATTTCGTGGGATTACCAATATGTTTGTTGCAGACACTTTGATCGCAAACAATGTAAAAAATAATGTTTATTTTTAAAGAAACAGACGGATTAATGTTACAGTGGCTAAAATAGATGGATAGAACATTAAATGTTCTGACCGTAGTGTATTTGGAGTTCGTTCACCGTACATAATTGTTTACTGTCTGGAGAATTGTGCCATTTATTTTCTGTGGAAATTCTTGGCATACTCTTTTGAGTTCAACTGCGGATCGATACAATAACTAATTTAGTGGAACAAATGACCATCTTAAAAACATTGGTTGTGTGTATATTTAAAATTAGTTCGTCGCTCAAGCGATAAATTGATATTTATAAGAAAAACATGACATCTATCCACAGTGAGCATCCTGTGTATTGGCAAAAACATCCTTATTTGAAATAAACCTAATCTATTAAACCGTTTTACTATTGGGCTTTTTTAAAGCGTGTTGTTTCCATTTAAATTATTTGGCCATTTTTAAGGCATGAAAACACGAATACGGAAAAATAGAAAGCAGGAATGTATTATTTTCATTGGTTCTGAAGTTTGTGTCATGCTTTGTGGATGTAGGTTTAATAATTACTGTTATAATATATAAGCTGTGGAATAGTTGTATGAAAAATAGAAGACAACCTGATAGACGTGTCTGTACAGACCGCCTATATTAATACCTGGCGAGTAGAGAAGTATGTTGTTTGATTTTTAGAAAAATAGAAATGACGTGTTTCCTTAAATTTGTAGAAGTATGTTGGGGAACAGCAAATGCATTTTCTTTAATCTCTGTAATATTAAGTGTGATATCTATATATATATGCTGAAAATGTTTTTCGAGTTTTCCATAATATTTTTTGACAGAGTTGCTTGTATTTCCCGCACCTTGATTATAATAAAATAATTTCTCTGAAAATATTCCCATCATAGTTTTTATAAACTGCAACTTTTACTAGCTCCTATATTTCCAAATTATTATACACCTTTTAAATGTATATATACCTTTTCTACACGATAGAGTCTTCCGAAAATATTGAAACACCATCGACAATTTGTCAAGTATACACATATATGACAATAAATCTCCTGCATCTTTGGACAAACTAACCTCTTATATATGCGTGCAGAGAAAGAAGCTTCAGTCTGTGATAAATATATACGTATTCAATCTCCATTAATTATGACCGCATATTCAGACAGAGACAATGTAGTTCCGTTCCGCGAGATAAACAAGTGATACGCTGAAGTAAGCATAAAGCAATTGCGATGGCTTCTTTTTGGAAGCAATAGCTCTTGATATATCTGAAGCATTTAATAGTGATTGGTAGAGAGGTCTAATTCAGTAAATTTCTAGCTACCAAATAGATGAAAATATATTCTCAATCGTCAAATACTTGCTTTCTGATATGTTTATTAATATAATATTTGATGGTAGGGAGGATGAAGCTCCCAGTATTAGACTGACGTGTATTAGAAATCCAACTCTTGTTCTGAAATTTATGAACGATCGTGCGAATGATATTCTAATATCAGTAGCCATCTATGCAGACGACACAACTTTCCATGCAAACATCTTAAAGGTCGACAACAACCAGAGCATTACTGATTCTCTTGATTTGTACGTGTAACTTAGTGTACAATGCGGTAAACAGCTAATTACTTTCTGTGTAACTTCATCAAAACTATTCACTACCAACGCTTATATCCTACTTGGTCAGAGTTGTAATGAAATGCTTCTGTTCTGGGTAATCATCTTGTTTCTGGGACGGACATTTTCCTTAACCTTAATGTAAAAACCAACATTAAATCAACTGCTAAAACTACCGGCAAAATTGTAGAATAATCCTTCCCCTCACAAAGTATACAACTCTCAGCTCAATTCTTTGCCTGTATAAAGAGTCAAATATGTCTTAAGATTAAATTTTGTTTAGTTTGGTTCATGGTCGCAACCTCAGAGTAAATTAGCTAGATAGAATACAGAAAAGTATTAGCTAGATAAATTAGCTAGATAGAATACAGAAAAGTATTAGCTAGATAAATTAGCTAGATAGAATACAGAAAAGTATTAGCTAGATAAATTAGCTAGATAGAATACAGAAAAGTATTAGCTAGATAAATTAGCTAGATAGAATACAGAAAAGTATTAGCTAGATAAATTAGCTAGATAGAATACAGAAAAGTATTAGCTAGATAAATTAGCTAGATAGAATACAGAACAGTATTAGCTAGATAAATTAGCTAGATAGAATACAGAAAAGTATTAGCTAGATAAATTAGCTAGATAGAATACAGAAAAGTATTAGCTAGATAAATTAGCTAGATAGAATACAGAAAAGTATTAGCTAGATAAATTAGCTAGATAGAATACAGAAAAGTATTAGCTAGATAAATTAGCTAGATCGAATACAGAAAAGTATTCAAAATAAAGTGGGCAATGACCGTTTCGTCTCCGTGCTTCTTCTTTCTCAAACAACAGACGATAATTGTACGTCTGTTCTTTGTCGATTCTTTTATGATAAGTTATTGACTGAGCTTCTTTTATGCTATCGCTCTGTAAAACGCTCGTAAGAATTAACATAACAACATTCGACAATTTTTCCTCACTTTTAAAAAAGGGAAAAAAAAACTCTGCCGAGTTTTTCTAGGGCTTTCCTGCTAGCTGACTCATCCTCTCTTGTTATACACGGATACATAGAAGATGAAAGAACGAGGAATATGAATGTTGACTTCTATATTTTAACCAGAACAATTTTTCACTATCATTAGTCGATATAACAATATGAGCTTGCTACTGCACTACTATGTCTAAGAAGGGTAGAAGTTAAAGTGCATGCTCCTGGTGTAGCTTGTGAGAGAAAATAAGAATTCTTTTTTTATAGCTTCGAAAACAGCAAATATAGTGGTATCGCCTTCGATGTTATTCTGATTTCAAAGAAAGTTCAATACAGATTTGTAGGTGGATAAAAAAACCACTGTCAGAGCAGTAAATAAGTAGAATTGACAACACATAAAGTTTGTCAGAGAGTATTCGTCTTAAAATCTTAGCGAACCATATATGCATCATTGTAGATCTCCAGTTAATTGTAAATAGCTTAACAAAACATGATAATTTATATATATATATATATGCATATATATATATATATGCATATATACATTATAATTTATGTGTAGTAACATAGAAAATAAAAAGTTTAAATATGTATATATATACATATATATATAAATATATATACGTATATATATATGTATATATATATATATATTTACACTTTTTATTTTCTATGTCACTACACATAAATGATCGTATATGTATATATATATATACACACACACACACACACATATATATATACATATATATATATATATATATATATATATATATATATATATATATATATATATATACTCTCCAATACAATTCGATGCCTCCATTCAGTCTAAAGAGACAACGGATAGCTTCTGTGAGTAATAGTGAGGGGAAGATGCGGACATCATCAACCACGTATACTTTGTATCGAAACTTTTTGTGTCCAAATGCAAGGAATGACCCAAAATGTCAGGAAACAATGCCGTAATAAGTACGACGCACATTCAGCATCTTGAACTTTCAAATAATCACCAATTTTAGTACTGACCAGGCTTAACGTTGCTTATCCAGTAATCTTAGATAAACCTTTGTGTTAACGTGATTCTCTCTCTCTCTCTATATATATATATATACACACATATATATATATATAGAGAGAGAGAGAGAGAGAATCACGTTGACACACATATATATATATATATATACATATATATATATATATATATATATATATATATATATATATATATATATATATATATATATTATCACCTCTGGATACGCTGACCCTAGGTTATAGTTTGCTTATGCTATGATGTTGAATACGATGATCTTCTGACCTCTGGTTACGGTATTTGGTTAACTTTACGATGCCATATATAATGTTTTTTGATTATATACATGAGTATTATATACTTTCTTGTATTTTGTTACTAATTTTTAATGACGTTCCCTGGGGCTTTAATGTATGTGTGTGCAAGTGTGTCTGTGTGCATTTGTGTATGTATAAAGCATGTGCCTAGCTCGTATGTTTTAATACATGCACGTTAACATTCCGTTATTCTATTTCCACATGTAAACGTATTGGTTTAAACACAGGTGTCACCTCCATATCGCATGTCAGTTCATTGAAGGATTGCACGATTTTCGTGTGTCAAATAACCTGCAAAACAAACAGCAGACATGGAATTAAGTATATCTTAATGGAATGCACTAATGCATCCCCTGGCTTTTGCAAAACTTGCAAAAACAAACTTATTTCTTTTAACTGAACAAAACTTGTAACTGGTTTTATTTTCTTCGTAAGGTATACTACATGCCATTACTAGATATTTATTTCTCTGTTGAGAAACACAGAATACATTAGACATTAAAATATTGTAATCTATATCAATCACATTTAGGTTAACACAATGGCTCCTGTTAGATCACTACGTTAAGCAACAATTATACTATTGAATATCAGATAGGTGATCATTTGGTTATGCCAGGCTCAGTGTGGTTGAAGATGAAAATATCTGCTTAAATATACTAAGTTATACATAAACCTAAATAAAGCATTCGAATTATGGGGCACATCCTAAGCGAATATCTTATAAAATGTAGAGAAATAAACAAAACCTTTTTACATGAGTTTTACTGTGCTATTATAAGATACTTAAAAAAAAGTGTGCCCATCCCGTTTACTATAAAGAAACGTTCAAATGGCAGACGAAAATACACTTCTAAAGTATATTTCTCCTAGGAATAAAAATAGATAAAAGGGATAAATAAAGAGCGGGGCAGAAGAAAAGCCCTATCGGGATCTCTTTCAGCCAAGCTTTTAAAGATTAACGTTGGCAACGGGGGATAAACCATCGTTTATAAACGTGGTAAAAAAAGGTCAAAAATGAATAGCGAGAATAAAAACAGAAATTATGTAGGGAATAGGCGGTGAAAGAACAATCTCAGCGTCTAATTTATGGGTATCATTTCTTTGCTTACACATACATGGTTTGCGCAAATAAATGAATACATAAATAAAGCCTCGGTTTTACACAGAGCGCGCTCAAGAATTCACTTAAAAATCCATAAATTTGCGCCAACTATCTCTGTGTAAGCAAAGAGAGTATACCCATACTATAGAATTAACGGGTATTCGCTAAGATTGTGTTTCTTTCTCCTATTCCCCATGCAATTTATTTTTTTTCCGCCCGCTATTAATTTATGTTATTTCCCCTGTTGCCAACGTTAATATTGAAAAGGGTTGGCTGAAAAACATCTCGATACGGTTGTTTATTTGTGCGCCAAATCTTATTTAAATTTGAATCATTCAATGAATTTTAAAATTTATGACGTGAAATGTTTTAATTTAAACTAAAAAAAAATATTATTCTATGTAAGACAAAGAATACATTAGAAATATAAAAAAAACTCCTTATATTATAGGATTTCGATGTCTACCATCTTTCAGAAGAGAAAATATTAGCAAATACTACTAATAGTTTACACCTTGTTTGCATAAGTAAGGGAGACATGGAAAATCATAATTAAAAGTGGTTTAATATTTACATGCCATAGCGGAAGTGAATGAAAAGGATATAAAAATTCACATCAAAATTGCATGGTAAAATCCGAAGTAAATGTCTTTGATAGCAGTGTTGTAAAAAGATACAAACTGTATTCTGAGTTATCCACATCACAATGTAATGGTCCGATGTAGGCATTTCCTTGGAGAAAATTCCTTTGTTTATATAATGAGTCCGGTAAAAAATTATATACATATATATATATATATATATATATATATATATATACATGTATGTATATATATATAAGCTTAACCGCCATATATATTTTATAACTTACTATATATATATATATATATATATATATATATATATATATATATATATATATATATATATATATATATATATATATATATATATATATATATAGAGAGAGAGAGAGAGAGATAGATAGATAGATAGATAAATAAATAGATCCGGTGGATCCGTTTATTAATAAGCATATAAGATGATATATTTAATATTTTTATAATTATAGAATAAAAGTTTCAAATTCAATTCCAAAGTGTATTCTTTGTCTTAAATTGAGTAATAAAAATCTTTTGATTTGCAATTCAAACATTTCACGTCATAAATTTCAAAAATTCATTAAATGACTAAAATTTGATTTATTTGTTCTATCTTGTATATCGAGCAATTCTTATTAAGGTGGGATAATACTTATAGAATATTACTGCCAGCAATATCTTGTAAGACTTATAATTATAGGTTTCTATACAAGTTGATTGTTGGATAAATTTATTCTGAAGTATATATATATATATATATATATATATATATATATATATATATATATATATATACATTCGACAAACCCGACAGGCAGCTAACTCCAACCCACATGCAGTAGAAGTCCCTAGATGTAAAATATCTTTCTACACCAGTAGTTTCTTCTCCAGAACTGCTAGACTCTGGAATTCCATTCAAGGTCTCTGCTTCCCCAACTGCACTGACATGCAGAAGTTCAAGTGTAACATGAACCGACACCTAGCTGCCCAAATCCCAACATAGTGCCCCAGTAGTTGCTGCCCCTGTTAGCAGCCCCCTGCGCCAAAATGGCAATGTGCCTTGTTTGGGGTGAAAATTTAATAATATATATATATATATATATATATATATTTAAATATATATATATATATATATATATATATATATATATATATATATATATATATATATATATATATATATATATAGTGTATCACAAAAGTCAGTACACCCCTCGCATTTACTCAAATATTTAAGTATAAACCTTCATGGGCAACACTGAAGAAAATTAGTTTTTGACACAATGAACAGTAGTTTGTCCTCATTATATATAATAGAGTTAATTTTTTTTTCCTCAAAATAACTCAAAGTAAAGCAGATATTTGAATAAATATTCAACTAATATCGGAGGTCTTATTTGAATTACATGAAGTAATGTTTTTATATAGCATGTGTTTTATACACAGTTAGGTCGATGTAACCGCATAAATTCATTTGTGTCTTTCGACAGCGGGTATATTTTGAGAGAACTCGAGTTTATATATCGAATTTCAGACAAAGTTCTTTATAAAACATTGGTGTTCCTGTTCAGTCATCCTAATAATTCAACATCTTAATTATTAAATAGTTTTACCACCAAACAAATGAAGTCACTAATAAAAAAAATCGTATTTCAGATTTTTAGAGAAAAAATCATTTAAGTTGATTGATGCATCCACAGAATCGCTGTAAGTGATAAAAATGTTTCCGATTAGAACAGTAGTCTGTGCATTTCCTCTGCTTGTCTTTCACGTTTGTTTTCTTAATCAAGAATCGCGTAAAAACCTTTTTTTGCCTAAGATTTAAAGTGTGACGTGCATTTAACCAACAGAGAAATATCAATGAAAAATGTATGCTTCGTTATTAATTTTGGAATTATGCTCAAATTGATATCTCATTTTAAAAGTGCTTTCTATCGAAACTGGGTTCATTTTATGCTCAGCAATTTCTAAATTCTTTTGTCCTCATTCGTTACTTCTACGGATATATATATATATATATATATATATATATATATATATATATATATATATATATATATATATATGGAACATATTTGACAGGATTGAACATATATATATATCTATATATATATATCTATATCTATATCTATATATATATATATATATATATATATATATATATATATATATATATATACATGTTCAATCCTGGCAAATATCTTCTTTCCTAACTGTTGAATGGCTTTGTTTATTCGTTCGCCTGTTCTTAATATAAATCGTCTTTCATTCATTGTCTTTTATTATAATTACCCCCCCTCTCTCTCTCTCTCTCTTCTCATATAATTACCTTCATCTTCTCGGATTTTATTTTCTTACTTTTTCCAACTCATCGATTTTATGTTCTTATTTTGTGTTAAATTTCTTTACCGTTTGCGAATCGTCGAAGATTTTTTCCTTCGACCTGAGAATCAACAGAATATAGCCCATTCTTCTCATGACATTTTCCCTGTTCATTGCGGAGAAAGCTTGCCCTTTGCAGTTCTAGGCGGTACACCCTCAAAGGTTTAATTTACACACTTTGTCAAGAGGTCAGTATGTTGCTTATTGCCCGAGGGGACTCGTCAGCGAAATACCGATGGTGCTGCCATTACACATTTTCAGGTCCAAACTTGTCGGGAGCTCTGAGATTTGAAACCCATTCTACGAGGATTGTGTTGCATTTCTCACGTTGAAAGAGAAATAAAAACCATCGCTATTGTTGTGTTTGTTGTTCCTTTCTTTATTGTTTCTAGTTTGTCTCAAACCTCATTTCTTCAACATTTATTTTGTAATTCCATATTTTACAGCATACTCTCGTTGTTTTAAACTCTTTGGTTTATTTCCCATCAATATTTGATACGTCTGCATTAACCGACCCGGGAATTCTAAAAAGTTACTCGGGTCTGTCTGATTCATGACGAGAATAATCGGAAACGCCAGTCTGTTCTTTCTTTCATCAGATTATTTTGATTTATTGAATACATTCCGATCCAAAACCTATCTTAGAACACTGCCAAGCACATAAAGTATCTGCATGTGAAAGTTCATAAAACTCGGTCCAGCCGTTTTCGAGTCTATACACACACAGTTCCTTTTACATGATAGTAAGGATAAAGATAATGAATCATTCTGTTTAGAAATATTGTTTTACTTTGAAATAAGCAATAATTTAGCAAGTCAATAGAATTCAGGAATGCCAATCATAGTGCGCTCTCCTTCTCTGTTATAATGGCATGACAGTTTATGTATCACTATTTTGCTCCTTTCTGGCCTTTTTTAACGAACTGATTCGTTGATTTCTTTACCGCATAAACGCTACAAGCATATAAGCATGTAAACAGAAAAAATACATGGAAATACTATTAATAAAAAAAGGAAAGATAATGTGAAACTACCGTAAGTTTTATAGACAAATATATATTATTTTTTTTTATTTTTACTTGCAAGAAAAAACTGTTTCAGATACATTCTGTTATATTATGAGGTTTATAATTAGTTTAGACCCAAATTTTGAAATAATTTCTTAAAAAAATGTTATTCGGGAAGTTCTTTGTGCGTAAGCATGTAACGAGATAAAACAAAAAGAAAATAGAATTTCAAGAAAGAGTGTTTCTTTTGTTTGGTTATTGAAAAAAGATTTCTCTTACAAGGTAATATTTCTTTTCTCTGAAACAATGATAAATTACTGATAGTGTACTCTTCTATTTCCACATTTCTATCTTGATTTGGCTTCTAAATAATCTACTTCACATTTGATTTGATTTTCTTCCAATATATATATATATATATATATATATATATATATATATAAATATATAAATATATATATATATACACTTGTGCCCGATATTATTCATACCCCTCGGATCTTTGAGATTTCTATAAGAATATTGCTCACACCAGAAGGTAGACAATAGTAAAGGGATTTCAAACAATAAAGCAAGCATAAGCATTCAGTTTAAACTCAACAAATAAATAAATTATGCAAGTTTGAAACATTATACAAAGAAAAACAATAATGGCACTAGTTCAAAATTATTCATACCTCTCTTACTACTAGTCAATAGCATGCCCTTTATTCTTAATAACTGCCTGTAACCGTTTTGGATATTTATCAACAAGGTTTTTACAAGCATCAACACTGATTTTTGACCATTCTTCAATGCAGTAGTTCTCCAAATCCCTCAAATTTCTAGGTTTCCGCTTTTTAACCTCAGTTTTCAATATGTGCCAGATGTTTTCGATATGCTTCAGGTCGGGACTCTTGCTAGGCCATTCCAAAACATTAATTTGATTATCCTCAAACCATTTCTTGACTATTTTGGCAGTATGTTTTGGATCATTATCCTGTTGAAGGACCCAGTTTGGTCCTAAATGGAGCTTCTCCGCATCCTGTCTAATGTTTTTCTGGAGTATCTCCAAATATTGCTCCTTCTTCATGGTTCCATCTATCTTGACCAAACTACCTGGACCACTAGCCGAAAAGGAGCCCCAAAACATTAGGCTACCACCACCATGTTTCACCGTGGGTATGGTGTTCTTTAGGTTGTAAGCTTCTCCTTTCTTTCTCCAAACGTAAGAAGCATCCATATGGCCAAACAATTCAATTTTTGTTTCGTCAGTCCACAAAATACTTGAGAAAACGGACTCTGGAGAATTCACATGGGTCCTAGCAAACTTTAGACGTGCTGCAAGGTGTTTTCCGGTGTGCAATGGAGTCCTTCTTGGTCTTCTTCCTTTCAGACCATTTTCATGCAGAGTCCTTTGCAATGTTTGCCTTGATATTTTTATGCCAGAAAACTCCAGATTTTCTAAAATGTCCTTAGTAGTGGTGGTTGGATTTGCATTAACACTTCTGACAATATTCCTGGTGGCTCCAGCAGACAGTTTCCTTTTCCTTCCTCTACCAATCAAGTTTTTTGTTGTGTGGTGGCTCTGGAATTTTTTGATGATGCTCTGTACTGTTGGTGTAGGGACCTCAAATTTCTTGGAAATTGACTGGTAACCTAAACCATCCTTATGTGAATTCACAATTTTAGTCCTAAGATCATTATTAAGCTCTTTTTTCTTCCCCATTCTAATATTTTTTATTCTTTTATTGGTTTTCAGTTGATATCATTTTAATTTCTGAAAAATGCAAAAAAACGAAATGAAATTAATCAAAGGTTGTATAAAACCATTCAAAATAAGAATCAAACAGGAAACAAACAGTCAGAAACTCGATTAATACTGAAAAAATAAGGGGGTATGATTATTTTTGAACATTGTAGATTTTATAAATAGCTGTATATTTCTTTTATTACAAGTATCCCGAGATTTTAAAATGACGAAAATGATCAGAAGAGGTTTATTAAGAATATGTATCAATATGGACGTAAACAATAAATTCTTACAAAGTTACACCTAATAAACTCAATTTTCAAGGGGGGGTATGAATAATATCGGGCACAAGTGTATATATATATTTATATATTTGTGTGGGGGTGGGTGGGTTGGTGTCCGTGTTTATAAAATAAAACAAAATGAAACATTTAAGTAAATTATGTATATATATATATATATATATATATATATATAGAGAGAGAGAGAGAGAGAGAGAGAGAGAAAGAGAGAGACATACAAACAGACAGGCAGACACTGAAGAACACACTTTGCACTTTTAAATGTCTCGTTGGAAAACAAGATCTAAATGAGGATATAATGCTAAACAATATTCACCCTAGATACCTTCAATTTCTTTGGACCAACTGCACGCCTGTGGAACTCTGTTTGTCTGCCTGCTTCCCTCCTGACTACAACTCGGATGTCTTCAAGTCCAACGTAAACAAATTCGTGATGAACCGCCCCCTTAAGTAAACACTTTAAATATCCACATTAACGCACTGTACTTACAATTAACCTTATCCCTGAGTGGCTTCCAGGCCTTAATAATTGGTGACCACCTTGTAAAAAAAAAAAAACTAAAATATATCATTCTATTTTTCTTAAATATATAAAATCTCTATTCAAAATTTGGTACCATTTTTCGAAAATTCTTGACATTAATAATTCTTACAGTGAAAGTATAATTTCAAAAAGTGGTAAATCTCTATCAGCCAAAGATATAGATTTAGGCAGTATGGCCTTAATAGGATATCTTGACGGTAATCTCTCAACTCATATATCATACATTAAATAAGGTACCAGAAGCTAAGACATTAATTCTTGATAAATGCTATACTGTCTGCGATTTGGTTACCCTTTTATAAAAAAGTATTTTTAGTACTGAATAATATAATCAGATATACCATAGCTAAAAAAAGCAAGTTATTCACAACTATTTGTAATAAAAACATTGAGTCTTGGATATATGGTAACTTTTCTATTAATAACTTGTTGGATGTAAATACATAGCGCGGTACATTCGATATCAGATGTGTGCGCACTGGCACATTATAGATGCGGTTGACCTACATGTTCGGCCCTATAAAAATGACTGGAATTGGTATTACAGCGAAAAAGAACTGTTTTTATTTATTCTAAGGTGAGACGTTTTTAATTGTACAATGCAAGATAGAAATGAAAGATGTGCAGTTTCTATGTTTACAATTCCAATAATGTCGGTTTGTTATAATGTATGAGAGTAATTGACTTCAGAAAACAGATATAACAAACACAGTAGCGAGCAAGATTTGACATTTTGACATCTTTTCGTATTTGAGCCATAAAATGAAAAATAACTCTTACAACTAATGTATCTATGTTTTTCAATAAGCAAGAAGCTTCATTGTAAATAAAATGTATACTTAAAAATCCATATCTGTGTTTATTTAGATGAGACTGACACAAGAATTGTCTGTGTGAATATATTATATAAATAATGTACATATTGAACAACGCAACAAACTGTTTTCCAGCATATTTGCGTGTGAAATTAATGTTGTCTCTTGCACCACGGTATTTGAACACATAAATGAAAACAAAACTATATATCCAACAAAATGACTGAATTCTAAATAAAATGATATATAGAAGAATTGGCCTAAATCAATGAGTACATTGATGACTACCAATAAAAACCCTTGATCGTTCATGAGAAATGTGTCTAACCAATAGTTTAAATTACTTGGTAGCCCGTGACTGAAAGGAACATGGATTGAAAAAAATATATAAAATATAACGCCAGATATACGGTAACAAAGAAAATCGACTTAGCTTATCTGTCTCGAACATGCTAGCAAGTGTTGGTATAATGTGGATTATAAAGTAAACCGTCACCATTATCGTAATATAATTTCTAGATAACGATTTAATATGGGAAAATATTTTCCATCTTTTCTCATAGTAATTTATAAAATTGCAAATGTTATCCTTTTCAGTCAAGGTTTAACATATTAAATGTAAACGATGAGTTATGATTTATATTTAAAATATATATATATATATATATATATATATATATATATATATATATATACGACGGGCGTGCAATAAGTAATGCCCCTGCCTCACTTCCCATGGAAGTAGAGAACCGAAACTTGGCACAGTTATTAGTTTTTCTCTACATAGGAACCACCCAGAGTTATGCATTTCTCCCATCATTTGATGCAGCTCTGGAGACCGCTTTTGTAGAACTCCCCAGGTTGGTCCTTATTGGAAGTTTTTGCTCGGTTTGGGGTTAGGGACAACGCTAAACAGTTCTCCTCGACAGAGTTAAGAGAATTCTCCGAGACGTATCAAGTCAAGCATATTAGGAAACCCAAGTACCATGCCAGAAACAACGGCGAGGCCGAACGCTTCGTCGATACGCTTAAAAGGGCATTAAAAAAGGCGTCCGGTACACCGAGAGAAAAGGGCCTTCAGCAATTTCTGCAGGTTTACAGAATCACGAGAAATCCGAACAAACCATATGCTGGATCCCTAGCAGAAATCATGTTTGGACGGGAAATAAAATCCGTATTTGATAAACTGCTATCCAAACACATAGTCCACAACAGAACCTCTACAATGCCAACGAAACGGTTTAACAGCGGAGATAACGTGTATTATTAACATTTTAGAAATAACGTTTCTTTTTCGGAACAGGGCACGATCAACCATGATACATACATCATTCAGGACCCAAAGGACGCTTCTACAAGGATCAAGAAGTACCACCGCAGGACGGCAGTGAGGCGATGTAAACTGTGTATGACTGTTTTGACAGAGTCGCTCATAAGGGATTTCAGAACCGAGCCGCTCCGTCAGAAAGAGGAAGGGTACACGCCCCTTGGTGGTCTTCCCCAAAAGGAAGAAATACTGATTTTCACAACCGCGGAAATCAGCTTGGGAGGCGGGTGTTGTGGGGGAATCACACTCCAAATTGACTGTTCTATCCATTATATAAACCATATATTTTTTGATCCCAGGTGGATTAAACACAAGAACGACCCTCGCCTGCTCGGTGACGTTTATTACTCTTTTCAGTTGTAACGTTTTCACGTTGTTGTTACAGTAATACATTGTTTAAACTCTATTCCGTTGTTCTGTTTTCTTTGTGGCTTATTGCAAGCCATAGCAAAACCATAATCACATAATTGTAAGTTATTTTAATTAAGTAAAGAAATATTTAAATGTACTCTGATTCATAATTTACTTTTAATTATTAAAGATTTATAAATATTACTTAGACATGATATATTACACTTACCTCACATTTACTTTTATTTACTTTCCCTAGACATTCCTTTTTAAAAATGTATCTATAATTCATAAATAAGATTATAAACCTTTAGATAATGCATATATATATGTATATATATATATATATATATATATATATATATATATATATATATATATATTAGAAAAACTAATCATCTTCTGAAAAACACCGAAATACTGGAGGAACTTAAAATAATTCAAGATAAGTGTGTAATAGTTCCTATTGGTAAAGCGCAAACAATATACCTTTTATATGTAAAAAAAAAATATTATATACAACGTTTATTGAGAGAAGTAGGAATTATAGGTAACGTTTCAGATACCTATCACATTAGTAATATTAATTTACAGAGCATTATTTTGAATAATATTATTATTAGTGAAAAAGTAGGATTAAAGTTAGAAATGAACAAAAAACTTTCATGGATGTATTGTTGATATTTTGACTCGTATAAACCAGCATGTTCCATCGAAGATCAGACGAGAGAGGAGGTGGTTTTGTAGTCTGCCTCCATCTGTAGCCTTGGACTCTGCTATCGGCAAACATTTGTTGACAACCCGTGATGTGCCGATAGATATAAAATAAAATGGTTCCAGCTGCTACATAGAGCGGACTCCAGAAACGATTTAAAGATTTTGGAGTCTGTCTCTATTGCAGTACACGCATTGGTTCTCTTTGAGGAACTTTGAATCTTTTCTCCCGTTTTTTTTTCTCCCTCGTTGTGCCAATATATTATCGTTTTTAAACGTTAATAAACTTAATTTTAGTTGTCTCCGTACTTTTGGCACATTCAACAGTTCCCCATTAGAACTCTTTAAAGTTTCGACACACCATCATTTTGTACGCTATTGATTTTCTTCTGATGAAATGATAACCGAAAGAGCTATTGAGAAACTTCCGCCTATTTTATTTAAAACTATATATATATATATATATATAAAGCTGAATGTATGTGTGTGTGCCTGGTCACAAATAGGCTCCTACATGGTTTACTATTTAAAAAAAAACAGATTACATATGATGATAGAAGATGTATCGAGACACAGGAATGGGTATGTTTGATCTGGCAGAACAGTAGTTCATTAAAATTTTGGGATCTGCGTTCGCGCCTGGTCCACAAAGTATGGAAATAAAAAATTTATAAATTAAAAAAAAAAAACGTTTACAAGTGATTTTTATATAGATGTACATAATAATATTTTGATAAGTATGTTTTAACTTAAAAAGGGATGGTATGATAAAATTGTGGGGTCTGCGTTCGCACCTGGCCTTCATAGAATAGAAATAGTCACACACTTTAATAAAAACTTTTCATATCTATCTGCGTAACTATACTTTGATAATTATGTTTCAGTTTGAAGAAATATGGTATAATAAAATTATGGGGAGTTCGTTCGCTCCTGAGCTCCATAGAATGGAAATATGTCACACATTTTAACAAGGTGTTTTCATATAGATCCACAGAATATTGTGATAAGTGTGTCAGTGTAAACAGGTGTGGTATAATAAATTATGGGGTTTATCTATTTTATTTTTACTTTTCTCATATTTTGCTTTTGTTTTGATACCCCAAAAACGAAGCTATCTCTTTACAACCCTTCCTAGTCATAACCTATCACACTTTCATAAGTAAGAGTCCAGATCTTGTTAATGCTTCATTATAATATTGTGTGTTTTTGTTGAATTTATCTTCATCGTGGGACAATCTGGAAATTCATTAAGAAATGCTCGGTATTATTCTTTTTTTAACTAAGATTGGATGGCTAGATTTATAGTCAATAAGTTTTCATTAGGTTTATGATGCGTTTCAAACGCATTGTTAATATCATTCAGGGTGACATCCAAAAAATGAACTATTTTATGTTTATTGCTAATTTTATGGTTATGGTTAAGTCAATAACTCTAAAAAATTTATAGAGCATTTGAATAAATGTTTCTAAATTTCTACTTCAAGAGTCGATTAAACATATCGCATCATCTCTATCAAACCACTCTTATATTTTCCCTTAATTCTTTAGAATATGGAGGCATACCAGATCGGTTACCTGTGCAGAATCTGGGCTCCATCGTAACATAATGGTTAAATTACATACTATTCTCGTAAAATATTTATTTTTATATTTAATGAAAGGTTTTCTGGTTAATTTAATTATGTGAATTTCCAATTTTGTAATGTAAGTTTCATCGTTAGCAAATTCTAATTTCATATCAAATAATTTCGGAGAAAAACATGATAATAATCATACACTTGTTGTTATTGCATTTAGGCAATGCTTCTGTGGTACCAGTATTCAAGAATTCTGGCGAAAGAACTGATCCATAAAATTATCGCCCCATTAGTCTCCTCCCACTTTTTACCAAAATATTTGAAACCTTAATTAACCATGCTCTAGTCCATCACCTTACAAATGCTAAACTTCTGACTGACCAACAATATGGATTTAGACAAGCCCCTTCCACAGCAGACATCCTAACTGTAATCTCCGAACGTATATACCATTTATTGGACAAAACAGGGGGGGCAGAGCGGTAGCTCTAGATATATCTAAGGCTTTTGACAGGGTATGGCATGAGGGTCTCCTCAGGAAGATTAGATCATACGATATCACTGGTAGAATACTTAATATAATTAAATCCTTCTTAGATAAGAGAAAAATCCAGGTTGTCCTCGACGGTCGTATATCTAAACAATATGATATAAATGCGGGAGTGTCTCAGGCGTCTATCCTTGAACCTCTATTGTTCCTGATATTCATAAATGACCTCCCCGACAAAATTGCCTCTGAGATGGGTATATATGCTGATGACACTACACTCTATAACAGGCACGACAGGAAAACAAATGAACATATATCTAAAGAAATGGCAGAAACACTAGAGGATGACCTCCAATCAGTAGTGGAATGGGGACAAAAATATGTGGTCACGTTCAATGCTGCCAAGACTAAACTGGTTTCATTCAATAATTACAAGAAACCTTCTCTACCACCTATAGCAATGCCTTACGACTCTTTATCTGAGAGTACGTCTTTCAAGCTTCTTGCCCTAACGTTCACAGGAAACACGAGTTAGAACAACTACATCGAGGGCATTGCCACGGCCGCTGCAAGGAAGGCGGCCTCTCTCTACCGTGCTAGAAAACTACTTACACCCGAAAGTATCCTGTACCTCTATAAGGCAACCATTCGCCCATGTATGGAGTATTGCTGTCATATTCTGGCTGGTGCATCGGGTACTAGTCTCTCGCTCCTTGACAGGGTTCAAAAGAGAGTCGCAAATCTGATAGGCCCAACACTGTCATCTAAGCTTCAGCCTCTGTCCCATCGACGAAACGTTGCATCCCTCTGCCTGTTCTACAAGTACTTTAATGGTGAATGCTCTGATGAACTGCAAGCACTTGTGCCCCCACGACGTGAACACCCTCGACAAACCCGATAGGCTGGAAAATCCCACCCCCACATTGTAGAGGTCCCTAGATGTAAAATATCTTTCTACTCCAGTAGTTTCTACCCCAGAACCGCTAGACTTTGGAATCCCATTCCAGGTCCCTGCTTCCCCAACTGTACTGACGTGCAGAAGTTCAAGTGCAACGTGAATCAACATCTTGCTGCCCAAATCCCTACATAGTTCCCCAGTAGTTGTTGCCCTTGATAGTAGCCCCCTACACCAAAGTGGCAATGTGCCTAGTTTTGGGGTGAAAATGTAATAAAAAAACAACTAAATGCTTCATCTGATGAAAATCATAGATGATAAGATACTTAAAGTTCAAGCCTTAGCAATATTCTATTTATAATATTTTTACTAATGTTGCCGATATCTGAAATGCCAGTAGAGATCAATCTTAGGGTAGGTTTTACTTCAAAGTCAGGTTTATGTTCCTTTAAAATTAATCTCGGGCATTTAGAAGTGTAGACTTCAATATTCTTTTGTATATTCATTTGAAAGCAAATGTTCAACACAAATGCATGTATTTTATATATGTTTCTTAATTTGCAATTTTTTATCATTTCAAAACGTTGTTTCCCTTTAGTGGATTGATTGTTAGTATTTCTTCTGATGAAAAAACGGCAAATTAGATTCACTGATTGATATAATAAGTGTGATTGATTTGGAGCTAAGAAACAAATACTGTAAAACATTATTAATGTCAATTGAATTAAAGAAATAAATAGTAAGATGGTAAACATCATGAACTTCGAAATATTGACTTTTGTCATTCAATCGTTATATTGCTTTGCAATTACATTGAACTTATTTAATAAGGATTAGGGTATATTAAAGTGAATAATATTATATAGCACACGGAGTAGAGTGTATTGTTATGGCTTGCAATAAGCCACACAGAAAATAGAACAACAGAATAGAATTTAAATAATGTATTACTGGAACAACAGCGTAAACACGTTACATCTTGAAAGAGTAGTAAACGTCACCGAGCAGGCGAGGGTCGCTCTTGTGTTTAATCCACACTTGGGATCCAAATGTCTATGGTTTATATACAACCTATGTCAATCTCTCTCTTTCTCTCTCTCTCCCATTCTCTCTTAATATATATATATATATATATTGACATATATATATATATCATAGTAATACGCATAGTAATACACGGATATATATATATATATATATTTATTTATTTACTTATTTATATATGCTTATATATATATACACACACACACACATATATATATATATATATATATATATATATATATATATATATATATATATATATATATGGGTGTGTCTGTGTCTGTGTAAGAGAAAGAAAATTAAATCCCTAAGTTGAACTTTACAAGAAAAATTCATTGTTCGACTGATTACACCAAAAAACAATTTACAAATTTCTTATTCTGCTGAGTTTCAAAGAATGATGTTCTTGTGATTCTTTTCATCAGTGCACAGAAAGAAATCATTAAATTATATTTGTAGTAAGGCAGGAATTTGCTAGTTATGGCATTAAGTGAAACCGCACTTTATTGTAGTAAAAAATTGTCAAAAAAAACAAGTGTAAAAATGTTGGATATGTTAAAAATATAAAAGCAAATAACACAATATTTCAGCTTGCATGAAAATTTTCTCTAGTAATCTTAAAGACGAAAATTGGTATTTACAGAGAATATATATGCGTATATCAGGCAAACACTACATCCTTTTGATCTCATTACGTTATATATATATATATATATATATATATATATATATATATATATATATATATATATATACGGCAGGTGTGCAATAAGTAATCCCCCTGACCCGCTACCGATAGGAGTAGAGCAAGGAAACTTGGCA
>NC_136508.1:54977749-55045249 GCF_053919585.1 Euprymna scolopes
TGGGTTTAATAAAGTATGTTCGGAAACACTTTAGTAATTTTTTAAAACAATTTTTTGTTCGGAAATGAAATACAAATAGAGGAGAAGTCTTTAATCCGCGGAGTTTCAGATAAATATTTTCCTTCTCATAGATTGGGAGTAATTAGCTTAAGGCGTAAGGGACTTTTTCTTGTAAAACATTTAATGAAAGTAGGTATGGACTGGATCGTGTTAGCGTGCAAATCCAGTAGACAAAAATGAAACAGATGGGATTGGAGATATAGGAAAAATGGTTTCATGTGAAAAGTTATGGTCATGGTTTTTGTGTAAAAAATTCAGTAAATCCAGAAAAAATATGCTCATAATAATCTCTTATCCTATATTTGGTTTAATTCAACTTTTACATCTGGTTAATATTAGTTTATAAATATAAAAAAAAACTTATATCTATGATACCTTTGACTTTATTGTATCGATTCACTGTGTAAACTTGATTGCATTGCCATTTTTGAACTATATGTATATATATATATATATATATTTACATATACTATATATATACATTATATATATGTAATTCCTTGCAGAAGTACCCCTCGTTGATACGCAAAAATGATACCCTATGCAATATATGCTGCAAGTAAACATAAATATATATTTTTTTATATCAAGTTTGTCTCCATTCATAGCCAAGTGACCAACAAAATGATGTTTCCTTACAAAGAGAAAATGTTATATATTTAATAATATAAATATACAAGAAATAATCATTTCCATGGTCAATAAAAGTTACTTTTATGGTAAAAAAAGACCATTGGTTTCTATTTTTCAGTAGTTTGTAATTTTTAGTTTAAATTCACGAGACGGTTTAAAAAAATCAAATTTGCAGCGACTTTGAAATAGAGAGCACCGTTTTCAATTTGACGGAGGGGCACATTTGCATTCTGTATTAACAATTTCAGAGAGTTCCGTCAACGTAAGGAATATTTATAAAGATATTTTAATGTTTTGAATTATTTGGTGCTTGAAGAATATTTGATTCTGGCATGTGTAGTTGAGTTAAAAATTCATTTTAGTAGTTATCGCCTCAAATTTAGTTTTATTTTCGGTTCGCTGAAATTATTTCAAGTAAAGAGTATTAAAAACTATTTCAAAACAAAAAAAACGTGACTGAACTTTTATTGACTATGGTAACATTTATTTCTTGTATATTTATTTTTTCGGGTAGTCGTGTGTTGGCTTTTCTGCTAAACACTCCTACTAAATAATATCGACGAAATATCGAAAAACAAGGATTCAAAAACAGTTTTAAAAATAATGAAGCTTTTCTTACTTTTGTAAAATAATCCGAAATAACAAAATAGGATATTAAAAAAGTAAACACGTTATGACTTTAGTTTTTTTATTTTTGTAAGCAAAGAATCGATATAAATATCAATAAGAAGAAAATGGCGTCCTGTTCAAGCAGAACAGCTTCGTTTCAGTTTTACAGTATTGAACGGTGCAGTATTTCGCAGTCGGATTCAGGGCTGAACTATTGTAATGTAAAGAACACACAGAAAGGGTTGTAATCAACCGAATTCCTTCTAGTACACTGACAAAAAAACCTAAACCGATATATAAATAAAAATAAAAAGGTGTTGTATATATTTTTAAAAGACACGTAATCACGTGAACAGGATTTTTTTTCCTTCTTTTGACACGATAACAAGTAAATTTCTTATTTTTTATTATTTATCTATTATCTATTTTCGAAAGAGTGCCACGTGCAGCTGGAGAAGATAAAAAAAAGAGTTACACAACATTAGTTCCGAGAATTGTCTAAAGTTCCGACTTTTTCTTTGATTTTCACTTTAATAAGAACGTGAATTTATGAGGTGAATTTATGCGACACAATATGATTCAACTAAAAAAAATAAATAAAAGCTAACGTGAATTAAGATTAATTTTGTGTTATTGTGGGCCCTCATCCCTTTTGAAAAACTTCGTTAAACTTTTTGGCATATTTACATTCTATAGAGGTCAGGCGCGAACGAACACGCAATAATTTCATTATACCATATTTCTTCAAACTGACACATAATTATCAAAGTATACTTACGCAAATTGGGATGACAAGTCTTTGTTAATGTGTGTGCCATATTTCCATGGAGTACCGTCCCGAACACTGACTCCACAATTTTATTATATCATCCCTATTTAAGTTGTCAACATAATTATCAAAGTATTCTTATGTATATCTACATCAAAAACCCTTGTAAACGTTTTTTTTTTCATTTTTCATTTCCATACTTTCGGGGCAAGGCGCAAATTCAGAGCCCACAATTTTTATGAACCAATGTTCTGCCAGATCAAACATAACCATTCCTGATCCTCGATACATCTTCTATCATTATATGTAATAAGCTTTTTTTAAAATATTTAATCATAAAGGAGCCTCTTCGTGACCAGACACACACACACACACACACACACACACACACACACGGACGTTCATCTTTATAGTATACACGTATAATGTACTCTCCTGTCGATGTAAACATATGAACTTCCTCCACAGCTACTAAGTTGCTCGGAAATCAACACAGCTTACTTGTTTATAGTGGTGAAGACTTTGTATAAATCCAACCAGTCTTTCTGCGATTACTGCCAACTTCTGTCGGTGCAGATGCCCGCCGCAGAGAGAATATACAGTACAGCGTAGGTTTTTTACATCAAAGTTTCCTTCTCCTCGATGCATGTCTTTACTAAGACTAGAGGTGAATCTCTTCCAGTCAATCATTGCACCCTCAGATATGAACCTGGTCATTTCTACGACTCGCAGCGTTCTACATACCACCGCGCTTATCCGTTCCAAATAGCCGGCCATCTAGTACTGCTCAGGGTCAGTTATCTGGCGAGAAAATGAGAATATATATATATATAAATATATATATATTTATATATATATATATATGTATATATATATATATATATATATATATATATATATGTATATGAGAAAACATAAGATGATTCGGGAAAAAAATAAATACATTACAATTTTTAATTATCTTACAAAAATTCATATAAAAAATATGTGATCAACCTAATTTGATATTTAGACATAAGCTTAAAGAACAATTCCCATCCAATTACAATCATTGGTAATAGTAAGTATCGCTTCTCAGCGTGAGTTCGAAAACTAAAATATCTGAAAATAGTTTGCAAAAAAAAAGAAACCGCATTTTGAATTAGAATCAAATATCAAAAAGCAATAACTAAACTTCTTGATTTTTTAATCAGTTAATCCTTGCGATATTAATTCGTGAAGCTAAAAGAAATATACGGTGTGAATTTTTAATTGAAGAATAACTAATGTAGTTTATTCAATTATATGTTTGATCAACATTTTTATTCTTATGTCTGGCAAGTCTTTTTCTAATATATTCAGTTTATTTTATCATTTTATGTATCGAAATCTTAATATATAGGTATTGCTAGTAGATGATTGTCATGATCATTTAATATTTGTAAAAATAGAATGATAATATTGCAAAATATATATTATTTTCATGTAAAGATGTTTGTTTAATTAAAGAATATAGAACATACACAATAATCTAAAATAAATTAACTTCTAGTGTCCGAGTACTCATATGTAAAGGTCATTTTAAAATGACGTGGACTTTTGTTAGAGTTCTCAGAAAGCATTTGTAAAAATGATTTTATGAGTCCGAGATCGGAATCGAGAGAGAGAGAGAGAGAGAGAGAGAGAGAGAGCAGACGCAGTCGAGGATCAGCAGTGAGAGAGAGATTGGATCGAATCGGACATTGATGACTCCCAGTAGAGTGGATCGGAATGCGTTAGTGTAGTACCAGCGGTAGCTTTCGAATGGAAAAGTATCGGACATAAATGTTGTCGAAGAGACATGACGAGATCTGTTGGTTCATTTGTATTGGTCTCTTTGCAGCTATTCCCGAGGAGACGTCAAACACAATCTGGAACCGATTTGCCCGATGTTATCTTTTATCTCTCCCTTTTGTTGCATGTCAGTTGTAAAAAAAGTTGTCTGATGTCATAATTTTTAAATGTTAGTAGACGTTACTTTTATTAGACGCATGTACGTAATATATGCACCATCTATGTTATCCTGAGCCCCGCAACGTTACAATAACATTTCTTTTTATATTTCTTATTGTACGCGCATTAATTGTTGAAAATGTATATGTTTCTCAAGCAAATAAATGCATAAATCCATTAAACGTATCAAGCATTTGCTTATACATAAATTCCGAAAGAGGATTTCATGGACACCTTTTTTGTTATGAACTATCCCAGTAGTATAAATTAGTCTACGTTGACCATGGATAACAAAAAAAAGAAAAATCCGTGCTATATTGCATGCAATTTTTCGATTTTAACATGAATATTTCCGAGTTCGACAGGAAGATTCCCGTTTTTGAAAAAATACAACTAGAATACTTGAGCGTTATGAATTGCCTTAACTGAGTTACCAAATGTCTTTGGTGCACGCATTTAAAATTGCGTGATCTCCTGAAGATTCAGTATGTTCTTGCTATATATCTTATGGGATAAGTGACCAGTTTTTTTATGAATCCAAGTCGAAAGAACAGCTACAATAAGAATTGAAATAAACGATAATAAAACCTGATTGTAACGCCTGGGAAATTTTAAAAAATGCAATCTGGACGTGAAGACACTTTAAAAGAAGATTATGCAATAACATTATATTTCAATTTTGAAAAAGAAAAACCTACGGAAATCTACTGACTGCTTTTAACGAATCTATTATCCGTGGCATAATCAATTCAAAAAAAAGCAGGGGATCTGTAACAGATGATGTGAAACATGGGGGAAGTAAGGAAGTGAGAACATTAAACTTGATCTGCTCCCCCCCAAAAAAATCAAAGATAAGGACCGTCGTATGTCTAAAATAAGATCGCAGTTTGATGGCAGTGTTAAAACTGTACCTAATTATTCGCACGGCCCTCACAATGCAGAAATTTGCGCGAATACACCAGTCCTCAACTCCATCCTTGTCAAAGATTATTTTATCAATATGCGCACCAAGAAATTTTCTCACGCTCTCTAAAGTTACAAACATACTGGTATGTTCTTTTATCACTATACAACTATTGTCAGGATTTTCTAAGGGTTGCTGTGGTGTAAGTGAGTAATAAATGTTGAAAAAACGGGAAGTAACAACGTATAAAAAGACAGTACTACCAAATTCAGAGGGGGGCACAGTAATATAATGAGAGACAGACGAGTAATAACTTAGAAAAGTAAAAAAAAGAGGTAGCAAATTTACTTTTTAATCTCAATATTTTCATAAACAGTATTGCATTTTTTACATTATATCTGAATACTCTTGTCCTTTTCTCCACTTCTGAATGACAAGCATTTAGTTTGGAAATATGATGGCGTAAACAGTTATGCCCTTTATTGAATTGATAATGTAATAAAGTGTCTCTAATTTCACTTTTCATAATTTTATATATATATAATTTTTTTTTACTATAATAATTAAATACCTACAACCACTAGTGTTTCATCCTTTCGGGATTCTTCAGTGCAGGGTGTCACGATTAACACCAGTCGAACGATTCGAACCCCGCGACACGAGACATCTCTGGCTCGATTAGCGGAGACCGTATCCATTCGGCTACCATTAACCGTGTGAAATAGCGTTGAATTTTAAACATTTTAATTTAAATGTCCATTACGTCAGTCAGACAGTGATCTAATCGTTATACGATGATCTATGCATAAGAGCTAAATTTACCGACTTTTAATTAAACTGAAAGTGCTCAACGATAAGAAATGAATTTCTTAAAGGGGCTGTCATAATTATATTTTTACTATAATAATTAAATACCTACAGACACTAGTGTTTCATCCTTTCAGGATTCTTCAGTGCAGGGTGTTACGATTAACACCAGTCGAACGATTCGAACCCCGCGACACGAGACATCTCTGATTAGACTTTTGACGGTCATATTATTGTAAACCGGGGCGTATACAAACGATGTTGCTGTCCAGACACGGTCAGTTCTATGAAAGAATCCCTTACCGTGGCATGTCCGTTTAAAGAGTGAGAAAAAAATTGTTCGTTGTCCTTTCACTGAAGTAAGTATTTTGAACGTTTTATGGAAAATGGCGGATAGATTGGATTTCATGACGCGATAGTGCAGATATCGATTCGCAACCTCTCTTCCATAAGAAAAGACGAGCAGTTTGGCGAAAATATAATTGTTCATTAAATTCCAACGTAGGTTTTATACCCTGTCCAGGAAGGTAACTGTGCTTTTAAGGACTTTACTCTAGCAAAGGTAACAGTATTTCATATTAGGTCGTATTTTACTCTTGTACAGGTAGGAGATTGCGTCTGGAGTAAGATATGTTCTAGAGAATTAGAAGAATCACGCAATTTTACAAGTGATGTTGGCTACAGACAAGATGTACGTCTTCTATTCGATGCCATTGGTAATGTAGATAACATTTAGCCAGACCAGCCGTGTTTAGACTTGATTTTAAAGGTCAAAGTTACATTCAGTAACAGACATCTTCATTAAAACTCATTTTTTTTCGTGAAGAAAATACGGAAGAAATATATTTAGTATCAACGTTATTTATTTTTCGATGTGTTACTATACATATATCAATAGGGCTATGGCAAGAGAATAGTCTCTTAATTATTTTGACTTTCGAGTATATATCAGTTAATATTTAATATGGTTTAGATAGAATAAAGTGGTTTCCGATTGATTAACTGTGTCTGGGTCGTGTATAAAGTCGGGAGTGAAAACAATGACAAGAACATTCTCTTGGAATACCCATATATATATATCACTAAGCAAACCTGACAATGTTAATTACTAAGCAACGAATAGTATTTTTATTATTACATTTTCATCCCATATAAGGCACAGGATCCCTTTCATATAGGGGGCTGCATGTTAGTACAGTTGGGGAAGCATGAACCTAGCAGGGAGTTCCAAAATCTAGCGAGGCTGGGGGAGAAACTACTGGAGTAGAAGGATCTCTTACATCTAGGGATCTCTACTGTGAAGGGGTGGGATTGTACTGCCTGTCGGGTTTGTCGGGGGTATTTACGTAGAGGGGATACAAGTGCTTGCAGCTCGTCGGAACATTCACCGTTAAATTACTTGTAGAACAGGCAGAGGGATGCTACATTGCGTCGATGGGACAGAACTGCGTGTTCTCTGTTTATAGATGCGAAAAATGGTTTACCTTCCGTTGATAACACTGGTGTTGCTTGATGTGACGTTGACAAATGTTGGTCATCTCTACAAGATGGGATTTTGTGAATGAATTCGAGAAGACATAAGTTAACGAACAAAATATAAATATATCAGCAATTTGTCTAAAAAATAAAATATAGAACCCAGAATTCTTACATATTAGAATTTAATAGAAACACAAAACTTTCAACGAGTTTTATTAAATAAAAGAAAGCGGGTACATGTAATGTCACGATTTTAAACTTTGGACATTTAACCATTAATAGTTAAAAGTATACGTACATATTTTAAGACCCACGCTACGGTGAGTCTGTAATAATGTTTTTTAAAAACAGAATAAGAAACGACCCTTCACAGCAAAAGCGTAAGTTTTTCAAAATTTTATCCCATTTTATTTTATGCGATTAAATGTAAACTGTCTCTAACACAAACAATAAATAAATAAAACTAGCAACGATAGCTAAAAAAAAAAAAAAAACTCAACATAAAAACAAAAACTCAGCAACGGGAAGTAAAAAATCAAAAAATCCATTATTAAGAACTTCAAAATAAAAACTTAGCATCAACATTTAAAAAAAAAATGTTCCGGAAATTTATTTAGCCTGTAATGTTATGTTACATAATGAAATACTTTCTGCATGGAATGTTTTCGTTACATATTGAAAACATTGAAATGAGTAGGGTAAAATTTAATTGAACCCATTCTTTGACATTAATTTAATAACGGTAGGAATATAACGATCCCCCATTTTTATTATGCGATTAAAAATAAATACTGTTTGCGAGATTTCATGACTTTATAATTTATTTATTAGAATGGAATTTATTCACTTCTAAACAAGTTTCCATAGTAGATTTTTAAAAAGTTTTATTTAAAATTAAACTTTTCTTATCGCTAAAATCAACAAATACACCAGAAAAAACAACAACCCAAACATATCAACATCCAAAATAGCTGTCAGCAATTTCGATAGAGACGTAAAGAATTGCAAAGATGGGATGCATTACTACTGCAGCATACTTCCACGCTGGCAGTTACTGTGCTTTACCTAATCGAAAAGAAAATAGATTCGTGAAAAGTGTTTCATAAATTCATATGTTAACGATGTAGACGACCTGCTGAAGAAAACAAAGATGCAGTGAGACTGGCTCCAATAACATCAACCATACACAAAAAGTACAACTCTACAGGAAACCATATCTTACGAAGATCGGTACACCACTGGAGGGGCGAGTGTATCATATAACAAAGTAATAAGATTGATTAAGATTCACATTATTAAACAACATAAACGAGGAAGTTGATCTAACCTAAACCTCCTTAAACAATGATATAGAATGAACTAAAACGCAAAAGAAAATTACGCCCTACGCTGGCACAATATATAGGACCACTAGAAACAGTGATGCACCAAGTTCAGCGTTCAATGAAACTGCAAAAAACACAAACAGTTTGACACCAAAATAAGGAGTCAATGGAACTGCAAGCATATATAACAACACAAACAAGGACTAAAGAAAAAAATGTTGATGTATGAAAGTTTTACATGGGGAACGAATACCGATTTTGGATGAATGGAATTGGATGCAAAAAGGATAACACCAAAATATGCATTAAATTCATAAACCATGGCAAGCATGGTAAGACAGATTGAAACCTAGTATGAAAGTGTATTTATAACCATCGTTTGCACTGCAATAATCCGCTCTTTTAAAGGGAGTGTGATCGCGCCAACTTCCATCTATAAAAGGCACGAAGATAACAGCTAGCGGTCACTCAACAAGCGACAGCACTACACATCAGGCCGAATCACATAGGAGGCAAACTCCAGACGTCTAGCAAAAATCAATTTACACAAAACAAGAGACTGAACAAACACTCTACTGAACAATGAACAAGGATGCTTTTTCATAGAAAATAATGGAACGAATCATTGCTTTAGAAACACGGTCACAAACAATAACGGGGAAATTTCTTGCAAATTTAAGGGATCCGGAAATGAAGCCCAGCGGCAGGTATAGCTGCCACTAAGTCATTTCTTCATACCCAGCACCAGACGTCACTAACAATCAGAACAAAGTCGCAATACTAGAAAAACTGATGGACGAGCCATCGATTTAGAGAAATAAATAATTTCTTTCTAGCGACAAAAACATATTTAAACAAGGATATTTCAGATGTAGTAATATGCATATATAAGTTCACCGCCTTCAGAAAAGTCAGAAAAATAAAAACGGAAGACATGGTAGAGTAGCTCTTTATTTATAATGAGATTTGGCTTTAAATTAAAATATGATGAAGCGCAGAAAGTTATGTGTAGATTTATTAACATATACAGGTCCAAAACTTATTACTGAGCTGTATAGAGATTTGTTAGAAGTAAATATTGAAAATAGGTCCATAAAAGTTGAAGTAGCTACAAAATATAATAATAATAATAATAATAATAATAATAAGAAGAAGAATAACAAAAACATATTATTATTATGCGCGCATACGCTAAGCATGTAAGCACAAAGGCGACTATGGTGTATAGATTTCAAGGGTACAAGTGTGGATAATAGGTTAAATCGCAGCATTTTGTGAGTAAAAAGGTCAGAGGTAATCTTTCTCCGTGATCAGAACCAGCATCATCACCCCTCTATTAAGTCCAGTTCCTTTCCTCGCAATAACTGGCATTTATATTTAAACTGTTTCACCTCTTTTCTTTACCCCTTCTCTTTTTCTCTCTCTATCTCTATCTCTGTCTCTCCTATTCTTTCACTCACTTGCACACACTTCTACTTTTCTTTACTCCTCTTCACTTATTTGTAACTTCTCCCACACCATCTCCCTGTAACCTCGTTTCTTCCTTTCGTTTTTACCAATAATTTATTTTTCTATCGACTTTCACTTAATGGCAAATGGTTCTACTTGTAGTTCCACTTCAGTAAATGCAAAATGAAATTGAAATTCTACCCGCAAGCATGTCGCTGGCTTTTGACCTAACCTTTGAAATGAATTTTTGTCATGAATTTTAGTAAATTTAATACTAAATACTGATTCGTTGAAAATTCAATTGTCATATGAATTGCTGAACCCATGAAAATTATTTGAGAAGTATTTACTCGCAGAGAGTGAGACTCTTCATTTTGTCCATAGAGGCCGATTTGCATTCTCAAAACCGGACACGAATCCATATTTATATCTCACTATCTATCCATTAATATCTATCTATCAATATCTATCCATCATATCTATGTATCAATATCCATCAATCAATATCGATCTATCAGTATATATCAATCTGTATCTGTGTAAACCTATCTATGCGTCTTACTTTCTCTATGCTATCTGTTTTCTGTTTGTAGGATGCATAACTTAGCATCAGAAAATAAGCACATCATTAGACGAGCATAATATTTACCAAATCAATTACGTTGGAGTTTCCGTTTATACAACAAGTTTATAAATCTTTAAAATTTAATTTTGCAATGTAATATTTCATGATGTTTATCAACAGGGGTAGACAGCACAGGGCACCTAGGAATAGTTGTTATCACACGGAATTCAGACACAATCGAAGGTCATTTCCAGTAAATTATTGCTTTCTACTGATGACCTGTGTGAGCACTCCTAAGGACTTAATAATAATAATAATAATAATGATAATAATAATAACAATAACAATAATGATAAAAATAACAACAACAATAATAATAATAATAATAACAACAATAACAATAACAATAACAGAACAACAATAATAATAAACATAATAATTATAATAAACATAATAATAATAATAAACATAATAATAAATATAATAATAATGATAAACATAATACTAAACATAATACTAAACAAAATAATAATACTAAACATAATAATAATAATAAACATAATAATAATACATGTAATAATAATAATGATGCACATAATACTACACATAATAATAATAATACACATAATAATAACACTAAACATAATAATAATAATATTGATAATAATAATAAACATAATAATAAATATAATTATAATAATGATAAACATAATACTAAACATAATAATAATAAACATAATAATAATAATAAACATAATAATAATGATAAACATAATACTAAACATAATAATAATAAACATAATAATAATAATAACACTAAACCTAAAAATAATATTAATAATAATAAGCATAATAATAAATATAATAATAATGATAAACATAATAATAATAATACTAAACATAATATTAATAATAATAATAATAATGATGATAATAATAATAATAATAATAATAATAATAATAATAATAATGATACCAATGATAGTAGGAGTACTGAGAACAGTGCCGAGAAAGTTGAAAACAGTATGGGAGGAATGTGAATCAGATGGATGACTGGCAAAATACAACGAATAACAATAATGAAAACAGCCGAAATATTAAGGTAAACCCTTGAATGTGGAGACTAACACGCATAAACCACGAACGTTGGGCAGACACACTTCTCCAGAGACAAAACATGAAGCCCTACATGGAACCAAGAACATTACAGCTGCATACCTATGTTCCCTACCCCCTCCATTTCCAAATCACTGTCCTCCTCCAAAAAAGAATGAGACCAAATAGCCAAGGAGTAAAGAAAAGCTGAGCAGTAAGCAATGACCAGATTTCCGCTGTATAAGTGCGAAGAGAACTGGAACCTTTGAGCGGCTTATAGCCAGTCAAATTCCAGTGATTGTCGAAAGAGGTGGAAATCTGGGAAGGCTTGTTGTCACTCAACTTTCAGGGAACACCAAAGGTTGTTTTCAAGGAGATATCTTTGATGACCTGCGTGAACGTTCCTTCTCAGCCAATAATAATAATAATAATAATAATAATAATAATAATAATAATAATAATAATAATAATAATAACTAGCGGGACCTGTGGAAATTCCACAGCAGCATTTTCCCTATGTAATATATTGTTGCTGGGCATGCTGTGAACGTTCTATTCAGCATGAATGAAGGTACAATCATATTCTTGTGTTTTTATTAAAACTGTACTGACCTTACCAAAATAATAATTTGATATATTTCCTGGGCTGATTATTTCTTTACAAACACACCGGTCAATTTACTCACACTTTATCCTTTTTCATAATTATTGAATATGTTACTATGTTCGACAATAATTTTGCATAATTTTAACCCACATTATCACCTCTCCCTTTACTAAAATAGTAAATTTGATATATTGTATCGGCTGATTATTTTATAAAAAAACACAAATATTAATTAACTCACAGTCCATCATTTTTAATAATTCTTAGATATAGTACTAATATTGACAATTTTTTCATCATTTGAACTCACCATATCGCACACCTTACTAAAATAATAACTTTGATATGTTTTCTAAGCTGATTATTTCATTACAAACACATACATCAATCAACTCACATTTCATCATTTTTCGTAATTCTTGGATATGTTACTAATTTCCACAATATTGTTTTATAATTTAAACCAACGTTGGCACCAAACCTTACTAAAATAATAACTTTGATACATTTGCTGGGCTGATTATTTCATTACATAACATACAAACTTATCAATTAACCTCCATTTCATAATTTTTCATAATTCTTGGGTATGTTACTAATTTCGACAATCATTTTTCATAAGTTATACCCACATAATCGCCCTCTCTTAATAAAATAATAACTTTGACATCTTATCTGGGCTTATTATTTTATTACAAACACACTAATGCACGAAATCACATTTAATCATTTTTCATAATTCTTGGATACGTTACTTATTTCGACAATCATTTTTCATAATTTTAACCCACATTTTCGCCCTTCCCTCTTTACTAAATAATAGCTTTGATACATTGTCTAGGCTGATTATTTCCTTACAAACACACCAATCAATTAACTAATATTTCGTCATTTTTCGTAATTCTTGGATATGTTACTAATTTCGACAATGATTTTTTATAATTAAAACCATCCTCGTCGCCGTGTCTTACTAAAAAAATATTTGATATATTTTCTGGGCTGATTATTTCATAAAAAACATAACTTTCAATTAACTCACAATTCATCATTTCTTAATTATTTGATATGTTACACATTTCGACAATTTTTTAAAATATTTTAACCCACATTATCAACCACCCACTACACACATAATCTTTTGATATATTACCTGGAGCGATTATTTCATTTCAAACACACCAATCAACTAACTCACATTTCGTCATTTTTCATAAGTCTTGGATATGTTACTAATCTCGACAATCATTTTTCATCATTTTAACCCACATCATCGCTCCACTTACTAAAATAATAACTATGATGTATTGTCTGGTCTGATTATTTCATTGCAAACACACTAATACATTAAATAACATATCATTTTTCATAATTCTTGGATATGTTACTAATTTTGACAATTATTTTTCATAATTTAAACTATCCTTATCCCCTTTTCTTACTTACATAACTACTTTGATATATTTCCTGGGCTGATTATTTTATTATAAACACACAATCGATTAATTCATATTTAATCTTTGTTCAGAATCCTGGATATGTTACTAATTTTCGACAATTTTTATGATTAAACCTCCACATTATTCCTCTCCCTCCTACTTATATAATATATTTGATATATTGTCTGGGCTTGTTATATCATTACAAACACACCACTCAAGTAACTTACATGTCATTATTTTTCATAATTCTTTGATATGTTACTAATTTCGACAATAATTTTCATAATTTTAATGTCGCTTCCCATTACTTAAATAATAACTTCGATATATTGCCTGGGATAATTATTTAATTACAGACAAATAAATAAATTCTGGGTATTCTCATAGTATATATGTTTCACCTATCTTATCTAATCACCCGTGACGCCGCATATTCTGCTAATATATATCGTTGACCTATCTCATTCGATCCCGGGCGACGCTGGGTATTTTGCTACTATATAGTAGCAAAATACCCACCTATCTCATTCAATACAGGGCGAGGCTTCTCATAGTATATATTTGCAAATCTCATTCAATCCTGGGACTGACTTCGTATCCGTCGCCCCACTGTTTAAAATATACAATCAATAAAGTAATGTGTAATCGTAAACTGTTCCAGCATTTCCGGGACCGACTTTATATCCCAAACCCACTGCTAAAAATATACATGAAATAATGTAATGTCTAAATAGTAAACTGTTTCAGCAATTTCCGGGACCGACTTTATATCCCAAACCCACTGCTAAAAATCTACATGAAATAATGTATTGTCTAAATAGTAAACTGCTTCAGCCATTTTCGGGACTTACTTTATATCCCCAACCGACTGCTAAAAATATACATGAAATAATGTAATGTCTAAATAGTAAACTGTTTCAGCCATTTCCGGGACCGACTTTATATCGCAAACCCACTGTTAAAAAATATACATGAAATAATGTAATGTCAAAATAGTAAACTATTTCAGCCATTTCCGGGGCTGACTTTATATCCCCACCCTACTGTTGAAAATATACATTAAATAAAGCAATGTATAAAACGCCAAATTTTTCAGCCATTTCAGAGACCGACTTCTGTTTAAAATATACATTAAATAAAGTAATGTCCAAGACGTTAATGGTTGCAGTCATTTCCAGAAGCGACTTCATATTCCCACCCCAATGTTAAAAATATACATTAAATAAAGCACTGCGTAATCCCTAAACGGTTTAACCCATTTTCGGGACTGATTTAATATTCCCCACCCGACTGTTGTAAATATACATTAAATAAAGTAATGTTTAAATTGTAAACGGTTTGAGTAATTTCATGGACTGATTTCATATCCCGTAACCAACGGCTTAAAATATACTTGTGATAAAGTGATGTATAAATCATAAACTGTTTCAGCAACTGTTCGAAAGTAATACATAAAAACATTAACACGGTTGGGGATCAAGCAAACATGGCTTCAACATGAATGTCTGAGTGTAGTATCAGTTTCAGCATTCCAGTGACTTAAATCCTCCCATTTTTTGGTATTGGTTAATGGAGGAGAAATATTTCATTACTGATACAATTCTTATTTTTGTTATTTACTAGAGAGCCCTTTTGGAGAGCTGGTTTCCCCCTAGATTTTTAACCGAGCTCATGTCCAATTCCGCCCTTGTGGGGAGGCAAGTGAACAAAAAAATAATCAGAACGGATATTTTCCAGGGCATTTTATAATTAATCAGGAGTAACACTTCCAGGGCATTTTGTAATTAAATCAGAAATAACTTTTTCAGTTACTTTTTTAATATTAAAACTTTGTTACATTAAACATAGTACCTATTCACAATACCTCCCCACGGGACAGATTGCATTTTCCTTTTTTAGGGATACACAGCATGATAACGAACGGAGCGATAAGCGTAATAATAATAATGATAATAATAATAACGATAATAATAATAATAATAATAATAATAATATGATGATGATGATACTACTACTGCTACTACTACTACTACTACTACTACTACTACTACTACTACTAATAATAATAATAATTTATTCAAACCGGATGTCATTATTGTTAATAAGAAGGAAAAAGCCCTGCCATATTTTAGATTTTGTCGTTTCAGCCGAACAGAAAGTCAAGGTCAAGAAGACTGAGAAACTGAGCCAACATACGGAACTGGCCATAGAGTTCAAAGGGATCTGAAAAATGTAAAAAGTTCAGATAACACCGCTAATAGTAGGAGCGCTAGTAACGAACGTGAAAAACTTGGGAAAAAGAATGGAGGAGATTGGAATAAGAGAGATTGCAGAAAATATACAACAGATAAAAATTAGGAAAACTTCAGAAATATTAAGGAAACGCTTTAGATGTAAAGACTAACCATAAACTGCACAACGGCTGCAAATGCGAAACACAAATGGAACATCACATGCAAACATGAAAACTGAAACTGTATAATAGAAAATATACCGCTCGTATTGTTTTTTTGTTACCATAATCATGCACCACACATATTAGAGGAGTATGGAAAGACCGACATGAGAAAGCACTGGCCAGACCACCGCTGGATGAGTGCAAAGCTTATTGGGACCTTAGTGGGGCTGATTGCCAACCAAGAGCCAGTGCAGGTCAATGATCACCACCAAGGAGAAACCAATGATAAGCGGGTGCTTTGATAACGCAGATTCTATAGCAAAGGTTATCGAAAGAGATGGAGATCACCGGTAATCTGGAAAACATGTTGTCACTCAGACTCCACGATACACCACATGTTGTCCTCAAAGAGCAATCGTTGATGGACGCTTGTGTAAACACTCCTAGTGAGTAAATAATGATTATAATCCGAAAAAAAACATAATTCCACAAATTATTAAGCATCCCATTAAAAGGTTCTAAATAATAATAATAATAATAATAATAATAATAATAATAATAATAATAATAATAATAACAAAAAACAACTTCTGGAACAACAAGATAAACGGAAACAAGCATAAACTGGGAGCAGTTCTTGAAAACAGGTATCGCCTAATCGTATCGGGCATGTATATACGACCAAATAAACTAATGCAAGCAAGAAAGCTTGAACTCATTATTTTTTGACAAGGAGGAAAAATCCTACCAAATCATAGATTTCACAGATGCAGCAAAATACAGAATGAATATCAAGGAGACGGAGAAAAGAAGCAAATACACGGAAATGGCCAGCTAGTTGAAAGGAATATGTAAGTTTAATATAGTCTATAAAACACCAATAATAGAAGGAACATAAGAAGTACTTTCGAACAGCTTCGAAAAAAAAGTGGCAGAGATTAGAATCAAAAGAGATTAGAATCAAAAGAGTTGCTGAGAACATACATCGAATGGCAATTATAAAAACGGCAGAGTTATTAAGGACCACTCTTGAATAGAGAGAGTTGTAGACATGAGCTTACCAGGCATATTAAAAGTACAACATATTTAAATGATAAAACGATAGAAGAAGAAAACATGGAATCAAGAAAACTGAAAATGTATGTAAGTGATCCTCTTTCTCAAAAACTGTATATTAGTGGTAGTCTCACGGCTGTTAGTATTACTGTGCACTAACTAGATGTTTTTTTCGCAGGAGTCATTACAATTGACCCTTCACTGGCAATGACCTATGTTTTCCCTGAATTTTGAATGACTTCTGGTTTTCTAATGCTGTGCAGCTCTTTCGATAATCAGTGTAGACATGACTTAACCTCATCCAATAAAAAGCATTATATTTGCATAAACTAGAATAGTATAAGTTTCTGTAGAATTCGCAATTTTCTATGCCTGGGAACACAGACAGAATAAAGAAAGGAGTTTTTTTGTTTTTTTTAAGGACAGTGTGAAACGCATTGCTGAAAAGGTAACACGTATAGCATGGAACGATATAATTATCGCCATAGAAACGATGACATCATTCCATTTTCTTTTAACGAAAACCAATGTTCTTTTTGTCAAAGATCCAGTTGGCCAGTTGTGTACAAATCTCAAGAGCGACACAGGCCATTCTATTATGTGTGAAAGTGGAACAATTTTAAACGACCGAGATCAGAGATACGCGGCTGTACAACATATGGCCGCTGCCGATCCAGGTTTTTACAACAAGGCCATTGCCAGCACCGTCAAAATGCATAGGTGGACTGCCACGTATTATATGAGCGTTCCCAGACTGACGAAAACAAGAGTTCCAGCAAGGTTATTCTTTGGTGTGGTTTCATCATAAGCCTCATCATACCACGTCATATCTTCGAGGTTGGCTTGAAAGTCAACACCAAACTCTAGCTGGATATGTTCAAAAGTCTCCTGGTCCCTTGGTGACATCAAGTGACCGCTCGCTAAACCTGTGTGTGACAGCAGGTCCTGGCGCCGGCACACACCTCCAAAGGTTTGGCTTCAGAAGAAGTGGTATGATTGTGTACCTCACTGCCCCCCGACCTAAAGCTGCCGAACTACTTCGTTTGGTCATACATCGACAACATCACCGACATGAACTCCTACAACAGCAAAACAAGCCTGCTCGCCGCAATCTGTCGAATATTCGCCAACCTCCCTCCGGCTCTTGTGGAAAAAAAAACATGCTCCCAGGTTCGATTCCGTATCGAGGCAGCGATTAAGATTGAAGGCGGCTATATTGGGTAGATGTTGGCTCTATTACATAATCAAGTAACCTGAATTTTATTTCTTCAAAAAATGTTTTGAAATAAAGCTGTAGTGTTGTTTTGTTTAGAACGAAAACTCTATCTAATATTTCAGTAAGGTCGTTTTATAGTTAACTTCGTATATTAGAAAACTACGAGGAACGGAGTTGTGCAATTAAAATGAGTGTCTAACTGTGTTTTATATTTATTTATTAACATATTTACCACGATTGCAATTTACTAGGAATTCTATGAGGCGCCTATGGTGCTAACACACTTCAATGATACAGTTTTTTTTCTTAAAGCCCCACACGGTCAATATCAGCGACAGACAGAGGAAACATTCAGGTAAGGAATACATAATATCACTCGTCATGATAATGAAAATTTCAGTTCTATCTAATTCATTTCGATGGAATAAGAAATGAAAGTTCCATTTGCGAACAAGCCTGGTAAGTTAAACGTAAATTCTCTATTGGTTATTTCTTAGTTTAATCCAAGTGACATAATCTCTAATATTAGTTTAAGTTCTTTCTATTGCTCTACTAAATGATCACGTCGTTCAATTTCGCTGGTGAATCGATTTTAAATATTGTTCGGTAACGGAATTTATTCGTTAATTTTTTTTTTTTTTTTATACTTTTTCCTTTTTCATGTTTTAAGTCTTCTGTATTGCTTTTTACTTCACGATTTATTGAGATTGTCGGACTGACTTCCTCATCTTGGTTGTTATAGTCACAACGTTTCGGCCATTTTGCCCTCCGGCCTTGATCAGGTGTTTGTATCGAACTGGAGAACCGTTTGTTAGGAGTCTCGAACCCAACCCTTTATTATTATTACGGGGGTACCGTGTTCGGACTCAAGCTAGGCTCTGGGGCATAGTTGCTTATTTTCTGTTTTGAATGTTACTTTTAGCTGCCTTCGTCCAGGTTTGAACTCAGAACCTTTGGGTAACTTTAAACTTTGATACGACGTCTAGGACCACTTGGCCAGGGTAGCCCCGAAATAATAATAAAGGGTTGGGTTCGAGACTCCTAACGAACGATTCCCCAGTTCGATACAAAACACCTGATAAAGGCCGGAATGAAAAACAGCCGGAACTTTGTGACTATAACAACCAAGATGCGGAAGTCAGTCCGACAATCTCAATAAATGAAAACCCCCTCATCTCAAAAATACAGAAAATTACTTCACGATTTGTGTCTTTTTTTCTAACACCTCTTCCCTCAGCACTTTTCCCCCTCATTTCACTATGTTTAATTATAGTCTCTATTTCATCTCGTTTTCATTATGTTAGATTTTTTTTGTTTTTATATACACTTTTCTGATTCCTTTCTATTTAAAAAAAAATTTTCGTAGTTTCTTTATATATTCTTGAACGTTTCATCCTATATATATATATATATATATATATATATATATATATATATATATGTGCGTGTGTGTGTGTGTGTATGTTTTTCTAATAAATAAGAGTCCGGGAAATATATGCCACTTTAAGGCTAAAACACTATTGGGAAATTATCAAAATCACTAAGTATCTCAGTTCCGTTTAATTGGTAATAGAATTATGTTCGCCTGCCAATGTTTGGATTTGCTAACTATTTCCGTTTAATTGTTAATATCATTAAATATGAAAAGAAAAAGAGCGTAATACATACGATTTTAAATAAACCGAACTATTGTTATAGAAGAAGGCATAACTAAAGTATAAGTAATCTATTGCGACAATAACATTTCGCTGATCTCAGAGTCGATTGTTTTAACAAGATGTCCACTTATTGTTCAATATGAATACGAGCGTATTAGTGTTTTTTTAATCTAGTATTTTGTCAACGATAAGATTATATATATATATATATATATATATATATATATATATATATATATATATATAGGAAGTGATGAACATAATTCTCGCTGCCATAATTATCCTTTCAGTGTTGTGCATCATGTATTTTTCTAGTCTTTTTTCGTGTACTTCACACGGTCCTCTACACAGATCAGTCCTCTCCCGTCATCTTTCCTTTTCACGTAGAGTCTGTCAGTATCGTCCTTTGGGTGTAGTGCATTATGCATGGTCATGAGTTTCCTGGTTTTCTGGTCGAGTTGTCTCAGTTCTTCTTTTGTCCATCCTATAAAGGGTCCAGAGTATCTTACTAGTGATGCTGCTCAGGTATTTATACCTTTTATTAGGTTTCTGCTATATAATTTCGTTTCCAGGAGTTTTCTTGTTCTCCTTAGGTATTCCTTTCCAATTTTCTCTTTTATTTCTGTTGCTCTAATAGTATCCGCTTCCAGAATTCCCAAGTATTTATAATCGTCTTGTGCCCCTAGTGCCCTCATTTTTGTTTGGTTGGGTAGTTCTATGTCTTCTGTCATTTCCAGTTTTCCCTTTTTTATAACTAGTTGTGCGCACTTCTCCATTCCAAATACCATTTAGATATATTGGCTGAAGATTCTGGTAGTGTTGATTAGTGTTTCTAGCTCCTTTTCGGTCCTTGCCAATAGTTCCAGATCGTCCATGTACATCAGGTGGTTATTTTTCCCCTCTGTATTGGAGAACTTGTATCCGGCTTGCCACTTTCTCAGAATACTGTTCAAGGGTATGATGAACAGTAGTGGTGATAGTGAGTCTCCTTGAAAGATTCCTCTTTGTATATTAATTTCTGTAATGTGTTGTCCATCGGCTGTCAATTCCAGTCTACATACTTTCATTGCATTTTCTATTACATTGGTGGTCCCGCTTGGTATTTTATACATTTGTAGGCATTCTATTATCCATGCTTGGGGGATCCTGTCTTACGCGCTTTTGTAGTCGATACATGCCATGGCTAAATTCTTTTTCCGCCTTTTTACCTCATTTAGGATCTTTTGATCTATATAACAGGTCATGTGTTCCTCTTTTTCCTTTTTGACATCCTTTCTGCTCCTCAGGGATGAGTCAACGGTTATTCAGGGAGTGGTAGATTTTTCCCCTCAGTTGTGATGTCAGTATCTTCCACATAGTTGGTAAGCATGTAATTGGCCTATAATTGCTAGGGACGGTTCTTTTCTCCGTGTCCTTCTGTAGCAGTGTAGTTCTGCCTTTTGTCATCCAGTCTGGTACGCTTACACCCTGTTTACATCCTCTTAGGTTTTGGGCTAGCATTTCGTGTAAGGTTATGAATTTTTGGAACCAGTATGCATGTATCCCGTCGTGCCCTGGTGCTCTCCAGTTTGCCCTTTTTCCTATGATTTTTTTTATGGTTTCCTTGCTGATTTCATTCACTGTTCCTTCTTCTATTTGTTGTAACTCTTCTTTTATGTCTTTCAGCCATTCGGTATTTCTATTGTGATCTCGTCGGTCTTCCCATATTTTACTCCAGTAGAGTTTTGTTTCTGGCGGATTTGGTTCCTCTGTTTTTGTGTTTCCTCCGTTCACATTTTGGTAGCATTGGCTTGCATTAGTTTCAAATGTTCTGTTTTGTTTCCATTGTTCAGATTTATATCTATATCGTCTGAATCTCGCTTCTTTTGCTTTTATTTTTTGGTCCAGTTCTTCGTGTTTCTTGTTTAGCCTCTCCCTGCCAGTTATATTTCCAATGTTCCGTTTTCCCCATATTGCTGTCTTTCTGTTGATCATTTTGGCTTCTTTTTTATGTTTGTGTATTTCGGTTTCTAGTCTGTGTATTTTCGGTTTCTAGTTTGTGTATTTTCAATTTCCAGGTTTTGTCAGTCTGCTTGCCCCCTGTTGTTTTTCTGATTTGGGATGCATACTTACCATTTTGACGCCTGCATAAATTAGGTTGTTTAAGTCTGTGATTGTATTTGTTTCGATATGTAGAAGGAGCTTGTTAACCTTCTCTGTTTTTGTTTTTAGTTTATATACTCTTGGTTCCTTAACGATGGGAACGTTATCTTTTCCTCGTTCATCAGCTGTATTTTTTTTTAACTTCATTTGCTTCATTCTCTGTTAGTTCTGTTTCATTGTTCTCGGTTTCCACGTTTGTAGACTTCGATCTTTGTTGGTCGTCGACCTTTGGTATTTTTACCTCTGGGGCTTCAACGTTTGGGCTTTCTCTACGTGCGGGATGCTTCTCGTTCAGTTTCATCATTTATTTTTCGCTGAATTTCTGTTAGTTCTTATTTAGAGAGCCAACCTTTCTTGAGTATGTCTTGCTTGGTCCGCAATTCTTTGTTCTGTCGGATGGAAGTCAATGGATAGATCCCATAGTTTTTTCATTCGTTTCCGATAACATCCATATCTATATTTACGATGATTCTATAGTAGCATTCCATTACACGTCTATTCTCTTTTGTTCTTTCTCTTTTGTTGTTTCTGTTCTTTCTTCGGATTTTTCATTTTGATGGTTATCATGGCTTTGCTGTCTTTGCTCGGTATCTTTTTATTCTCTGAAATTAGAGGTTATACTTACCTGTTCAGCGTCCAGGTTATTTGAGTTTCTGAAACTAGAAAGTAATTATTATTATTATTATTATTATTATTATTATTATTATTATTATTATTATTGTTATTATTATTATTATTATTATTATTTCTGTTATTATTATTATTATTATTATTATTTCTGTTATTATTATTTCTGTTATTATTTCTGTTTTTATTTCGCTTGTTATTATTTCTGTTGTTATTTCTGCTGTTGTTGTTATTTCTCTTGCTGTTGTTGTTATTTCTGTTATTATTATTATTATTTTTATTATTATTAGTGTTATTATTAGTAGTAGTAGTATTAGTAGTATTATTCTCTTTAAATTACAAATTGATCTGGTGCTATTTTCATTATTTTATTCGTTTACCATGTAGTATCTTTTTATTTACCAGAAATTGCAAGTTTTGGAAAACTTTGCTTACTAACAACTTTCTAGTTTTCTTACAGTCTTGGTCATTTCAACAATAAATTTGTAGACATCTACTCTATTCTTTAGATAGTAATATTTCGTGTCTGTTTACTCTTTACCTTAATGCCGTCATGTCTTGTCTCAAACGAAAAAATAAAAACATAACGACACATATTGTTATTAAAATAAAAAAAACAACAACATGCCAACAGGTAATAACATTAACGTCAATAGCAATAACAATAACAATATAAATACAGTTCTAATAATTATAACAATAAAGCAAATAATAATAATAATAATAAATAATATTAATATTAATAATATTAATAAATAATAATAAAATTAATAACAATAATAACATTTTTATAATAATAAAACTATTGTTAATGTTAACATTATTAATAATGATAATAAATAATAATAATAATAAATAATAATAATAAATAATAATAAATAATAATTATAATAAAATTCATACTAATTTATAATAATAATAAATAATAATAATAATAATCAATAATATAATAATGAATAATGATGATGGTAATAAAATTAATATTATTAATAATAATAATAATAATAATAAATAATAATAATAAACAGTTATAAATAATAATAAATAATAATAATAGTAGTACTAATAATAAATAATAGTAATGATAAATAATAATAATAAAATTAATAATAATAAGAAGAAATACTTCTACTATTAATAATAATAATGATTATAATAATAACAACAACAACAATAATAATATTAATGATAATAATAATAATAAAAATAATAATAATAATAATAATAAAAGCAACAGTAATAATACATTGATCGTGATGGAACAAAAAATTAAAAAAAAAATAGGAATAAAACATTTGCCTAATGGCTTTTAATGTACGATAATTGAATAGCATAGCCCTATTTTTGGAGGATATGGACATGACGACAGGAGATAGGAGCACATCGGAAGTTACATTAGAAATGGACAGTGTTTTGCCCCATCGAAAAATTCCCTTTTCAGGATTGAAAGCTTCTAAAGCTTCATCGACTTTAGCTTAAAACTGTCTTTTTGTTCGGCACATTATCTTAAAAATTGCGACGAATCATTTCAAGTAGATCGGTTAGAAGAAGTGAGAAATAATAGGATGTCAATTACGTCCTAATAACTAATGTCTGAATAAAGACAATAGACAAATAAAGTTGTGACTGTAAAAGTAGTCGTGTTATTCGCTACACATTAGTTTATTTTTTCTACTTTTAGATTATGTTTGATATAATTTTCATCTGCCTGAATCTGTACTCTTCAAATAAATATATAAGTTGATTAACTGTTTTGTTGCAACCATCATCACTCAAAAAGTCTCATTAAGCATTATATAATAACTATAATGTTATTATTCTAAGATCGTATAATATTTAAACTTAGCAAACAGTTTTGAAATAACAAAAAATAATGTCTACGTGCATACAGTAAACCCCAATTTTATATTGAAATGGTAATTTTTGGCGTTCCCAAGTAACATACGTTTATATATACAAAAGATTACCAGAGATTGAGCTAAGTCGGGGACCCACTGAAAACATAGCGACGCATTGGAAAATCATTATATTGATCAATCCTATGTGAAAATGATATAAAAGCAAAAGCCTGAACAGAAACACTCTAACTAGATGACGTAATCTATTAGGTACTATCCCAAGAGAAAAAAAGAACGTAACTTTCCAGAAAAAAAAACAGTGCTAAATATTATGATGTATGTCTTTCTTATGTAGGGAGTAATTTCCATAAGAAGAAGAAACGAAAAAAAAACTAGACAGACACGTCGGACTTCTGTATAGAATTCGTAAAGTTCGGACCTCTGGATTATATGATGTTTAAGATGCCCTACTCGTATATAGCAACTACTGTATAACCGCCAAGATTGTTGGTTTTATCCACTCGCATAAACAGAAGGAATTAGCCACTTTTCCCTCGAATATCGTAAGGATGATCCAGAGGATAGAAAAAAAAACAGGGCAACAACGATGTTGCCAGTATTTCTCCATTGATACACAGTCCCAATATATACTGGATATATAGAGGACACTCTTTTTGGAGGGGGAGTTGGAGATACTGGAGTCCAAGTGTTGAAATAATACGTCATGCATAATAAAAGAGATATGTTCAAATGATTTGAAGCATATTGATACGTAATTCTACGGGTTGATTAATCATGCAACAACATGCTGCTTCGTCTACAACGCTTACGTCTAAAATATCATATTAAACGTGTATGCTAACATTAATCCGTTTGAAATAGGATGGTTGCCAAAAAAATTGTGGTCTCTATAGACAGAAGTATCCTCAGGCAGTGTATTCTTTTCGCACGTTCACAGAGACAGATGTAATGTGCTAGTGTGACAGCTATTCTATTTATAACCATTTTGTGAAAATGCAAGAAGAGTTACCATCGGCATCTGCTGTTTATTGGTCTATATGACTCGATGATGACGGATCCTGATACGGACTAATACTAGATTTCCATAGCCCTATCGTACAACAACTATGTGATGGCTGCTCCCTCTGCAACGTTCAATTCAAGTCAAAATCAGAAAGGGGAGGTGTGTCATTTCAATGATCGTTGCATCGATTTAAGTACAAAATGGAAAATGTCCTTGTTTTTGAGTTATACCTATGCTTGAATTTAAGAATATTACTTATGTTCATTAGTGTCTTAGTGTCGAGCTGTTATAAAGTCGTAGCTGTACCCGGCAACTCGTGGTTGTGGCTGATTTTGTTTAAATGAAAAACAAACAACAATAACGACAAAATAGATGTTTGTTATATTTATTTTCTCAATACTTGTGGATACACAATATTTTAAGGGGTGTTAATGGTTGATGCAAGCGCCTGCGAATTGTGAAGCGCAATCTCTTAAATAAAAAAGATGCATTCGTTGAAGCCATTCAATGTACTTTCGCTGCCCGTTATTTCTTAAGTTAACAAAAAGGAAGACATAAGGGTTTAATGTTTCTATGGATGTGAATGTGAGTATGCGCTGAGGAATCTCGTAAATTTAAACAAAAGCCGATTTTATTCTTGTATGTTTTATCATGAATAAATCTATGTACAAAATTGAAAATATTACTGTTCAGAGATTAAACTAATTAAGTAAGTGATAATTTATATGGAAGAAAAAAATGAAAAAAAAAAATTAACCATGTTGCAGATAAGTTTTTAAAAATATTAGTCAAAGCAAACTGTTTTATTTCCAAAAATATCTTTATGTTGCCAAAAATTGTTAAGATAAATATTTCATTCAAATATAATTATTGGTAAAAAACAAATCGTTTCTCTTTTTTAATAAAGCGAAATTCGGAAATCCAAGTAATGATGTTAAAGTATAACTAATACTATATAATAAATTGGCATGCCGTATTTAATGTAAATAGCGAAAATCACGAAAACCGATGATGTATGAATTAATTAAGAAAGAAAATAGTGGTCGAAGAAATTAAAAATGATAGCTATTTCCTCGACCTCCTGTCTTCCCAAGCTTATAACTACTCGAAAAATGTAATTCGAACCCTAATTATCTTTTTTTAATAAAGGAGCAAGGACCAAGGTTTCATAAAAAACACACACAAAAAACAAACAACGTGGTTAAAAAAAAGGTTTTAAACTTCGAACTTTGCAGGTAAATTATTAAACAACACTACTTTTTTGTTTTAAATTTGAATATATCATTTATTGACCTTTTTCTCTTCAATTTGTGATATATAAAACTTTGGTGAGTAAATTAATTATTTACTTTTTAATAGACACTTGCAAACGGGGGGCGTGAATTTAAAAAAAACGTTTGTCTAAAATATTATATTCGGTTTATTGGAAAGAGCATAAAATTTCACATTGACCCTGAAAATATCGTAAAAATAAAATCAATAGAAAAATGTTGATAGATATTTAAATTCGTAAAATTCATTACTGTTCTTCTTTTTTATTATTTCTATTACTTTTAAAACAACTTTAATAGTTCATTTTAATTAATTTAATTACTATTTTTAAAAAAATATTTCTATTACGTTTAAAACAACTTTAATAGTTTATTTTAGAAGTATAAGCCATAAAGAAAATAAACAATCCACTTTTAAAAGAGAAATCACGAGTGTTTTATATTTTATTCGCAGTTTCGTGTTAGGGGTGTCAAAAATTCCTGGAAAAATTCTGATACACCTAGTGTATGTAATGCAACCAAAATAAACATAGTTGAATATTTTAAGATAAGACTAAAGGCGAAATGGTAATTAAGTAGATAACATTTTGGATTTTTTTTTTTGTGTTTTGCAATTGTTTTTTATCAACAGATTGCGTTTTTCTTTTTATTTGAAACGCATGTTCAACCGAACACACGGACACAAAAAAATGCAAGGAAAATGTGCGCAGTGGGTAATAGAAAGAATGATCGGTAAATAATACTCTTTTTACAGAGTGTTGATTACGAAAAACAATAGCGATAAACAGTCTCACAGATGAAAATCAACTAGTAGATTTATATGTATCGTACGCACACACACACACATAAACACAACTGTCATGACATAAGCATTAAGTGAACTTGACGGTGGGCGATAAATTGTGTCTTGTAATTACGCCATGTTTTAAATTTAGTAGCTATTTTTTATGAAGTGAAGAATTGCATACAGTAAAATAACAATTTTTTAGGCTTAGACAAGCAGAATGACTAGGAAATTGGAAAAATTATGATAGGTCCATGTTATCTTGAGCTAGTTATTGTCAGGATACTCACAGAAACTGTGGAAGGTGTAGAATTCATTCCGGTGACAACTTGTAGCTGTGTTAGTACTAAATATTTAGAGAGATACATCGGGCCTCATTCTCCTAAAGATGTTGCGACTATGATTGTGTTGTTCCTAGGTTGACATGATAAATGCGATGTAAACTCTTGCTCGGAGGATGCAGTGTAAACAAAATGTGCCTAAAATGGCGTTCTGAAGTGACATACTTGCCTAGATGTATTGAATTTTTTTATGTAGCATCAGGTGTAGCAAACGCTATTTTAGGCAAGCGGGGTATTTCTGCAATCATTTTATTATATATGAGGATTAGACCCGGCATTAAAATCGGATAAAGTCAGCCTATTTTCTGATGCCAATTAATGAATCTTTATTTGTTTGTTTTATTAGTTTGTTTTATTTATAATGACATTTTATATTATCACTACTGAAATATTTATAAATAAATATACTGAGTTTAAACTGTTATTAAAACTAAAATGGGTGGGCAAACTCTCCGTTCATGAAAATATATGTCCATATCATATGCAGTTTTACAATAACCCCCGCTAAATATCTAGTTCTTTAATTAGAGATAAAAAGGAATCGAAAGAGGAATTTGTCACTGTATCATAAGCTTGAATTTAGAGCGGAAGTGGCAAGTATATCAGAAACAAATATCGCAATTACATGTCGCACTTGTATATTCCGAATAGTCAACTTTTTCTATTATTATGTTTCGAACTTTATTAAATTTTATAATATAACAAGATTATATTAAAAGAGTCACTATATTTAACATAATTTAATATCTTTCCTCATTTGTACATTCTATATATCTATAAAAGTGAAAGTGTCTGTTTGCGTATGCATGTGTGTCTGTCTGTGCATTTCCCTACCAAACGTCTCTGTCAAGTTTCAGTCTGAAGGCTCGATATTTGACAAAAGAATATTAAGATTTGGGAAACTATTTTCAATCGTTATTTTTTTTTACAGAAATGTGGCTATCAATTGGTACAAGTATAATAATTAGACCTTTGGAAACTCAACAAAACTCAACCGTTATTTGGGTCTAAACACTTGGAATTAAAATATAGGATACTTGGACATGGATCAAACGTTTTTAATTTGATTTGAGCCAAAAACAATAAATGTTTAGGAGTCAGAATTGGGGTCACAGTTATAAAAAATATGACCTTTGCGGCGTCTACCAAATTACTCAGCCAATTTTTTGTCGAAACATTTGAAATTTTACATACACTGTATTCAGACATGGGGCAAGCTTTTTAGTCAGTTTATGGCCAAGGGATCGAATTCAAAAGATTTGACTTTTGCAATCTATACAAAACTATTCAACCAAGTTTGAGTCTAAACATTTGAAATCTTACATAAAGGGTTTTCAAACATGTAGCAAGATTTTTTTATTAGTATTTACGGGGACGTTTGTCTGTCAGAAGGCCAAATATGAAGGAGTTGAGCTTTGCAGACTCTACAAACCCTCCCGCTAATTTCGGTTCTAAACACTTTTTAGGTGTAGGTTACCTGGACTTAAGTTAACCTTTTTAATATATATATATATATATATATATATATATATATATATATATATATATATATATATATATATATATATATATATGCACATATAGTTATGCCCGATCAAATCCGGAGGTAACTGCTAGTGCAAATATATTTATTAAAATTATATTCAATATTTTTTCTATTGAATATTATAGTTTTAATTTATTCATTTTTCGTTCGAAATATAAAAGCTCAGATATCCATTTTGAAGCAAAATTTTTCACATGCATATATAGCATATATATATATATATATATATATAGAGAGAGAGAGAGAGAGTATTTGAATATATGAATCAAAAAAAAATATAGTTAAAAATATTGACGATGTGACTTCTAAACTCATACAATGCATATCGTTCAAAAAACAAATGTATATTTCACACCATGAAAAAATGAACAAGAATAGTTTAACAGAGATAATGTTTAACCATTTGTATTTTATGGTTTTTCTAATGTGACTCAAAGATATATTTTAAAAAGCAAAGGATAGATTCGTGTTTCTTCTAGTCTATGCGAGAAAAGTGGAAAAAGGTAAGAAATATGTCATATTATGTATATGTGCATATGCACACGCAAACACACACACATACCCACACACGCACACACGCACACACACACACACATATATATATAAATGTATGCATATATATATAAATGTATGCATATATATATATATAGAGAGAGAGAGAGAGAGGTATATACGATATGATGAAGAATTCACACACTAAGATAATTTATAAGAAAACACACACACATAGCCACACACGCACACACATGCACACACACACACATATATATATATATAGATGTATGCATATATATACATATATATATACATATATATATATATATAGAGAGAGAGAGAGGGAGAGGTATATACGATATGATGAAGAATTCACACACTAAGATAATTTATAAGGGCCGTGAAAAATGAATGTAAGCAATAAAAGAAAAATAACGCAATAAGCAGTTATTCTAAACCGTCATGATTAATAACCAAACGCCTTCATCTATATGCATATGCATAGAAACGATTGGGTCATATTTCACAAAGAATGTGCGTGTGCTTCACAAGTTGTCGCTCATCCACTTCTTGGTTCACTTAAAGAATGTTTCTTCATCTTCAACATCTGATGCTTACCTCTAAAAAGAAAACTGTTATACTACGATAAAAGAAAATAATATATCTGATATTTCAACTTTGTTAAATGAACTATGTTTATGTACATAAACGATATCCTCCGCATACTTACTATTCACAAAGATATATTTTATTTTTATTCGAGCAACAAAAACGCAGTAGTCTAATCGCACGTAAATGCCACCAGAGAAGTTCACACCCTCTGTACCCAAAGTGTTGGACATGAAAAAAAAAACTATATTCCCGAGAAAAAAAGATACATCCGGTCTAGTCTATTCGATAAGATGAATACATCTACTTCTGAGGCGGGTTCCGAGAAATCGATACGACATTTGATTTAGTTAATAAAACATAAAAATGTATACACCCCCTACACATATATGTATATATTAGCCAAACGTTTATATTACAAATTTCACAAACACACACAAACACACACACACACACTCACACACACACATATATATGTCTATATATATATATATATATATATATATATATATATATATATACTTATATATATATAGACGCAAAGTTCATATTACAACTTTCAAAATATTGTCTATATTAACGTATTTTATAAGTATGTTGAAACGTTCAGTCTTGACAGCACATGTTCTATAGTACAGAATCATTCATGCATATATTATGTAACGTTTTTAATTTATTCCACCATTAATTCATCAGAAGAAAAAGAACTCACCAAAATATTTAAAAAATAAAGAAATTATATGCTTAGTGGCTCGCAATATGGTTTCCGTTCTGCAAGATCTACCGCAGATGTGCTAACGCTTATACCTCATAGGATTAGTGAATCTCTTGACAAAGGCTTCCTTTCTTGGGCAATTGCTCTTGACATATCAAAGGCCTTCGACAAGCTATGGCATAAAGGCCTACTTCACAAGATTTCCAGCTACGGTATTAACTGGAAATGTTTCTCTGTCATTAAATCTTTTCTCTCTGATAGGCTCATAAGAGTAGTGGTCGATGGGCAAAAATCAGAGGCCTGCAGTATTAATGCTGAAGTCCCTCAAGGTTCCGTCCTGGTCTCAACTCTCTTCCAGATCTACATCAATGATCTCCCTAAACGCATACTTAAATCATTCGTTGACATCTGTACTGATGACACGACCATCAACGGCAACACATCAAAGGCTGTAAATGACAAAGTTCTCTCTGATTCTCTATCCTCTGATCTCGATCGCGGGGTTCACTGGGGGAAGGCGTGGCTGATTACCTGTAATGCATCTAAAACCAAACTCCTATCTTTACATCATCAACGCTCTGGTCCCCATCTGGCATCAATTGAAATGGATGGCTCTTGTCTAGAAGAAGCCCCATGTTTTGACAAGCTTCTGCGCTTGACCTGGACTCCTAATCTTAAATGGAACACGTACATCAAGTCTGTTGCCAAGGTCGCTGGAAAGATGGTGGGATCCTTCTTCCGCCCCAGAGGATATCTCACTACTGATGTAATTCTCTATCTATTTAAAAGCAAAGTTGTCGAAGGATGGAATACTGCTGCCATATCTGGACAGAAACTGCTAAAAACAGCCTATCCTGCTTTGACAGAGTAGAAAATAGGCTTCGTGGCTTGGGGGATGCCCTTTTCTCTTCCCTGCAGCCTCTCTCCAACAGAAGAGACGTTGCGAGCCTCGGTTTTTTATCTTTATTTCCATTTTAAATGCTCGTCTGAGCTCCAATCTCTGGTCTCCCCTCGCCAATCTTTTACGAAACACACCCGTCCATCTGAATCCACTGTCAAAATTGTCCCTACTCTTTATCTCTACCTAAATCAAAACGTAGATTCCATGTAAAAAGCTTCTTTTTTAGATCTGCACGCATGTGGAACTCAGTTGCGTCTGCCTGCTTCCCACCTGACTATAACCTGGATGACTTCAAGTCCAACGTTAACAAATTCCTGATGAACTGCCCCATTAAGTAGACACTTTATTAAATCTCCACACTAACGTACTGTGCTTGCAATAACCATTCCGGGCCTTGATAAGTGGTGATTACCTTGTAATTAAAAAAAAGTGTCCAAATCGGAAGTAAAGTTGCAATTGTGCTTTATTTTAGTTACGGGATCATTTAAGTTTAATGGAATGCAAGTAACGCTAAATCGATATATATATATATATATATATATATTTATATATATATATATATATATATATATATATATATATATACATAGAGAGAAACAGAGTTTTCCAACTAAAGTTCATGGCCAGTTTTAAATTTTGCTGTTTAGCACATGATTTTAAAAGAACATTTGGAAAACTAAAACAACTTGTTTCTATTTTGCCAAAAAGAATAAATTAAACGGATGTATTAAAATGCTCCAGGTTCGATGAAGAAGATAAAATGTCGGTATGATATATATATATATATATATATATATATATATATATATATATATATATATATAGTGTGTGTGTGTGTGTGCAAATATATATATATAGTGTGTGTGTGTGTGTGCAAAATCAAGACTTCCAGACAATATGTTGATGGCAACGAAAAGTGTATTTCATTTCATGTTACAACTGTTTCAATGTCCAGTTCGACAATTTCAAGCATTATATCGTTTGAAAAGTTTCAAAAACCAGCATTTCTTCAGACTTTATGAATAAACCCACTTTTAACAATGTAGGATTTTTTGAATAGAAAGAAAATGACGGGGGAGGGGAGCAAAAATGCTACATTGCACAAAAGTGCGTTTATTAATAAAGTCTGAAGAAATGCTGGTTTTTGAAACTGTTTAAACGGTATAATGTTTGAAAATGTTTAAATGGGCATTGAAACAATTGTACCATAAAATGAAATACACTTTTCGTTGCCATCAACATATTGTCTTGAAGTCTTGATTTTGCACACACGGTAAATTAATGCTCAAGTGTGAAATGCGATAATTTCGTAGCTTCATTCATAAGTAAACTTTTTAGGCTTAAAACCTATTGGTATATGAAAATTTACTGAATTACATCAACTCAGTATATTACATATAAGAATATATATATATATGTATATATATATATATATGTATATATATATATATATATATATATATATATAAAGATATAGAAAACAGAGAGAGAGAAAGTCGATTCATCAAAAATTAGCTGCTTTTATAGATTTAGACATTTCCTTACATACACAATGTCTTGTGTATGTGTTTATATATATATATATATTTATACATATATATGTATGTATATAAATATATCTGTGTATAGACATATATGTACAGTATGCAATAATGATAATGAAAAGTAACCAATGAACGAATTACATTTGTATTTGCCATTATGTTATCAATATATATATATTTGCAGATAACTCAATAGAGAGAAAAATATGAAAAAAAAATATTGAAACGGTTCTACTGATGTATTTATTTACAAAAAATAACAGCTTTGATTATTTGCTTAAAAAATGATGCGTTTTGCTACAGGCGAGAACACTTAGCCGAAGAAAGAGGATGGATTTGAAAATGATTAGTAATTCGCAGGAAATTCTTGCTAATGCATATTTTTGCCTACTGACATTATAGCGCCATAAAAAACTCATACATCTGCTTTGTGGGGTCTCATAAACACAGATTCATATATCCATATATTTCTTAACATATATATATATATATATATATATATATATATATATATATATATATAGGCATTCAAAAGTAATGCTTCCTATTTTTAATACGCTCGAATGAATCCGATGAAATTTCAATGTGTATTGCTTTATGAATTCAGGACCTGAAACATTCAGCTTTCTATTGAACATATTGGTGTTGGAAGACTTTCAGAAACAATGCTTGGCATGGACGTTCAAGAACACCCCACGAGTGGAAGTCGCACAAGTAGAAACACAACAAGCGGATCATTCTCGAAGATCGGACTCTACAAAAGTTTAAATTAAGAACAATAAGACAAAACTAACAGAGGGTGAAGCAGACAATGTAGAAAAAAGCATAATACAGTTCATGAACGAGTAAAAGAAAACGTCCAAGAGCAGAAGAAATTAAAAACAGTAACAGAGAATGTTAGGAAGACCCTCTGACACATCGCAACATATATAATCACTAACCATAAGAAATTTATTAATTCACGCGCAAAAATAGTAAGTATGATATTAAATCAGAAAAACGGCCGGCGAAAGATGCACCGACAAAAGCTGGGTGGTAAATGAGGCTAGAAACCCTAAACAATGAACATGGAAAATAATCGAAAACGATAAATAGGAAGAAGGTGGCGCGGAAAAGATTGAAAATTTTAAATGTGACTAGCATTGAGAGGCTAAACAATAAACATGAAGAACTGAACCAAAAATAGAAGCAAAACAAGAGAGATGGAGAATATAATACTACAAATCTAAAGAGAGTATGCAAACATCACATGCGAAAACAATAAAAGTCAATTCTACTAAAATGTGAATAGAGGAAACACAAAAAAACAGAACGACCACACCATACAGAAACAAAACTCTATTGGAGCAATATATTTGTAGATGGACAGATTCACAGTAAACAAAATGCTGAATTGATGAAAGATATGAAAGAAGAGTTAAACAAATGGAAGATGAAACAGTGAATGAACTTAGCAAGGAGACTCTAAAGAAAATCATAGTAAAAATTGCAAACTGGAGAGCACTAGGAAACGACGGGATACAGGAATACTGGATCAAAAAATTCAAAACATAAACGACAGGTTAGCTTTAACCCTGAAAGAATTTTTACAGAAAACAAACGTCCCAGATTTGATGACTATAAATTTAAACACACTGATACAGAAAGATACAGGTATGGAACTGCCTCCAGTAACTATAGGCATATTACGTACTTACTTAAAATGTGAAAAATATTACCAGCACCACTGCGGGAACAAATCTGGCAAGAAATAAAAAAGAGAAAGACTGTAGTCATGGTATGGATAGACTACAAAAAAAAACGGACGGGAGGATCCGCTAATCGATAATAGAATGTTTAAAAAGGTATAAAATTATAAGCAGATTATCAACGTGATTGAAAATGCAACGAAAACATGAAGACTGGAACTGACAGCTAATTAAAAACCTATAACAGAAGACAGTAACTTCCAAGGAGAATCACTATCACCACCATTGTTCATCATAACCACGATGCACCTGATGAATATAATTGAAAAGTGCAAAGCCGGATACAAGTTCTCTAATACAGGGAGCATAAAATAAACTGCCTGATGTATATGTGCGATCTGAAACTTTTTTGAAAACCGCAAAAGAGACTAGATACACTAATAAACCTTACCAGGATCTTAAGTCAGAATATCCAAAAAGAGTTTAGAATTGAAAAGTTCGCAATACTAGATATAAGAAAGGGAAACTAGAAAACAGTGAACTACACAGCCAAACGGAGATGAGGACATTAGGAAAACAAGATTCCTATAAATACTATAAATAATACCTATAATAGTAGGACCAATTGAAACACTTCCGACAAGCTTTGAGAAAAAGAATGGGAGAAATTTAAATCAGAGGAATAGCTGAAAAATACAACGAATAACAATAATGATAACAACTTAAATATTAAGAAAAACCCCTTGAATGCGGAGACTGATGTACATGCGCTACAAAAGAGAGACTGAAAACTGCTGCAGAGACAAAAAACATTCAGAAACGTTACATGAAAGCAAGAAGATTAAAGATGAATCCCGATAAGTTCCATATCCTCTCCCCATCCCTTCCTATTGCTTATCACAACCCCAAAAATTAATGATACCAAGTACGGTAAATAAAAATGAATAGACCGAATAGAGAGCACTGACCAGAGCTGTATTAAACTAGAACGAACATTACTGGGACCTTGCATCCAATTCCAGTGAAGGCCAATAGCTGTTGCAACCGGCTGCTGCGATAATGCAAATCAATTTCAAATACTATCGAAATTGATAGAAAGTAGTAGAAATCTGGGGAGACTTGTTGTCATTCAGCGACCAGGAAAACCCCCAGGTGGTTTTCGAGGAGAGCTTATTTATGACATTTGTGAAAGGTTCTTGCGAGCCAATAATAATAATAATAATAATAATAATAATAATAATAATAATAATAATGATAATAATAATACTATAGAAGTAAAACGACCGGATATCATAATGTTACGCAGTCGTGTGTGCATATATATATATATATATATATATATATATATATATATATATATATATATATGTATATATATAGTGTTATAATGGAATAATTCCAGAGGAAATCCGGGTATGAGAGCTCAATGTGGTAAACAGAGCAATAACATAAAAATATAACACGGAATTATGTAATAGACAATTATGTAATAGATCATTATGTAATTTTCCGTGTTATATATATATATATATATATATATATATATATATATATATATAAATGTAAATGTTGGTTTGTTCTAAACGAATAAAACCATATTTCTACGTTACCAATTTATTTGAAATTTTCAGACAACCCATTTTTAGAGTCGAGGTATGTTTTTATGTTCTTAAATTAAATTTACCTCGCGAATTATTAAAATTAAAATATTAAATAGAATAAATATATTTTTTTAACCGTTACTGCGAATCTGTTCTGTTTATAAAACTGAACTTCCGGGTCGATCACAGCCACGAATTGACGAAAGATTTCATTTTCTGTTTAGTAAGTAAAAAAAAAACAAAAAAAACATAATTCATTTTTTTATCTTCCATATTTTTTAATTTACACATTTTTTCTTTATTATATGAGGCCAACAAATAGTTTGTCGCTTGCTTTTTGAGTTTTTTGGAATAAACAAAAAAAACACGATTTAAAAAAATAGCGCGGATCACTCTCTGCATTAGCACCGAAAAATGTTACTAAACATTTATTAATAATTTCTCACTTTTACAAACATTTGATTTTAAATTTCTTTTTAAATAGCGACTTTTATCGATTTTTTTTTTTAAATATCCCCCCAATGGTGTTTATTAGCCCCCCCTCCAAAAGTAATGTTTATTCCGGAAGCTGTTCTTAAGATTTGGAGGTTGGGGGGGATTCCAAGGTGGACCTAAGCTAAAAAAAAGAAGTTTTTTATGCGCATATGAGGAACAATTTTTTTTATTAACTTTTTTTTTAACTTTTTTATTTAAAAATTAGTAAATTTCAATTGTAGAACTAATTTTGACAGTGACATTGAACATTCACCGTTTCCGCAGAGCTCCAAGAAAAAGACAAAAAAAAATTCGAGGAGTCTATTCACGCCGCTCCTCCTTACCCGAACGAATTTTCTAAAGAAAATTAATTTATCGTTTCATCCCAACTTATCGCCAAAAACATGTGACCAGTCGGAAAGGATTTCTTCTTCTTTATTTTCGGACTAAAAATAACACGAGTGTGATACACCAGGGCAAATAAATTCACACCTATTATAACAAGCTAAGTCTGATTATTTGTTTTTAATTAAATTTTCGGGTTTGTATTACTGTACACATAGATTCGAAAAAGTTGTCAAAAAACAAATATATAACAAATAAATGTTATCAAAGGTAAGATAAGTTAGTTTTCTGCCAAACTGGATATATTTTTTGTGTTTTTATTCAATGTAACATATTTATTCAGCTCGAAAAACATGCAGTATTTACCGATGTATTAAAAAATTCAAGATGGCGTCTCACACCCTCTTTAACACCGTAAGTTTGGGAAAAGGTGGTATAAATAAAAAACTATACAAACTAATATTAAAAACCCGCCGCATATATGTCAACATATGTCACGGTAACATATATTGAGCGAGTTTTTAACAGTATTTTATCTGTTTTTTTTTTGTTTATGACACCTTTTCCCAAACTTACCGTGTTAAAGAGAGAATCAGACGCAATCTTGAATGTTCCAATACATCGGTAAATACTGTATGGTTTTCGAGCTGAATAAATATGTTAAATTGAATAAAAACACAAAACATATATCCAGTTTGGCAGAAAAGTAATTTATCTTGCCTTTGATAACATTTATTTGTTATATATTTGTTTTTTGACAACTTTTTCGAATCTATGTGTACAGTAATGCAAACCCGTTTTTCTTTTATTAATTTGTTAAATGAAAGTACAGATAACCCGGTCGGTTTCTAATGTGATGAAAATCTAGCCCGCCCCCCAAAAAAGGGGTACTCTGGATAATAACAAAACATTAAAATTGCCTCAGTCTCGAAAGACTTCTTCTCTACTGAACGAGGAAACAAACGGTGAAGTGTAGTTCACCTTCTGTTTCTCTCCCCCTCTCTCTTCCTCTCTTAATATCTCTCTCTATCCATCTCTCCCTTTCCCTCTCTCAATCTATATTTCTCTCTATATCACCCTCTCCATCTCTCTTTGAGCCCTTTCTCTAACTCCCTCTATCTCTCTTCTTTCCTCTGTCTCATCCCTCTCTGTTTCTAACTCTCCCCCTCTCTCTGTTTATCTATCAATCCCTTTATCTCTCTATCTCCTTCTCTTTCTCTATTTTCCTCTCACTCTCTCTTTTCTATCTATATATCTTCCTCTCTATCTGTCCATCTCTAATCCCTCATCCTATTTTAGTCTCCTAAATTAATTACAGTGAATAAAACATTGTCAAAACATGGATAAATCCTATTTTAGTCACCTAATATAGTGACTGTGAGAATAGAAGTTATTTGGAAATTACTGCTACCTTGAACATCACCAGAAGTAACTGGTAAAACCTTTCTAATTAAATTGATTTTGGCAGCCATTGGTAACAAAATGACATAGCCTTAGCCCTTGCTGCATTAGGAATACCTGCGACCTTGCTTGCAAAGTAAAGGAATTATTTATTCTACTTTAAACCATTCAATTTTTCAAAAATCTCATCTTCGACATCTCCAAAACATCCAATATGGGGAAAATATGGCAAAAATGCAAACTTATTGTTTGGGATGAATCCACAATGGCACGCAAAAAATCACTTGAGGCTCTTGGTCGATCCTTGTAAGATTTGCAAGGCAATGTCAGACCATTTGGGAATGCAGTAATATTGCTTGCAGGAGATTTCAGACAAATGTTACCTGTTATTCTTCAATCAACACCAGAAGATGAAATAAATGCTTGCCTCAAATACTCTACTTTTTTGTTCCATGTGAAGCTATTAAACTTAACTCAAAATATGCATGTCCAGTTGCAGACTATTCGGTCCGCACAAAAACTTTTGTATTACTTGTGGAAAATTGGGTACGAAAAAGTGCCAGTTGAGTTAAGGGCAAAATTCTTTGAGTTTTAACTTCTGTAATTTCTGTAATTTTATTTCATCAAAAGAATAGTTAGTTTAAAATGTTTTGACAGATATTCAAATTATAAGAATCCCATTTGACTGAGTAAATGAGCTATTCTTGCAGGCCAATACAAAGATGCCCATGAACTTAACGCTATTATTCAATGTAAAATTCCAAGTGAAGTAGTCAAATACAAATCCATCGACACTGTTGTGAAAGCAGATAAAGTGGTTAATTATCCAACAGCTATATTTGCCAGGGATGCCACCGCATGTATTGCAACTGAAATTTGGTGTACTAATTATCATGTTGTGAAATATAAACCAATCCAAGCTTTGCAATGGCACGTAGCTTGCAGTAAAAAAAAAATAAACAAACAATATCATAGAAACACCAATCTTAACAGGACCTTTCACAGATGAATATATCTTCATTCCACGCATTCCTATGATTCCACCGGATACATCATTGCACTTTAGGAAATTTAACTTTCCAATTTTATTGTCATTTGCAATAACCATCAACAAAGCACAGGGAACAATCTTTACAATGGTGGGGCTTGCAGTTACACACTGACTGTTTTTTCACATGGACAATATATATTACGTATTCAAAAGTCACCACACCGGAAAATCTCTATATCAGCTAAGAAAATAGAACAACAAAAACGGTGTACCCATGCAAAATGGAAAATTAAACCTATGAGAAACTTGCTTTTTCTCATATTGGAACTTTTTCCATTGCGCAATTTGAGCCACAGCAACGCGTGGCAGGGTACAGCAGTTTATATATATATATATATATATATATATATATATATATATATATATATATATATATATATATATATATATGCCATCCAGTGTGTATATCGGGATGATGACATATGACGAGGCTACAATTTCAACAAGGGGGAATTATTTATACAGAGGGAGACAGAATATTAAGTGAATCACGATGATGATGATGAGGAGGAGGAGGATTTTTACATCATAGTGGAAGATTCGTTATTTAATGATGATGTAAAAAGGCCTGGACAGTTAACACTTGAAGGATGTAGCACAAATTCCATGTACAGATTATAGGCAAAAACACATTTTCCTGTCAGTTGTAATGACGCCGACGTAGAAAAGTTAAAAAATAAAAATGATAATCATCCTTTTGTATTGCTTGGGTCTTTTTAAGATGACGGTTGCATATATATTGATGAGGAGAGAAAAGAGAGACGCATTTATACAGTCTGGAGTGTTTCTTCTTACATACGTATATTAGCGAGGAGCGAGGGTGACCAGTTCTTTTACCAGAGGAGGAGACAGTCATTACATATGATGAAGAGGGGGCATGACTTACTAAATGATGATAACATACAGGAATTCAAATTCGACTACATGATTAATGGTTTTCCCTTCGCTTCTAAAGGACCCCCCTCTGGCTGCTTTTACTGACTGTTCTCTTTTCGCGACTGTCCAGACTGCCCTCTTCTTCGACTGAACTAGCTCCTATATTGAGAATTCATTTTTGCCCTGACGCCATACGTGTGTCTATCAACGTGATCGACCCACATGGCTTAAACATGCCTGGTTCGAGACATGTTTCCAAACCATTTCTGCAGACAAATAATTCTCACTCCTATTTTTCCTAACCTATTTTTCAACAGATTTAAATTGCATTGCTCATTATATTGTAGCTGACCTTATTTTAATTAAGTTTTCATAAAAAGAATCGAACAATCAAAATCCTTTTTACAACAACATATCTAAACTATTTTATGTGAAACTTAACAATGCTAAATTCCATTTCTGAACCTTGCTTACAACGTCCAATCTCGGTCTTTCCTAATCTCATTTTCACTCATCTAATCTTTGTCTTACTTACAAGAAAAGGGGAACCTTTCTTGTAACAATCCGGATGATCGATGAATCAGTAACTAAATCTCTTACTACTACATGCTCGTATTCTCTCCCCTTCCCCTCCAAGATGTGTTTGAACGACTCAACTGGCTATATATGGCCATTACTGCTCTCTCCGACCCTTCCGACACTTCTAACTAACTGACACGAACCCATCACAATATATTGAGAATTCCCTTCTGTTATGACGTCAAAGGCATGGTCAACAATTTGCTACCTTCAGGTGTTCAAATTACACATGCGCATAATCACGTTTGGTAGTAAAGAAATTCCTAAATGAATTGTTTCATTTATACCTATTTATTTCATGATTTTTTCCTTTAACTTACCTATCTAATCTTCAGTTATTTCTTAAATAATGAACAATGGATGCATTCTTAAATTGGTTATCTTTATTATCTTTATATTTCGTGCTTACTCTGCTTTCCTTAATATTATTTTCAAACTTATCCATATAACTACTTGCGCCTGCCCCCTCAATTGTAACAATGATATTTACCAAGAAGCAGAATTCCTGGCATATTGAAGATTTTGCCGTCCTGCAGGTCAATTAGTAAAGACCAGGCATACTGGGAATAGAGACAATAAGAGCTAAGTGGGCTATGGAAAATAAAGAACAAGATATCCCCAATAAGAGTAGGAGTACTAGGAACGGTACCGGGGAACCTTGCAAAAAAATGATAGAGATTAGAATCAGAGGGATAGTTGAGAAGTTACAACGGATAACAAAAACGAAATCATCAAAAACTAGTACGGAAACCCTCGAAAGTGGAGATTAACACGATACATAAACAACTTACGCAAACGGGACATACAAAAACTGCTACCAATATAAAAAAACAAAGGTACACATGAAATCCTGAAAATTGAAACAGTATAATTCCAAATTATCCCCTGCGCCTCTGCGCCCCTGCAATCCGCCATCCTCCTTCCCCCTTTTTCTTTCTTTTTTTACTACCTTTTTTCTGTTTTTCTTTACCATTTCCCTTTTTATTTTTTATTTTTTGTGTGATGGAAAAATCAAGGAAAGAAAGCAAAAAACCAGATCTTTACTGGATGCATTCCAAGTGGTCTGGGACCTTGGGAGTGAATTATTACCAACATTCCAGAGAAGAGCAATGGCTGCTGAAAACCAGAACTCAGTGGTAAGCGGCGGTTGCGATCAGGGAAATTATTTTTTAAGAAAAAGAGGTGGAGAGTACTAGAAATCTGGGGAGACGTGTTGTAACTCAGACTTCAGAGAACACCACAAGATGTTATTTAAGAAAAATCCTTGATAATGGCCTATGTGACTAACCATAGAGAGTGAATAATAATAATAATAATAATAATAATAATAATAATTATTATTATTATTAATTATTATTATTATTATTATTATTATTATTATTATTTAAATCAAGACAGGAGCCCAAATTGTGACGTTTAGCACACTCGTAACAGAAAACTCTTTTAAAGAATCCAACGAAATATGGGCTTACATACTTTTTATGTTTAAAAAAAAAATAAATGTTACTTCGAATTTATTTCAGAAAGCAGTCCTTGTTTAGATATAAACGCATAATTCTGTTTGTCAATGCTAATTTAATGAAAATCCTCTAAAAATGAATGCTAAAATAACCAGACGGGCGACTGGCGAAGTATCTAGTTAACTGTTAGTTCGAATTTATAACAGAAACCAGTCCTTTTACCGATATAGACGGAGAAAGTTTTCTCGTCGCTGGACGAGGGAACTAAATTTCCTTCCTCTTTTCCCATCCAACATTTCTAAGCAATATGATGTAAGGTAGACCTATCTTCAAACGCCCTATTTCAGAGCATTACTTCTGATTTCTACTAAGTATAATACTTAGTCGGAAATTAATTTTTTTTTAATTTTAACTTTTATTTATTTATTTTTTCTTTTCTTTTTTTGTTCATGGCCCATATGTATGCGTGATACCTCTTGTGTACATGGCAGCTTTACACTATCCCTTCGTTAGAACCACAGGTAAAATAATGTTGGGCTCGGTGCTGCCACAAACACTAAACTATGAAAAATGTCAATTACAAATTATCCAAACAATGGGACCCAGAAGAAAGATTTGGGTTTCATGATCGTCAGGTGCTCCTTCGGTAAGCCAGCATGGGATACCCGGTCGTAATCGTGCGAATGTTGGCCAACTTTCTAGTTTCAGAAACTCAAATAACATTGACACTGAACAGATAAGTATAAGCTCTTATTATAGGGAACAAAATGATACCGAACAAACAAAGCATAGCCATCTAAATGAAAAAAAAAACGAAGAAAGAAATAGACAACAAAAGAGAATAGACTCGTAATGGAATGCTATTATAGGAGTCATCCTAAATATAGATATAGGTGTTATCGGAAACGAATGAAAGAACTATGGGACCTATCAAGAACAAAGAATTGCGGACCAAGCAAGACTGATACTCAAGAAAGGTTGGCTCTCTAAACAAGAATTAACAGAAATTCAGCGAAAAATAAATGATGAAACTGAACGAAAAGCATCCCCCATCGAAACCGCACGTAGAGAAAGCCCACAAGTTTACGCCTCACAAGTAAAAACACCAAAGGCCGAGGACCAACAAAGAACGAAGTCTACAAACGTGGAAACCGAGAACAATGAAACAGGACTAATAGAGAATGAAACAAATAAAATAAATAAAATAATACAGCTGATGAACGAGGAAAAAACGAAGCTCCCATCGTTAAGGAACCAAGAGCAAAAGAAAGTATAAACAGAAACAGAGAAGGTTAACAAGCTCCTCCCACATATCCCAACAACTACAGTCACAAACTTAAACAACCTAATTTACGCAGCCACCAGAATAGTAAGAATGAATCTCAAATCAGAAAAAAAAACAACCGGGGACAAGCGGACCGACACAACCTGGATGGGAAATAAAACTAGTAACTCAAATACACAAACATAAAAAAGAAACAAAATGATAAACAGGAAGAAAGCAATGTGGAGAAAACAGAATATTGGAAATGTAACTGGCATGTGGAGGCTAAACAAGAAACATGAAGAACAGGACCAAAAAATAAAAGCAAAAAAAGAAAGATTGAAACGATATAGATATAAATCTGAACAATAGAAACAAAACAGAACGTTTGAAATTAATGGAAGCCATTGCTTCCAAAATGAGAACGGAGGAAAAACAAAAACAGAACAACCAAATCCGACAGAAACAAAACTCTACTGGAGTAATATATGGGAAGAGCAACGAGATCACAATAGAAATGCCGAATGGCTGAAAGACATGAAAGAAGAATTACAACAACTAGACAAAGCAACAGCGAATAAAATCAGCAAGGAAACCCTAAAGTAAACTATAGGAAAAAGGGCAAACTGGAGAGCACCAAGGCACGACGGGATACATGCATACTTGTTCCAAAAATTCACAACCTTACACGAAAGGCTAACCCAAAACCTGAGAAGATTTATACAGGATGCAAGCGTACCAGACTGTATGACAAAAGGTAGAACAACACTGCTACAGAAGGACACGGAGAAAAGAACCGTCCCTAGCAACTATAGGCACATCATGTGCCTACCCACCATGTGGAAGATACTGACATCACAACTGATGGGACAAATCTACCACTACCTGAATAACCGTGGACTCATCCCAGAGAAGCAGAAAGGATGCCAAAAAGGAAAAAGAGGAACACATGACCTGTTATATATAGATAAAAAAGGAGGTAAAAAGGAGGAGAAAGAATTTAGCCATGGCATGGATCGACTACCAAAAACGTACGACAGGATCCCCCAAGCATGGATAATAGAATGCTTACAATGTGTAAAATACCAAGCATGACCACACTGTAATAGAAAATGCAATGAAAACATGGAGACTGTAATTGACAGCTGCTGGACAACACATAACAGAAATTGAACTACAAAGAAGCATCTTCGAAGGAGACTCACTGTCACCACTACTGTTCATCATAGCCATGGTGCCCTTGAACAGTATTCTAAGGAAATTCTAAGCCGGATACAAGTTCTCCAATACAGAGGAAAAAATGAACCACCTGATGTGCATGCCCGATCTGAAACTTTTTGAAAGGACCGAAGATGAGCTAGAGACACTAATTAACACTATCAGGATCTTCAGCCAAGATATCCCAATGGAATTTGGAATTGTAAAGTGCACACAACTAGTTATAAGAAAGGGAAAACTGGAAACGACAGAAGGAACTAACCAACCGAACAGAAATGAGGGAACTAAGGGCACAAGACGGCTATAAATACTTGGGAATTCTGGAAGCGGATATTATCAGAGCAATATAAGTAAAATAGAAAATTAGAAAGGAATACCTCAGGAGAACAAGAAAACTCCTGGAAACGAAATTATATAGCAGCAACCTAATAAAAGATATAAATACCTGGGCAGTATCGCTAGAAAGATACTCTGGACCGTGTATAGGGTGGACAAAAGAAGAAATGAGACAACTCGACCAGAAAATCAGGAAACTCATGACCATGCATAATGCACTACGCCTACAGGACGATATTGACAGGTTGTACGTTAAAAGGAAAGACGGCGGGAGAGGACTAATCTGTATAGAAGACTGTGTGAAGGACACGAAAAAAGAACTAGAAAAATACATAATGCAAAACGCATAATTATGGTAACGAGAGACACTGAAAAAAAACACACAAAAAACAGAGAGACACATGACAAAAGTAAAAAAAAGAGAAGTGGGAAGAGAAACAACTCCACGGAAGATTCTTGAGAATGACAAAATATGACAATAACGAAAACACCTGGACATGGATGCGAAAAGGAGATATAAACCGAGAAACTGAATCTCTAATAACTGCAGCACAAGATAACTCAAAAAGAATCAACCATATCAAAGCAAGTATCAATAAAACACAAGAAAACAGCCAATGCAGGTTCTGTGGACAAAAAGACGAAACAATAAACCATATAGTAAGTGAATGCAGCAAACTGACCCAAAGGGAATACAAAAATGATTAAGTGGGGAGACCGGTGCACTGGGAATTGTGGAAACGACTGCATTTTCAGCGAAAAGAAAACTGGTACAAGCATAAACCCGCAACAGCACTCGAAAACGAGAACCACAAAATCCTATGGGACAGGGACATACAGACGTATAAACCGATCCAACCAAGAAGACCAGATGTCGTAATAATTAACAAGAAAGATAAATCCTGTCAAATCGTAGACATTGCTGTCCCAGCCGACCACAGGATGAGTATGAACGAAAAGGAGAAACGAAGCAAATACACAGAGCTAGCCAGAGAGATAAAAGGGATTTGGATGATGAAGAAAATCAAAATAGTATCGGTAATAGTATGAGCACTAGGAACAACTCCGAAAAACTTCGAAAAAAGAATGTCTGAAATTGAAATCAGAGGAATAACTGCAAAAGTACAACGACTAACGATAATGAAAACGACTGAAATATTAAGGAAAACCCTTGAATGCGGAGAATAATATAAGAAGACAATATAACAAGTAAGCGTTACAGGGAATGAAGAACACTGAAGCTGCATATTTACAATTCTACACCCCCTCATGCATCCTGCCATAGTTTCACCACCGCTTCTCCCAATAAAAAAGTGACAGCAAAGAGAAGCGTCCAGAAGGACTGAAAGACCGAGGAGAGGCGCAGCCAGACCTCGGTTGGACAAGCGCAAAGAGAACTGGGACTTGGAGGAGGCTTAGTGCCACTCAAATTTCAGTATAAACCAATAGCTACTGTCGGCGAGAAATCAATCGTAAGAGGTTGTTGCGATGATGCAAATTCATTGGTAATTGCTATCGAAGGAGGTGGAGAGAGCTGGACGTCTGGGGAGACTTGTTGTCACTCACCCTGCAGAGAACACCACAGGTTTCTAATCAGATCGTTTTTTAATTGTGTGGAAGCTCCATGTGAGCCAATAATAATAATAATAATAATAATAATAATAATAATAATAGCAAAATAATAATAACAACAACAATAATAATAATAATAATAATAATAATAATAACAACAAAAACAACAATAATAAAATCAATAATAATAATAATAATAATAATAACAACAACAACAACAACAACAACAACATTTACTAGTATTTTCCGACTAGGGGTTTTACTAAGTTCATCATGAAATAATACTCTTTGAGACAAACTTGTAGTATTCCCTAGAGTCTTAGTGACAGTAAGTCTCACTAGGTCTTTTTGCACGCGTAATCTCTTTCAATAAGCTTTTCAAATTAGTTTGCGTTATAGCAATATCTGTCAGCCGCCACAACGTCCGAGTTTTCTTTCCACTAATCCAGTGGATGTTTGGTTAGTGTTTTCTCCCTTATTATTATTTATCTCTCAGCAGTATTTGAAACAATGATGGTCAGTAATTAAATCTGAACTCTAGTGTCCGTTCGAGCCATGATTTACGGCACTTTTCGCATGTCATTGCAACACGCATTTACCCTTGATTTCGAACAATAATCATCGTAATCTTCTCTTCAATTTGTGCGAAAATAAGGTTTTCATGCATGTTTAGTTGGTATACCCTCTGCTCAGTGTTTCAATTTGTTTCTTTTTTTTTTTTTTGCCTTTCACTATTATATTTTTTCATGTAATAATGTTCGATCATGTCAATTAAAAAAATGTATAAAATGCGCTTACCCGGACTAGTATTTTACATAGTTTATTGACAGCTTGTATGTTGTGTTACTTATGATTTTTACCTTTTCTTTAATTTCTCTATTTTACATCCTGCATGAGTCAATACTTTTTGTACGATAATGTTTTTAACAGTCTCTTTGAATATTCACTGTTTTTGCATTCCTAAGTAAACTTCCGGGATCCTGTCTGTATTTTCATAAATTTTCATATTTAGTTCGATGATTTTTTTCCTGCATGTAGGTAAATGTGTGTAGACACACATACTCTCTCTCTCTCTCACACACACACACACACACACACACACACACACACAAAATACCTGGCATATATATATATATATATATATATATATATATATATATATATATTGCAGTTTTCTGTTTTATCTATATTTAAAGCAGAGATGTCATCCTGTCGTGCAGCATATCAATTTAATGCGTGATCAAAATGGCGAATTGGAAACGGTGTAAGATTAAAAAAAAAAAAACAAATAAATAATAGTAAAATAACTGATGTTCATTTTGCGGTTGGACGATTGCTTTAAATATTTAAACCGGCGTGAAACGCTATGAATACTCTAAATGCACAGAAAAATGTGTGCCCATATGTAGCCATCAATGTTTGTATAATGCATTTAATATACCTGCTCTCTTTACTCATTGATCACCTTTTCGTAGACACATGTTGTTTCATTGGATGTACTTCTAGGAAAATAAACTCTATTGTAATAATATATATATATATATGTGTGTTGTGTGTGTGTGTGTTTGTGTGTGTGTGTGTGTGTTGTTTTGGGTTACTCAAAACTCCGCAGGGGGGTAAAATAAAAAGGTTTTGGTAGGTAAGTATGAGGATCGAACTGAACCCTTGAGGCAAAGTTGGAAATTAAAGTGTTAAAAAAAGGCGATGTTAACCATTGAGCCACCGCGGAATACTAACGGAAAAACGTTTGAAGTTATTTAACCATTTCGAATTGGCAGGTGCGCGTTTTGATGACTTAATGACGTCAACTTTGACTGAGGGGTAGTATTTCATTTACTGTGGGAACTCTTTTTTATTTTTATTTTCCTAAGATGTTGCGGGGGGGGGCAGCTCCCCATAAAAAGGGGATCGTCCAAATTGAATAGCAATTGTCTGCTATAAGGAAACTATTTCCACATTGATCAAATCTGATTGCTTTCGGACATTTCCGGCGATCGCGACCGGAAAAATACCGCCAGAATTAGTGTCGTGTTTATTATACGAAAAAGCCTAATCAACATGCAGCGAGCGAAAACTGTTGAATATTTATCTTTTCGAAGTCGAGCAAATTAAATAGACAGGCGACATCCGTTGTAAACTCGTAGATATTATGATTTATATGTGATATAAAAAGTTTTAGGACGTTGTGAGCCGACCGACCACTTCTCGGAAAAAAGCCTTTCTTGCATATACACAAAAAGCGAACATACATGCACACATTTTCGCTTATATATATATATATATATATATATATATATACATATATATATATACATATATATATATATTAGCGGGGGTACCCGGCGTTGTCCGGGTGTTTGGAGGTGTGTGTCTTCTTAAATAAAATAGAAACCGGGAGGGGGGTAGGATGGAACCCGAAGTCCTGAGGCAAAATTTGAAAATAAAATGTGAAAAATACATGAACCGTTCGGCTAGCCAGAATGAGTTACTAAAACATGCTTGAATTTATTTAAGTAAAAACCAAATTGGCAGGTTCTCGCATGGAAGTCGTAGAGCGTTACGACGACGCAAGCAATAGCTAATCAACAAAGGAGGTCAATGACCAGGTGTGTTCGTTATAAGCGAAGTAAAAAAAGAAACATAAAAACGAACGTTAAAACTTAAGCAGTAGGGAGGGGTAATCAAAACATCGAAGACAAAGAAAAAAAACTAACGTAAGGCAAGCAAACGATGTTTAATGTAAAAATCGAAAAAAACGAGAAAACAGAATAACGAAAGTTAAAACAAAACAAAACATCCACGTGAAAAGTGGCTTAAATAAGCCTGTTTCGATATTAAAATTGAAAAAAAAATCGGTGGGCACGAAGTAAAAAAAAAAAAAAAGGAAAAACGAACGTTACGTGAAAAATGGCTTAAATAACACTGGTTCAATATTTAAATTTAAAAAATCGAAAAAAAAAAAGACCACGACTCGAACCCAAAACGGTTCGATAATGAACCAACAAGCTAACCAACTGAGCTAACGCGAAGTACACGAACTTAGTCAGTTCTTCAACTATTTGAAGATAAACGGGTCATGATGTCTCTAACGCATGCGTAGAACCGGTCATATTCACGAGGGGACGCTTTTAGTTGCCCCCCTGTCAAAAAATGTGGATTTCGGGGTGAAAAAATTAGCGTTTTTGGCCAATTTATCGGTATTTTTCGGGTGAAGGATGGCTTCAATATGATACAGAGTTTGTGAATTTTCGTCGTAGCTGTCGAAAGTGTTTTGCGGACACACAAACACACATACAAACATAGAACCATGCATACATACACCTATTTTTGTTTTTATATATATAGACTAGCGGTTGTACTCGGCGTTGCCCGAGTGTTTGGAGGTGTGTGTGTGTTCTTAAATAAAATAGAAACCGGGAGGGGGTAGGATGGAACCCGAAGCCCTGAGGCGAAGTTTGAAAATAAAATGTGAAAAATACATAAACCGTTCGGCTAGCCAGAATGAGTTACTATAACATGTTTGAATTTATTTAAGTAAAAACCGAATTGACAGGTTTCCGCACGGAAGTCGTGGAGCGTTACGACGACGACGCAAGCAATAGCTATTCAACTAATTAGGTCAATAACCAGGTTTGTTTGTTATAAGCGAAGTAAAAAAAGAAAACATAAAAACGAACGTTAAAACTTAAGCGGTGGGAGGGGGTAATCAAAACATCGAAAACAAAGCACAAAGAAACTAACGTAAGGCAAACAAACGATGTTAAATGTAAAAATCGAAAAAAACGAGAAAAGAAAACAGAATAACGAAAGTTAAAACAAAAAAACCAACACGTGAAAAATGGCTTAAATAAGCCGGTAATATATTAAAATATAAAAAATCGGTGGGTACGAAGTAAAAAAAAAAAACCCAGAAAAACGAACGTTACGTGAAAAATGGCTTTAATAACACTGGTTCAATATTTAAATTTAAAAAATCGAAAAAAAAAGACCACGACTTTAACCCAAAACATTTAGATAATGAACCAACAAGTTAACCAACTGAGCTAACGCGACGTACATGAACTTTAGTCAGTTCTTCAACTATTTAAAGATAAACAGATCATGACGTCGTCTAACGCATGCGTAGAACCGGTCATACTCACGAGGGGAACGTTTTTGTTGACCCTCCCTGTCGAAAATTGTGGATTTCGGGGTGAAAAATTAGTGTTTTTGGCCAATTTATCGGTATTTTTCGGGTGAAGGATGGCGCTGCAATATGATACAGAGTTTGTGAATTTTCGTCGTAGCTGTCGAAAGTGTTTTGCGGACACACAAACACACATACAAACATACAAACATACGTACATACATTCACCTATTTTCGCTTTTATATATATAGTCTAGCGGTTGTACACGGCGTTGCCCGGGTTTTTTTTAGTGTGTGTGTGGTCGGGCGGGGTGGGGGTGTTAATGAAAACCTAAGAATAAGCTGAGTAAAAAAAACCCCAGAAAATACGAACCTTTAAAAATCTGAAAACACGGGCAAAATTCATTAAATAACCCTGCTTCAATATTAAAATTGAACAAATCGAAACAAAGACGTCTCCCACCACGATTCGAAACAACAACTTTAGAAAATGAGGCCGCGCTCAAAGCCACAGAGCTAAGATGACGTCGCCGAAATTGAGTCGCTTTTTCAAATATTTAAAGTAAATCAGGTTACGACGTCGTATGACACATGGGTAGAAGCGAATTCGTCATGAGAAGATGGTTTTTGCTGACACCCTTCTGTAGCAAAGTTATGATTTCAGGGTGAAAAAATTAAAGTTTTTGGCCAATTTTTCGATGTCTGTCCGGAGAAGGTTGGAAGTTCAAATGATACCGATCTGGCGAAAATCCGTGACCTGTGTGGAAAGTTTTTGCGACACATACAAACACACATACATACATACATACAAACAAACACCCATACATATATACATACAAACATGCACAAATCTTCGCTTTTATGTATGTATAGACATATATAAATATATATATATATTTATATACTTCACTGGAAGAATTTATAATGTAATTACACCCTTCTTAAGTAATATAAAAATCAAAGTTGTCCTGGACGGTCGTACATTCAAACAATATGACATAAATGCGGGAGTACCTCAGGGGTCTATCCTTGGATTTCTATTATTCCTGATATTCATAAACGACCTCCCTGATAAAATTGTTTCGGAGATGGGTATATTTGTTGATGACACCACTCTCTATAACAGATATGAAGGGAAAACAAATGAACACATATCCAAGGAAATGGCAGAAACACTAGAGGATGACCTCCAATCCGTAGTGAAATGGGGACAAAAATTGTTGGTCACATTCAAAGCTGCTAAGACTAAGCTTGTTTCCTTCAATAACTACAAGAAACCTGCTCTATCACCAATAGCAATGGCCAAGAACACATTGCCTGAAAGTACTTGTTTTAAACTCCTCGGCCTAACGGTTACAGGGAGTATGAACTGGAATAGATACATTGGGAGCATTGCCAAGGCTGCTGCAAGGAAGGTTGGTTCCCTCTACCGTGCTAGAAAACTACTTACGCCTGACAGTATCCTATACCTCTATAAGGCAACCATTCGTCCATGTATGGAGTACTGTTGTGACATTTGGGCTGGTGCATCTGCTGCTTGTCTCTCGCTCCTGGACAGGGTTCAAAAGAGAGTCGCCAACCTGATAGGTCCTGAACTGTCATCTAGGCTTCAACCTCTGTCCCATCGACGAGATGTTACATCCCTCTGCCTGTTCTACAAATACTTTAATGGTGAATGCTCTGACGAATTGCAAACACTTGTACCTCCCCGACGTAACTACCCCCGACAAACCCGACAAGCTACTAAGCCTCATACCTTTACAGTAGAGATCCCTAGGTGCAAGAAAGCCTTTTACTCCAATAGTTTCCTCCCCAGAACTGCAGGTCTTTTGAACTCTCTTCCGGGATCCTGCTTTCCCAACTGCAATGACATGCAGAAGTTCAAGTGTAATGTAACCAAAGATCTTTCTACTCATCTCCCTTCAGGATGACCCCGCTAATAAAGTCCCTGATAGTAGCCCCCTGCTTCAAAGTGGCACTGTTCCTTGTTTGGGGTGAAAATTGAATAATATATATATATATATATATATATATATATATATATATATATATATATATATATATATATATATATATACATATACATACTACGTCGGGAAGTGAACAGTGACTTACAAGCCTTTGTGTTTTAACACGTCCACTATCTCTGTGTTCAGAAATTTATCTCGGTTCTATTTGGGATTTCACCGACCGATGTAGTTTTTAATGAAAATAAATGTATATTAAGATATGTACGCATAGTGTATTCTTATTCAATCATATTTGATGAGAGGTAAATATAAATGTTTTTAAATGATATAAAAGTTAAAATTATCTGATTTATGTCGAAACAATTGTAATATCGGAAAAGAATACAAATATGAAGTTTTTCCTTTTCGTTGTTTTTGGTTTTGTCAATATATATATATTTTTTTGTGTCATTTGTGTGATGTCTTTCGGCGGTCAGAGCCCTCCAAGGTCACTGCGGCAAGCGGCCTCCAGTTGGGACGGTATAGGCGGCGTCGAATCAATAGACCGCTGCACTGTTTCGCTGTCCCTCTTTACACAGACAAGCATTTAGCGTAAGCTCATGGATTCACTGCGTCTCATAGCGGTATAACCGGGGATCTGAGGTTCGTCTGGTACAGATTTCAGCAAGGTATCCAGCGCCGACTTTAACGATTCTGTTTTGCAGTTCGTGATCTCTCTGATGTTACGTGGTAGGCAATTGAAGAGCGTAGGACCCCGGGAATTTAAACTCGATTCCCTGAACCGTCGGATCCAGTTGTCCCTGGCACTGGTTAGGGGTGGTACCACACACCTTCTGCAACGTTTTGAGATATGGTGCTGTATACCAGCGTTGGGCACCTGGTTCTCCATCATACGCCAGGTATAGATGATTGAATATCTTTCTTGCCTGCGTTGAATCGATTTGATATTCAACGTATCCAGCAGTTGCCAATAATTCAATTGACTATAACCAGTTATCTTTCTTAGAAACGACTTCTTGATGGTCTCTAATGCTTGAATATGACCTTTTCTGTCCGGAGTCCACAGCTGACAACAGTAATCAATGTGCGGCAACACCAGCGACTTCCAGAGTGTCAGCATTAGGTTTTTTTTGTCTCGTTTTGAAAGTGCGTAGAATCCAACTGGAAATGCTCCGTGCAGTTGAACAAACTTTGTCGATCTGGGAGGTGAATGTACCATCAGAATCCAACGTTACTCCCAGATCGCGCGCAGTATTTTTGGTTTTAATTAGCTTCCCGTCTTGGGTCGAGTACTTAGATGCTTCTCTCAGGTCCTTCCTTCTACCGTATTTGATACACTAGAATTTCCCGGAGTTAAACTGCATATTGTTGTCATCCGCCCATTGGTGGATAGCGTCTAGATCATCTTGGAGAGCTTGTACATCAGAAGAATCTTTTATTTTCCTGCCAATCCTGGTGTCGTCGGCAAAACTTGAGACGAAAGACGATTTGACTTTTTCGTCTATGTCGCCGATTAGTACGAGGAGCAGCAGCGGACCAAGCACTGAACCTTGGGGAACGCCAGATAGCACTTTGGTCGGGGGAGATGCAGAGCCATTTACTACAACTGTCTGGTAGCGATCTGTTAGGAATGATTTAATCCATAGGATCAATTTACCTCCAATTCCAAGATGTTGGAGCTTTTCGATGGTTACTGCAAAGTCCACTTTGTCGAATGCCTTTGCAAAGTCTAGGTATATCACGTCGACATTACATTCATTGTCTATAGTATTAATGATCCTATCGTGATGGATTAGAAGCTGACTTAAGCAGGATCTTCCGGTTCTGAATCCATGCTGCCCTGGATTTAACAGACTGTGGTTGTTGAGGAATTCCACCAAGTACTTTCGAAGGACCTTTTCGAATACTTTTGTAATGTGGGATGTTAGTGCCACTGGTCGATATTGCTTGGGGAGAGATCGACCGTCACCTTTATATATTGGGATAATGTTAGCGCGCTTAGAGTCGGCTGGGACTATCCCTTTGTCCAGTGATGCCCTCCATAATATGAATATATATATATATATATATATATATATACATACATACATACATAATTAAATGCTTACAAGTAAAGGCCGGAAAAGTGTTCAATAATATAGTAGAGCAAATATCCATATTTTTATTCCCGCTTTATCTGCTTAGTTACACTTGTTTCGATTACCCAACATGTGAACGATCCGATAATTTCGTCAGACTTCACAAGAATTTTTGTTACAACAATGAAAAAATGTTCGGAAAAGTACAAAAAAGCGTAGCAGCAGTCAATTGTTAAATCATTAAGAGATGATAACGAGCGAGGGGAGGGTAAAATACTAAAACCAGCTAAAGAAATGAATAGAAAGAAGTGGGGAGATAAGAGGATTAAAGAAAACATGAGATGGGCAAAACGTTCAGATAGAAGTAGGGGGAGAAAGAAACAGATAAATAGTAAAAAGGCAAAAGAAAGGGATAAGCTATTAATTTGGACAGCGTTTATGCTTGTAAATATATATAAAATAAATTCTGGAACGCAAGATGGCGCTCACTTAAATGGTATAAATCAAGTTTCTGCAGGTCTTTTCTATTATTTTAATTTAAAACTAGGACCTATTATGCTTTGTAAGACCCTCGTAGATTATGGGTATTACCTTTCGCATCTAGGTGCCCTCCTTAATATTGCACCAATTTTAGTTTCTTCTTTAAATTGTATATTTACTACTTTTAATGTTTAAAATTCTTCCGGGATTATTCCTCGCGTCCTGTTGATTATTATTCCCATCCTGATCTGTCTTATTTACGATATCTATTTTTCATTTCTCAGGCCAATTACGTATATATAAATACGTTTATCCATCTCCTTGATATTCACACTGTTGACTGCGTCGTGAAACTGAATGAGATTTTATTATTATTTGCTCACAAGGAGCTTCCATACAGGTCTTCAGAGATCTTTCCCTGAAAACAGCCTGTGGTGTTTCCTGGAAGCTGAGTGACAACAGGTCTCCCCAGGTTTCCAGTATTCTCCACCTCTTTCGATAAAATTTACAAATAAATTTGCATTATCGCAAAAGCTGTTTGCCATTGATTTCTCGTTGGCAGCAGCTATTTGTCTTTGCTGGGATTCGAGTAGCACTACGCCTCCCGAATGTCCCAGTTCTCTTTGAACTTATTCGAAGGAGGTCTGCTCAGGTCTTTCCTTCCTCCTTGACTTTATATGGTTATTTTGTCTCGCTCCTTTTTTTGGTGGGGCAGTAATGTGGATATGGGGGTAGGTTTTATTAGAGAACTGATAGATCAGCTGTTTTAGATTATTATTATTATTATTATTATTATTATTATTATTATTATTATTATTATTATTATTGATGTTGCTGTTATTGTTGTTGCTGTTGTTGTTGGTTTTGCTTCTATTACTACTACTAGAACGTGTGTACGGTGTCGCACCGTATTAAACGTAACGTAAAATGCCTTTAAAAAGAAGGGGGGAAAATAGAAAAGAAACTGATGCATGCGAGTATTACGTTTATTTTTCTAAACAATTCACTTCTTATTTGCAAAATAAAAAAAAAACTCTCAAGCTGAGATCGAAACCAAAACCTAAAAACAGTAGGTCAAGGTCTATAGCACTAAGACCAGCGTGACACGATCTTTAAAATGATGTTTTAAAACTACTTACTCCTAATGTAACTATTAACGCATGAAAAAGCGGACATAAACATTCGATGACTCCCACGTACCATTTTTTTTTTAATTTTGACCCCGTTAGCAGCATTTTCTTGTGGGATGAAGATGGTTTCCACATGTCTCATCATACTATCTAGAAAACTTCAAGTCTGTAGATAAATACTTCGTTGATTATGTTCTCACATTTATAGATATATAGCTTATTATAATAATTATTAGTATTATTAATTTAATTATTATTATTATTAATTTAATTATTATTATTATTATTATTAATATTATTATTATTATTAATCACTATAAGTAGAGCACTCTCAAAATAAACACACCTATAAGATACAGCCAAAAACCAAACACACTGCTGGATAACGAAAATCACATAATCCTTCGTGATGGATATGCACACATAAAATATCCAGAAACTATGTTACTGTGTTTCTTAATAGTCAGTAAGAAAGGAAAATAATTAGATTATAATTTTGGTCGTCTAATAAAATTATCAAGTGAGTATCGAAGACATAGAAAAGCTAGGCAAAAGCATCGTAAATAAAATATACAGGGTGTAGTTAAACCATTAGCATTAAGACGTAGAAACAAGACGTTGTAAAAACGATCAAAATGGACAATTTATACGAATGGCAAAAGTGTATTAGAGCATCATTAAATCACCTACCATACGGAGAGGACACTAGAACGGAAAATTAGAATCGCTGTTGAGAACTGCTAAAAATAGTTCACTAAAAGCTACATTAGAATCCCGGAAACCAAAACATTAATTGGATATTATGTGGAGAATAAGTTGAATCTGTAGTGCACATAATATGTAATTTTGACAAAATTCACGAAAACAGTATATAACAATTATACAAACGAATAGTCTAAGTAGCTAAATTGTTTAAGAGATTAATATATTTGCCGATGACAGCACCCTCTATAACAGGCATGAGTGGAAAACAAATGAACACATATCTAAGGAAATGGCAGAAACACAAGAAGATGACCTCCAATCTATAGTGGAATGAAGACAAAAATGGATGGTCACATTCAATTCTGCCAAGACGAAGCTTGCTTCCTTCAATAACTACAAGAAACCCTTTTTCTACCACCAATAGCAATGGCCAAAAACACACTGTCTGTAAGTATGTCCTTTAAACTCTTCGGTCTAACTTTTACAGGGAAGATGAACTGGAATATATAATTTGGGATCATTGCCAAGGCTGCTGCTGAAAATAGGGTGGGCTTTCTCTACCGTGCCAGAAAATTACTTACGCCTTAAAGTATCCTGTACCTCTATAAGGCCACCATTCGCCCAAGTATAGAGTACTGCTATCACATTTGGGCTCGTGCATCTGCTGCTTGTCTCTCACTCCTGGACAGGTTTCAAAAGAGAGTCGCTAACCTGATAGATGCTGAACTGTTATCTAGGCTTCAGCCTCTGTTCCATCGACGAAATGTTGCATCCCTCTGCCTGTTCTACAAATACTTTAATGGTGAATCCTCTAACGAACTGCAAGCACTTGTGCCTCCAACAGACCCGACAAGCAACTGAGTCCCACGCCTTTACAGTAGAGATCTCTAGGTGTAAGACAACCTTTTACTTCAATAGTTTCTTCCCCATAGCTGCAAGTCTTTGGAATTCCCTTCCGAGATACTGCTTCCCAACTGTACTGATATTCAGAAATTTAAGTGTAATGTGAACAAACTTCTTTCCAATCATCTCCCTTTATAATGCCCCCGCAAATTATGCCCACGATAGTGCCCCCCCTACTTCAAAGTGGCACTTGCCTTGTTTGTGGCGAAGATTGAATAAAAAAAAAACTCCTACTTCATTTAAAGGGTTTTTTTAGTCCATGATTATTATCCAGATACAGTAGTAGAAGATAATAACAGATGTCGTAGAACATTAATTTATTCTTGTCCAGGTAACAAGATCAGATGGATTAAGAGTTCACAGAACATATAGGAATATGAAAAAGACGAAACTCATTATAAAAGAAATAATCATGGGCATTTAAATACCATTGTTGAAAACCCAGAAAAGACTAAAGGAAAACGGAATTAAAAACAAGACGAAGGTTAAACAATGGACGGCAACCATGAAAATAACCGAACAATTAAAGAAAACTACGTACATAAATTACAAACGCAAATCAGTCAAATACAAATTTCCACAGAACAAATACAAAAACATGGAATAAACACCACATGAATTCAAGAGGATTTGAACATACTGAATTATAATGAAATTGCCTATTTCAAATCCCAAAAGGTAATCACAGCAGAAAATACCATTCCAAAAAGCCAAGAATAGTGAAAAGACTTAATAATAGTGCACTAAGAAGTCCAGTAAAGGAAGAAAGAGTTACTTAGGTCCTAGGATAGTTTTTGCACCCCATATTTACGAATACTTGTTTACTTTTACTAGCAAAGATATATCGTAAGGGCTTGTCACTATAAAGTAAACTATTTACAATTGTTATCGAAATGCATGAGGAAATCAAGTGTGACCCAGGAAACCAATATATATATATATATATATATATATATATATATATATATATATATATATATATATATATATATATATAACCCACACACACGGATATATATATATATATATATATAAATATATACACATATTTATATATATATATATATATATATATATATTCAGAATTCCTGGGTTACTCACACTAATATGAACAATGATTCAAAAAGTAAGACACTAAGATAATTATATGATCACTATTGTTAAACATGTTTACGTTCAAGATTAACCTTGAAATTCATTGAAAAGGTACAGTCGAATTGCAAAAACTTCTCAATATAAGTAATGAACACTAAAAATTGGCATATACCGAAAGCAGAAGTCAACAATATCACTATCATATTGCTAATCAAAAAGGCACGTCACCAATCCAAATAAAATGTTTATGTAATAACGTAACATTAAATTGAAGCGGAAGGTAATTTTAATTAAGATCATATAACAATTGAAATAATGTCATTATTCAAGAGAATTTGCATAAAGTAATGTTTTAACGGCTTATAACCCATTTTCGAATTGGTCTAATGTCGAAGCTGGTAATAACAAAAGGATTATGCTTCAGCTTCTATGTATTTTAAAACGATGGCTATTCGAAAATAATACTTCAAAATATTCCGCCTGAATCGATCAGAACGATAAAAAAATACCTTGTTCTGAGGAATAAACTTATACAATTTATTATAACCTAATTTTTTTTTAAATTACAACCTAATTTTTGTTATTATTTTGTTACAGACATAGGCAGTGTAAGAATCAAATTAAGCAACCTTTATTATGGATGAGAATAAAAGTAGAGATGCGTCATTCAATTCTTATTGCCAGAAAACAAAAACAGTCCGATTAACATTCACCGGGAAGTGAGGATGCTATACGAAGCCAATGCATTTGATGCCCCAAAGTTAAGCAAGGGATTAATCAGTTCCAGAGAAATTACAATGTGATTGTCAAAGAGTGCTCCTGATTTTAGAACCGAGGTATCAAAAGAGACTGACAAATGTACTTAGAAAACGTTATTGACTATGTGGACCACTAAAATCTGCAGCGATTTTAAATGCACCACTTCGGTCTTAGTAGCTCTTCTACGTTTGAGTTTTTTTTTTCTTATTTAGTTTAAACAAGGAAGTTTTACTTTTGGAACGGCCTAAATAAAAGATATTCAGCGGCTCATAAATATTTGAACTGAATTTACCATTAAGCCGTGTCTGTCAGAAGGTAGTTAACTATTAATTAAGGCAGTTAACTATTAATTAACTATTAATTAAGCCGTGTCTGTCTGAAGGTAGTTAACTCATATTAACTTTTGAAATTATGATGCTGGATGAATACACCGTTTAATGTTGACAAGGAACACATATTTTTATCTTGCATGTGATTTTCACATTTTCTTCAATGTAATGCTTTTGGTTCACACTTAGAAATGTAGAATTTTTTTTCAGTAAACTCAGCAATCCCTATATAATTTTTTTTAATCTAAAACCATTATTAAATTTTTAGCGGCTAACACATATTATTCTGCCAATCATAACCAGGTAAAAATTTGTTAGGTAAATTTTATTTTTTTCATTATCTTGTTATCTATTGAGTATTGAGTTTTAAACATACATACATCTTTCACTTGAAACAGATTATAACACAATTATTTTATCCGCGGTAATAACAATGAACGGTAAGAATATTAGCATTAATTTCGGTGGCAAGGAAACTAATCGTCTTTGCGATTTAAACTATCGCTTCAAATTGCTATTATTATAAATACTTGTAACAAACTGTCGATATAAGAAAACAATGTTGGTAAAATACGTTCAATGTTTTAACTTTTCATGATACACTTTGACATACAACTGATATGCAATTCATCTTACAAAGTACATCTTCGACATTTTAGTCCTCGATAAATAGTCAAGAATTAGAGTTATGTGTATATATAACTTTATGGTTTTAATACATTGTTATTACTATGTATATGTGCATGCGGCATTCAGCCGTATGTTCTTCTATGGGACTTATCCGTTCTTGTAAGAATTGTGACATGTGTGATGATAGGGAAAAGAAGAAAGCTCCAGCAATTAAGGACGATGTCTGTAAGTAACAACTATGAGGATATTCGAATTAAACGTAAGGACATGAACATGGATTCTATTTCGACTAAATCCACCGGAAAAAATCGCAGCAGTACGATATATGTGGGCCAGGCATACCATTGTACTGATTGAGTGAATACTGTTGAATTGGACGCCTTCATGCAATATTTGGGTAATTGACAGATTAAGGATATCAAAGAATGTACAAAAATTAATTGCTTTTTATTTTGTAACAAGGTTCATTATTTCATGAAGTGTGTTATTACGAGTTGCTTGTATTTGTCGTTTGTGTCTTAATTTAAGTAAGTATACACTTTAAAAAGGTAATTATCGTATTTTTACTTCTAGGGCTGATTATGTGAAAATGTCCGTATACACACACACACATACACACACATATATATATATATGATATATTTGCATATATATATATATATATATATCTGTTTATATATATATATGTATATTTGTATATATATGCATATATATGAATATATATATATGCATATATATGCATATATATATATATATATATATATATATATATAAATATATATAGCTTAATTTAAAAATTTAAAAGGAAAAGAGAAAGTTAAATTCCACAAAGGAGACTTATCCGGATAATGCCAAGCTCAAAAATAATTATTGGAGCTTACACAATAAGACAACAAGAGTATGAAACGAAGACACAAAACTATATATATATATATATATATATATATATATATATATATATATATATATATATATATATATATAGGTAGATTTAGAATGAATCATTAATTGAATAATGGAATACAGGCAAAATTTGGGGGATAGAAGGGACTCTTTATGCCAGCGCATTTCGAAACCTAATGCTTCTCATCAAAAGAGTAGAGAAGGTGCTAGCTAGCATGGGGAAGATGCGGCGTCAAGCGTAATGTTCATTAGAGACGAAAGAGATTAAGAGAAATTATAGAATGTGCTGTGAGAAGCTTTATTGAATTCTAAATAAATAAGGAGAAATGATCCATTCTATATTCACCAATATATAGTTTTGTTTCTTCATTTCATACTCTTGTTGTCCTAATATATATATATATATATATATATATATATATATATATATATATATATATATAGTTTTATAAACATTGTTTATAAGATCATGGATTATTGCTATTATTTTTTAACCCATCATTTATATTTTAAAACAATGGTAACACATACGAACGATATCTTTTAATTTAAAAAAAAATATCGTTACCAATGTATTGTTTAGACACCGAGAAAGCGTATTAAAGGTTTTTACTGAAAAAAAACAACAGCATTGAAACACTATTTCACAAGGATTCAACAACTAAATAAACTTCGAGATAAGTTTGTTAATAAAAATTGCCCGCCCCCCATCTTTTCTGCAGAGGAGGAAATATAACTGGAAATATTTTAAATGTTTCTCGATGCTTTTATTTTTTATTTGTATATATGAAAATGATCGTAGATGAAACAATTGAATTTCGTTAAGTTTCCCCCTGTGTAAATTTGATAATAACACAATCTTGTAGCTCGACATTTCATGGTTATTAGCAACTGTTTGACACTGCTTTATTTCTTGTCATCAGAATTCAAAGAAATTGCTAATTTGTCAATCAAATCTGTTGTGTGTCTGCTCTCGTTGGGGAACTATCGTGGTACCTCGAGAGAAAGGTTCATATTTTTCCCCGCAGTTATTAGTTCAATTTGGTGTTTAGTTTTACCGGGTCTTCGGAGGTGTGTTTGTAACCACAAAAATAACAAACAAAAAAGTAGTAGACAGGCAGGCTCAAACTCGGACCTCGAAGAGGGAAAAGAAAGTGACCCCTCTCAAAAAAAAGCAAAAGGTACTGGCTTTGCTCTTGCGTCTTTCGCCAAACCGGAAATGATAAATTTTAAAACTAAGGCTAGTCAATCGAAAAGAGGGAAGGACGTTCGAAAACATGGCGAAAAAAGGGAGCTTTCCCTGTAGAGAACTGCCCAGTTGAGGGTTAATAAATTAATGGTTTTAGCCACGTTTGCCATATTTTTCTTCCGAAGAGCCGTGCTTCAAAACGATCCCAATTTTTTAAAAATCCATCGCCTCTCTCGAATGTTTTAGGCAGACATACATACATAATATATACATACAAAGCTACATACACAGATACACGTAAACAGACAGGTAAGATGAAGGCAATAAAATTGTTATTTTTCTAGATAGCATTAAAGCTCATGTTTCATGAGATTATATTTTCTCAAACGCAAAAACACCCTTTCCTTCATGGCTTGGCGCCGGCAGACAAGTCCAAATACCCTTCTTTCACTGCCCCCTCTACTCTCAACTTGAACCGCTGAACTAGTTTGGTCATACGTCGAGAACATAAGTAATATGGCCTCCCACATGAAAGCAAGCTTGATCACCTCTATCCGCCGAGTATTCGCCGAGCTCCCGCTAACGCTTTCTGCAATAGCTTCCTGTTTTGGTCCCGTACCGAGGCGGTGATTGAGGCTGAAGGCGGCTACAGAGCTTCCACGAAACTAGCTGTTTTATATGCATATATTTTCTCAAACGTAAAAACTCATTGTTTGGTGGAATGATCAATACATTTTAGTTTTACTGTAAGTTTTAATCAATAAATATGTTTATTGTATTATTACCCCAGCAGTGAAAGATGTTTCTAAAAACGAAATCAAATAAAAAATATTATTGAGGAGAACATTTTACGCATTAGAAGTTGGCCACAGTTTTTGTTCCGAGTTCGATTCCGACTCTGATTACCCGTCCCAACACTTTACAATTTACTTTCCGACCCTTGTGTCATATTACTAATTTTCGGTAAGAAATAAATACATTCTTTTAGAATTTACCACTTGAATTACATTGTGCTGTATATTGAGACGGGCTCTAAAGATGGAAAGACGTTGAGGTGTGCGTGTATGTTATTATACATATATAAAATAATACTTTTCATAAAAGTGAACCTTGGCCTCGGTTATAGACTCGAAATATAACGGACACAAAATTAGTATTGTATAATCGACAAATGGTGAATTAGAAAGAAATTCTGCCTTCGGAAAAAAGGACGAACATTTCGGATGCAAGCTCGCAGAACAAAGGCTTGTCAATTGCAGCCCTGCGTTCCTATGGTGCCAGCGTTGAGCAAACGAATTGGTTATAACTGATGTTAGTAGATCAAATAGATTCAGAAAGACACCTGGCCAGTCTGGAGTAAACTGCTCTAAGTTTAAGATCATATAAATGAAAATTTAGATAAAGGGTTTAGGTATTATTATTATTATTATTATTATTATTATTATTATTATTATTATTATTATTATTACGTGTGTGTGTATGTGTGTGCGTGTGTGCGTGTGTGTGTGTATGTGTGTGTGTGTGTGTGTGTGTGTGTGTGTGTGTGTGTGTGTGTGTGTGGATAAGCGGAATCAGTTAACAGTTAAAATAAAATGTAAGACGCATACTTTCCTTTTGATAATACAAGAAACAATAGAAATAGGTAACATAGATCCTTACAATAGCACGTATATTATATTAGCTGAAAACCTGTCGATGCTGGTATGCTCAAATCTTAATGGAGTTATACCAACAAAACAAGCACCCTTTTTGCCATGAATCTGGACAGAAAATAAGGTTTTACCAAAATATACATTATTTTTTAAAGAGATATGCTACAAGTAGTGTAATATTCAGCCTTCGCAAAGTTATACAGATATGAAAATGAAAACTCTATTATAACACCTGTAATTGAAGTGCTTGCTAGTCCTCAGATTTTTGGTATTACCAGTTTCCTAGTTACCGATGCTTAGAGTAGATTGTTTTGATTTACAAACGTTTGTGACTACGAGGTTAGTTAAAAAAGTAAAGATATTTATTTTTTTCTGAATGAAAATGCTCCAGGCTTAAGAAAACGGCAATGATATCATTAAAAAGTGATGCTTTGTTCTTTAAAAATGTTTTCGATGCACATTCGACACGCACATTAATCAACACTGAACGATTATTGCTATAGCCGTCCGCAGTGCGTTTTCTCCTACGACCATCGTCCCAAAAGTAAAATCTCAATTAGACATATCTTTGCATTTTACGTGCATTCATGACAGGGCTTGTGTTCTTAAAATTTGAAACCGTCAATATATGCAAGAGTGATATGAAGCATTCAGGTCAAAAATGCATTTGTCCAGTCAATATCATACAATTTACAATAACCTCTGATCGACTGAAACGGAATAAAATATACGGAACACTACTTTTAGGATGATCTCGTATAATACTACTGTCTTAAATTATGACATCGCATCAGATATTAATAACGATGCCACATATAATAATGTCTCTAATATTTTACATAACATAGTAATACCATCGTATCCAAATTTGCTGTCTGAACAATTATCACACTATATGAAACAGTGAAAATGATCGAAAACTGGAAACGAGCCTCTCTCTCTCTCTTTATATATATATATATATATATATATATATATATATATATATATATAATTCATAAGAATATCTATGGTAGCAAAGCTACACAGAATATTCGAATATTCCGCGCTTATGCCCGTGAGAATTCGTAAGCTTTATGCGAAAAATTGTGGTTATCGCGCATTTGTATATAAACCCATTATATTGAATTTGCTAGTTAGACAATCAGTTTCTTAGTTATAACCGTGCCCATTTTCATCAGCCAAAATATAATTGTATTATTATATCTTGACTTCTTTTATTAGGTAATAATTTTGTATTTACTCAGTATAATTAATTGACTTGTGTAGCTCCTGTAAATATATATAAAACTATATCATATTTGCCTTTTATTAAGCTTTTTATATGCTAAATAATATTTAGTATCCAGATTTTCGTTTTTAAGGTCTCTAATTATTGTTAGTGAATTATCTCTGTGCTGCTGATTAAACATTACACAAATATATATATATATATATATATATATATATGTGTATGTGTGTATATATATGTGTATATATATATATATATATATGGGTGGGTGTTTGTGTGTGTGCGTGTTTGTGGGTGTGTGTGTGAGTCTTTTTTTCGTGCGCGTGTGTATGTTAGGTATTATTAATAAAAATCTGCTGAGACGTATCATGACTAACTTCAGTAGTTTCCAAATGCAATAATAATGCTTGAATGTTTACCAATATTGTTAATAAAATTATTACTAAGATTAAAAAAGATTTATGAGCAAGTAATGATTGTATAAATAGTAGTAAGATATGAAGAAGCAAAGAAAGATGAAAACTCCAGAAAAAGAAAGGAAACAAAAAAAAATAAATAAAAATGGAGGTTGGGGAGAA
>NC_136508.1:55050249-55067749 GCF_053919585.1 Euprymna scolopes
ACGTTCTTGTTTCCCCAGTCACCTATCCGTACATTCCTTTTTTGAACGTTTGTATTAATTTTTGCATGTGTTTAATTTAATTATTTTTCTATGTTCCTATTTTATTTTTTTTTCTTAATTATATATTATATAATAAGTATGTTACGCCGAAAGTTTCACATTCTTCCAACAAGGAAATTATTAAAATCTTGTATATAAAAATTATGCGAAACCCGTAATTTAAAAAATAAGTAGAAATATTTTTTTGCACTCAGAATTTTTTTTTTTTTTGTGGAAATAGTAAATAAGCTATGCTTAATTCAATGGAAATATCGGTAGTTTGAGAAAATCATTTTTCTTCGAGTTATATAGAATACGGATTTTTGGGCTTTTTTCGTAAAAAAATATTTTATTTTATTTTTCTTGTTACAAATTACGATCCATTATTGATATAAAAAAAGCAAAAGTAAATTCCTGCGTATTTTATTTACTAAACTATAACTTTAGTAAAGGTATTTTTTGTTTAAACAAAATAATACATTTCCACTCGGATTTAAACAAAAATAATTAGTTCATTATATTTCGCGATCATTATTTTATAAATACTGAACATTTCATTAAACTTGTTAATTTCCTGAGTTTTGGTGATTTTTTAAGTAAAGAGAAGGGTCAAAATGTTTATACATTTTGAGCATCGGCATTCATTTTGCACGTACCTAGCAGACGATTAATATTTAGACTCGCAGATTGTTTGCTCTTTTTGAGTTTTCTTTTATACACCGTGCCAATAGCAAAGTTCGTGCATCCCGCAGACTTTCTAAAATAAATAGTGTGGTCATATTATTGATATATAACTTTTTAATGTATTGATGGCTACATTAAGCAAACATGCACCACACTCAGGCAGAGAAGCATGTAGTCGCTTCTCACAGTCTTTGAATTAATGATGCACTTGGATATTTGCATGCGGCCTTACATCAATGAAGACTGAAATTATCATGACTGAAGTCGCCCATTTGTAAAGAAATACAGTAATGGTGAAACCTTGCCGCAGAAGAAACGGACAGTTTGAAATATATTATTCGTACGCATGCGCTAAAGTATTTCATTTAAGAATAGAAAAAAGAAATGCCTTTAAAAGATGTCATGCAATGTGTAAGTGGCCAGAAGTTAATGCTTAGCTTGTGTCTGTGACCTTTTGCCTTCGCATGAATGGTTGAATGTAAGTAAAGGTATAAGAAGGTCTTCAACCTCAGACTCTCTTTGTCGGTCTTTCTTTCTCACTCCCTCTCTCTTTATATATATACATATATATATATGTATATATATATGTATATATATATACATATATACATATATACATTGGATAATTGTAATAATGTTTTTAAATCAATGAAATCGTTTTTTACGCGTTTCAGACGTTCTGTGACGTTGAAAATAATTTCTGACGAGGACGCTTCACAGAACGTCTGAAACGCGTAAAAACGATTTCATTGATTTAAAAACATTATTACAATGATCCCAACATAATTCTCAATGAAAAACCAAGACACGGAACAATAAAATAATGTTAAAAAATACACATTGTTGGTGACTACCCCCTTATTTAAATATACATCTTTCTTTCGTTGGAATTTCTTAACCCATTATATATATATATATATATATATATATATATATATATATATATATATATATATAATGTTCTCAAGTAATATATTTGCCTAACTTGTTGTTTCATCAAATACATTTGCATGCAAAATCCGATCCCGCATTTTGCTAATTCCTACCCTCTGATAAGAAGGAAAGTATTTCTTCGAAACTCCACGGATTAAGGACTGTCCACTTATCTAGTGTATCCTTTTCAGATTAAATATGTTTTTAACTCATTTCAAAGTGTGTTTTAACATGTTTTATTAACTGTTTATTCGTATTATAAGCTCTATCTCCGATTTGGTTTTATCGAGCTTTTACATCTGGCTGAAATAACATTATGAATATTAATTCTGTAATATTTATTATATACTTTAATTTTTCCATCTTGGATCATTTTGGTAAATTTAATTGTAATTTTTTATTTCATATATATATATATATATATATATATATATATATATATATATATATATGCATACTTGGGAAAATAAGACAAAATGATCGACATTTCGTTTGTTTCACAGGTTTTTGTAAAGCGAAGAATAGCTTAAATGGTCCAAGAAGACGTGGTAAGTTTTTGTTTATTTATACATGTATTAAATGTGGAACAACTGTGAAAATAGAAATAATATGTAATGAGAACTAGTGAAGCATGCACGGTCCCGTGACAGCACTGGGAACGAGGCTTGAAAAATGACGAAGTTCGGCATAACCCCCCATATAGCCCCAAAATTAAGACAGGGGACGTCAAATCCTGGTGAAAATTAACACACGGTGTAGTTTTAGGCCTTAACATAAGTAAAGTTGCGTTCTTCACCAAGCAAAAAAAAAAAAAGAAATGACTTAGTCCATCATTTGCACCCCCAAAGCCCCCAAACTCCTCACGGTATTAACATACTTAGATTTTAAGCCAGCACCATGCAAAACTGCGAAATAGACATGACAGAAAATATTGGACAAATATGGTAAAATATATTAAAAATGGGGTGTTTTTATTAGCCCTAAAAAGAGCCCATGGGGCATACCCAAGAACTATAGACAAACAAAATGATATAGAAATCAGCAAGTTACTTTTCAGAAAGTTTTGTAAACATCCAAGGCATCAATTTTTTTTTAATAAACACAAAAGTGTACATTTTAGCCGTTTTTAACAGGAAAGTCATTACTAAGGGGGCAACCGGAAATATGTTACTTTTTTACGTATATCTAGTGTAATGTGTGTGCACAATTTCGAAATATTTCAAAGCGTAGTTATTGAGAAAAGTGCCTACTAACAAACGGACAAGTGTAAATTTACAGGCCCACCCTCCTTTTGTCGGGGGACCGAAACTATAATAACAATAATATGACTTAGGGTAGATATTAATAGATAAAGAAAAATAATTATAGAAACAATAAAGAAAAAACTGACCCCAATGTCGTTATACTAGATTATATAACAGCTAAATTAATGACATATAAAAAACTAGGTTAATTATGTCATATTCTTTACGCAATAGTGATATTACTTTGCTTGTTGTTTTAAATAAAGTACAACCAATAAAAGTTTATATTCAGACTGGCGTTAAAAGCATATAAAAGACAAGTGCACGTAATTTTTATATGGAGATAATATTTGCTTGCCGCATTACAATTCTACTGTGGATAAAAATTTGATTGCATACTATGTTAAAAAAATCTATATTTACAAGATGGAAACCTAAAGACTGTGTTAAATTAATAAATATAAAAGTAGACTCAGCTATAAGCTGCAATCACTTTAGAGGCTACGCTTTAAATAATATGTAAAAACTGAACAATGCTCCCCTTACAGTAGTAATACTAATATTCATAACACTCTACCATCAATGTCTTTATTTTTATCTAATTTTTATCTAATTAAGAAATGAACTAAGTGAAAAGTTAAAAAAGATAAAAATATATTTTCATTACGCCACAAATTTATAACTATACTTACTCATAACCGATACACATAGAAACAATTACTATACTCACATAAGAGTAGCTTAATTAAGGAAAGAACACTCCTCTCGTTACTCCTCAACACAATCTCAAGCTTTTCTGTTTAATACTAAACTACGCGAATAGAAACAAAATATTCCACCAACTGAATAAAAGTGAGTACACTTTGCATAACTAATAAAAAAAACGACAACGATTAACTACAATAATATAGAAGATTAGAACGCTTGTGATTTTAATGCTAACTATAACTACAAGAAGTATTATCGTAAATCAGAGTTACATCAGGAAATCAACCACATAGTTGATCCGAAATTAGGGATTTGGGAACGGAATACTCCACCATTGTAGAGAAATATATGATATCGTGTAACTGTTTGCATGTATATGGTATGAAAACCTTATATCTATAACGAAGCATGTATTTATATTCTAATGTTGAGGAGAAGATAAACAAGCCAAATGAAAGAATCACATCCAATGAAACTAAGTTTATATATGATATGACAACCTTAGTTGTTTTAATTACTTTACACATCGCGTAGGATTGGAAAATATAACTCCAACTATGCCAATGTTATTTATATCTTGTATTTCACTTGTTCGCTGGTTTGTTATTTGACCATATGCCCACATATCTCTTACGCAAATAAATAAGTAAATAATTTGAAAACAAGTAACTAATGAACTGTATTAAAAAGCGAAAAAATAAAATAAATAAACATAGATAATAAAATAGAGCTTATCAATAAAATATATGAATAATTATGTTGCAACCAGACAATTAAAAAAACATTTAAAAAACTAGGAAAGGGAAGTAAGGCGATGAAGAAATAATAATAATAATAATAATAATAATAATAATTATAATAATAATAATAATAATAATAATAATAATTATAATTATAATCTATATTTTTATAAAGTAATAGGGTTCGTGTGTTTCTGTCTGTGTGTACAGCTCTCCATCATCAACGAAATATAAAGGAGGTAAGAGGGTAGATCTCTCCTGGTAGAGAAACATTAGAACCCATTTTAGGATGTTTCTGTTATAGGAGACATAAGAATCTATGCCTAATTTCTTTATATACTAGTCTACAAACCACCCCCATATCGAATGACTTATGCTCATTTGCATATCACATTATATTAAATCTCTTTAACTAATTACCTCGATCTTATTACATATTGGAAATATTCTAATCATTTCAACTGTACTATTTGCAAAATCTATTTAACATTTAATCTATCTATCTATATATCACATTATATTAAATTTCTTTAACTAATTACCTCGACCTATATATATATATATATATATTATATATATATATATATATATATATATATATATCTATAAAAACAGAGATGTGTGTGCCACAGACGATTTCTGATTGGTTAATCCAATAATCACATCTCCTAAAAAACAATCGTTTCTACGCTCTTACCTTTACCATAAAATATTATGGCTTTATTTATCGTCCATCTTGGAAGGGTTTAATTTTTTAATAACTTGTTATTTACAAATTAAAAAAATACGAAACTATTATACGAAACTATTATACGAAACTAAACTACACGAAACGCGCACACACGCACACCCACACGTTCACTACCGTCACGTTGTTATGGCAACCAAACCCGCTGACTTAACTAAACAGTAAACACACACAGTAAATGTGATTTTCTTCATTTTCTCATTTCACTCGTGGTCTTAAATTCATTTCGGGTTTGTATTACTGTACACATAGATTCGAATAAGTTGCCAAAAACAAATATATAACAAATAAATGTTATCAAAGGCAAGATAAATTACTTTTCTACCAAACTCGATATATTTTTCGTGTTTTTATTCAATTTAACTTGTTTATTCAGCTCGAAAAGCATACAGTGTTTACCGATGTATTGGAAAATTCAAGATGACGGCCGATTCTCTCTTTAACACGGTAAGTTTGGAAAAAGGTGTAATAAATAAAAAACCGGTTAAAATACTGTTAAAAACTCGCTCAATATATGTTACCGTGACATAGGTTGACATATATTCGGCGGGTTTTTAATAGTATTTTGTATAGTTTTTTATTTATAACACCTTTTCCCAAACTTACGGTGTTAAAGAATGTGTGAGACGCAATCTTGAATTTTCCAACACATCGGTAAACACTGTATTCTTTTCGAGCTGAATAAACATGTTAAATTGAATAAAAACACGAAAAATATATCCAGTTTTTATCGGTTTTTTACCTTCTCTGCAGAAGTACAAAAAAAAATTAAAAAAACGGAAGGTACTTTTACAGAATGTTAAACTAACCCTAACCGATGTTTTATGTTTAGTTTAGGAAAAGTCAGAAGAAACAAAAGTCATTATTGCATGAAATATACGTATTTAGTTGAAGTATTGTTTATGTCACTTCTTTCGAAGAAATTTAGCAAGAATACCTGTAAACCAGGAAATCGGTAAAATGTCATCATGGATGAATACTTGTCTATTATAATTTCTACCCTTGACAAAAACTTAGCCATAACAAAAGAGATTTATTGTTCAGATTGTTTTTGAGATTGATTTCTAAAAAGATATTTTATAAATAAAATCGACTTTAAAATTAAAGACTTAAATTACAATAATTGATTTTAAACATTCTTATTTCAATATTTGGCACATAACACCTGCAAAATTGATCACAATGTCAGGATTTCATTTTATTTCAGAATCGATGGCAAATTGTGTAGATTGATATCTCATTATATTAAATACAAATATTTAACATTAGTTTATCATTTAAGCCGATAAAAAGCCCTTTTTTTTCGAGTCATAAAAGGATTTGGAGTTTCCTAATCAACCTTTCGGGTGCAGTTGCACGCTCTCAAAATAACTAAAGTGTTGGCTTTAAAAAAATTGGTTCATTAAACCTAAACAGGTTTAGTTTTAATAAAAAAAAAATTTTTTTTTAAAATCGCTTTGGTATTTAGATATGTCGTATGGTTATCCCTAATCGCTGAATAAAACCGCTAACGAGTTGAATGATTACGACATAAAATTAAACTCGGGTTCCTGAAACGGAAACTTCGTTTATTTTTGTTTTTTTTCTTATCAATATATTTACATAGTTATTTTGTTTTCATTTTCAATCATTCGGCCAGTTTTCTTTTTCAAGTAATCCAAGTTACAGAATTCCCACTGATTACTATGCTAAAATCACAATGACTAATGTATACCTATTAACCCTTATCCTTGAGTGGCCTCTGGGCCTTGATAAGTGGTGACACCCATGTAAAAAAAATCACTCGAACAGTTTTCTTTTTATAATGTACAGTTTTAAAAGTTTAAAAACTATATAGTTTTTACTTCAGGAAAATTAATGGATCAGTTTTTACGATGTGCCCTGTTAAAATACTGTTAAAAACTCGCTCAATATATGTTACAGTGACATAGGTTGCCATATATTCGGCGGGTTTTTATTAGTATTTTGTATAGTTTTTTATATTTATAACACCTTTTCCCAAACTTACGGTGTTAAAGAGGGTGTGAGACGCCATCTTGAATTTTCCAACACATCGGTAAACACTGTATGTTTTTCGAGCTGAATAAGTATATTACATTGAATAAAAACACAAAAAATATATCCAGTTAGGTAGAAAAGTAACTTATCTTGCCTTTGATAACATTTATTTATATATTTGTTTTTGACCATTTTTTCGAATCTATGTGTACAGTAATACAAACCCACGATATGAATACTCACGTTGTTATATATATATATATATATATATATATATATATATATATATATATATATAAATGAGATTATAGCAGTTAAAAAACATTTTTAAAACACACACACACACCTTTTTCAAAGTGATCAGAAATCGTATAAAAGTAAAAAGGGTAAATTTTTACTTACTTTCCAACTTAATCACCTTTAACGTGACTTTTACAGTTTTTTTTAAATGGAATTCATTTACCGATAGAAAAGAAATGATTAAATACATCCATAAATAAATATTATAAATGGTTTATTTTAATACTTGCCAGGATGCGGAGGAAAATGAATGAAGGGGGAGGGGAATAAAATAAAAACATTTTGGAAACAGAGTAAGTTTGAAAGAATTGCTTTGCACAGAAAGAAATTAATGAAAAAATAAAATTAAATTTCTTTTCTTTCTTGATTTTTTTTTAGCTTTTTATGAAAAAGGAAGTAAAAATTAAGACTATAAAAAACAATTTTTATTAAGAGCGAACCTCAGTCGTCAGGTCTGTAAAAAAAGACGTGGAATAATAAATGTTTTCTAATACAAATTGTTTTTACTTATGTGTTCATTTGTCTCTTTGAAGTTCGTTTGTTTAATATATCGGTTTGCAATATAATTATGTCATTCTGTCAGACTCAAATTTTAAATCTATATATCTAAAAAATTGAAAGTGTGTGTGTGTGTGTCTGTGTACAGTTCCCTACGAAATAACTCTGTCAATTTTTAGTCTACAGACTCGAAATTTGATATACAGGGTACTGAGATTTGGAAAAATCTATGTGATCGGTTTTTAGCCAGAAATTTGGCGATTAAGGGGTCAAAGTTCAACGATTTGAGCTTTGAGAACTCTACCAAACTTCTCCGACAATCTTGGGTCTACACACTTGAAATTTTAGATACAGCTTCCGTGGACATGGATCTAACTTAATAACTTAATTTGAGCCCAAAACAATAAATTTTCAGGGGTCATAATAGGGGTCAAAGTTTAAAAAATTACCCCCTTTTTTTTGCTCAGCATACACCTCCAAACAACCGGGCAACGCCGGGCACCCATGCTAGTAATAATAATAATTATTATAATAATAATAATAATTCAGACCTAACTAAAAACTTAGGCAATGAAAAACGACCACGTTAAAATAATACGTAATATATCTTCCTTTTACTATAGATGCACAATATTGGATCGTACTTCAACAATCTGCTTTCAACACACGCTCCCACTTCCTATCTTTTACCTCACATACTCCATAACCCATACTGTTCACATTCACAAAATATACACCGACATTTTTTCCAGACCGTAAACCACATCTCAGTATCTTATATAAAAAAAGTATGTTGTCTCGTTTACGTATCGCTTATTTTTTTGGTCTAATAAAGTGGTCTCTTTGAATGAGGACTCCACTGAAATATATAGAACCAATAATGTTTGTATAATAACAGTCTAATATGTGTATATATATATATATATATATATATATATATATATATATATATATACACCCCACACACACATATATATATTATTGGTAGCATTGCTTAGTTTTTAAACAAAAACATAAAACAGAATGCGTCTACAAAATAGTGATCAATGCTTAGACAGAGCGATATGAATATGTTGAATATGAAAACTAGTGGCAACATATGCAAATATGTTTCAGTGACCATCCTGCTAGGAAAAATCAGATCACCAGGCCAAGAATATTTCCGCAAGTAGCATTACCTTTTTATATTACCCTTGGCAATGATATAATCCTATAGATTGGTTTTAATATAAAAAGGTAATGTTTTTGACTGATACTTCCGGAGATATTCTTGGCCTGATGATGTGATTTTCCCTAGCAGGGTGGTCACTGAAAAATATTTGCATATGTGTAGCCACTAGTTTCATGTTCAACATATATATATATATATATATATATATATATATATATATATATATATATATATATATATATATATACTATAGCTGCCATTTCACAATAGATATATATATATATGTGTGTGTGGGTGTGTGTGTGTATCTGTTTATAAACTTTTACTTTCTTAATGAATTCAAATCACATCTAATGTTACGATATTAAGTAATTATGTAAAATATGTATATACTTAAAATCGATAGTGTGAACATAGTATACGAAACTATCATAAATGCAGTACAGTATAGTAGGGTCATAGAAGCGCAAGCGTGTTTTTGGAGAGGTAGTTTAGTATTTTGTAAAAACAGTAATAAAAAATCAATCTTTTAAATGAGTAATAACGAGAGAAATACGAGGGGCGTCCAATAAGTAATGCCCCTGACCCACTTCTCATAGCAGTAGAGCAACGAAACTTGGCACATTTATTAGTCGTTCTCTACATAGGAACAACCCACAATTATGCATTTCTCCCATCGTTTGATGCAGCTCTTGAGACCGTTTTTTAGAACACTCCAGGTTGGTCTTCCAACCCCGATGTGACTTCAGAAATCAATGCTGCATCATTTGGGAAACGCTTTCCTTTCGAAAACAACTTTATGGCTGGGAAAAGGTGAAAATCAGAGGGGGCAAGGTCAGGAGGGTAGGGAAGATGGGGAAGGATTTCATAACCACACGCCCGTGCTTCTGATCTGGCGACATGCGAGTTGTGAACCGGAGCGTTTTACTCCAGGTAACTTTGCTGATCTTGCCCCGCCTCTTGATTTTGATAGCTTCCCTTAATTTCCTCAAAAGTGAAGCATAATAGGCTCTTGTAATTGTGGTACCCTTTGCCAGGAAATCTGTCGTCACTACTCCGTCCTGGTCCCAGAAGACTGTGAGCATGACCTTGCCAGCAGAGGGCTGTAACCTTTCCTTCCTTGGAGGTGGTGAGTCCAAGTGCTTCCACTGCATTGACTGGGCTTTGGTCTCTGGATCATAGTGATGAACCCAGGTTTCATCCTGTGTAATCAGTCTTTTGAAAAACTTTGACTCATCTTCTAATTCATCCTCGAGCACTCTCAGCGTTCTCGCTTCTGGAATGGTGTTAGCAACTTTGGAATCCATCTGGCAGACACCTTATTCATATGCTAATTGTTATGAATGAGAGTTTTTACAAACCCTGTACTAATCTTGATATCTTGAGCTATTTGGTGAATAGTAATGCGCCGATCTTCCAAAATGGCAGCCTCAACTTGACGAATAGATGCCTCATCAATGGCAGAAGGGGGACGACCAGGTCTGGGAGCTGTTTCCACAGATTCTGACCATGTTAAAAAACTGGATCACTGCTCGACATTCAACAGGCTCCATTGCACACCTGAATCAATTCAAACACCTGTAAAGCAGAAAACACAAGTAGTTCAGAGCTGTAATTTGCCACATAACCCGTAGATATAAAAAGATTCTAGCACATGCAAAATTCTAGCTAGATCAGACAACTGGAATTGGGTCAGGGGCATTACTTATTGCACGCCCCTCGTAAACACCTAAATCAAAGAACACAGAAAATGAATGCAAAGATTAATAGGAATCGATCGAAATATAATTACAAATAGAAATACGACAACAGGTCGATATATAAAAAAATATAATAGTTGGAAAACCCTAATACAAAACTTTAAAGGAAGATGCATATGTAGATTCAACTGCATGGGTTCCTAAAGGTGGAATCAAAATTCAGACAATATTGTTCAGTAACTAGTGTTTTCTCATCGTCTGAAGAGGGTCCGGTATTGAGAATATTTCCAAACGAAATAATTTCCGAAATTGTCCAAAGGGTAACGAAACGATTGTAACGTATCCTAGAAATACAGAACTTGTTGCTATCACTTCGATCTTAGTTGTCTTGAGTTTTTGAAGGCTATATATATATATATATATATATATATATATATATATATATGTGTGTGTGTGTGTGTGTGCATAAACATATATATACATATATATATATATATATATATATATATATATATATATATATATATATACATATCCATACTTTTATGTAGTCATTTAGATTTACTTTTCAATTTATGATTTCTTTCCTTATATATATATATATATATATATATATATATATATATATATATATATAAATATATTATTATTATTATTGTTATTATTATTATTATTATTATTATTAATGTTATTGTATTATTATTATTATTATTATTAATATTATTATTATTAAAACAGTCTTCTCAGGATAAGAAAACAATTATTAAGAGTAGTCTAGCTCTGGCTCTGGACTATAGTTATGTCACGTAACGTAATTGACAAGCAACCTATAGTGTTACCAATAATTAATTGTTTAAATATTGTTCAAATTTCAATTAATCTGATGTTTATTGTTGAATATTTTAAGTAAGATGCATTACATGAGTCTTTAAAATGTCAACAATGTAAGCCATCTTGTTTTTTTTTTGTAATTTAATTGAATCTGAACTATTTGCATTTTTAATATTATGTAATGTTGATATTATTCAACCTTCAATGTTTTAAAATATCTCAGATAATATGTAGTATGTGATGAGCTACAAACACTAGAGTAGTACATCAAAAGAAGATACTGTTCATGATGCACGTTGTATTTTTCCACATAGTCATCACTATTATCAATGCAATTTTGGCAGTAAATCAGTAACCTATAAATGCTGCAGACGCTCATTAATGATTTCTGTTTTATAATCTCACACCATCAACATCTGCAACTCAGAGATTACCTTTCAAGTCAGAAATGCAGAAGTTTAGTCATCAGAACAATCCAATTCCTCATATTTTCTGCTCCATTCTCTATGAAAAGAATAAGTGGAATTCTATTTGCAATGTCTATTTTGATATTTATCAATACAGGTGGGGAATTTCATATTTTAGGAAATTATATTTTTTTAACTATTGTTTTCTTGGCACTAAAAATATTGCCACACTTCCTTTAGCAGCAGTGATCACAGATGTAGTATTTTTATTATAAAGTATTTAATTTAGAATTGAATTTTTACATAAAACATATACACATATACACATATCTTACGCTTTATATAAATAAACCTATATATTTATTTATTAATAATTTATAACTTATTGATGCAAACCTCTACTCGAGTATTGTGATTAATGAGATTCATAAAATGCCAGTTATAGTATTAGGAACATAACATGAATATTTTATCTCAATGGAATCTATCAAAATCTGGTGGTTGTCCGAGATAAAGATAACTGCATTACAAACCGTGTGTTATTTTTGATGACATTCATTGATACAAATTACTATTCTAGGTATATTCTTTGAGGAGTAAATCTGATTAATGAATAATAACATTGTAGGGGGTTGTTGTGTATTTTTTAATTTTAGATATACTTATAAACACACAGTTTCCTGCCCTTTGTTTAATAAGTGTTTATTCGAATAATAGATTTTTTCGTTTTAAAGTTTATATTTTATTTTTCAGGAAATCATATTCGTAGATTTTAACTGTGAACTACCCGTTTTATTTTTAGTAAAATATAAAAATCAGAATTTTCAAAAAAACAAAAAAACAAAATTACCGAGTGAAAACAATAAAATCATGCAATATTTTATGATAAAGGGATTTGATGGTATTCATTTTTATTACTAGTGGTGTCTAAGCGAGGGCCTACCAACCAGTTCAATTTCGCCTCTTGATTTTCCCTCTTTGGGCGTTAAATTGAGCGATCCGATGTTTTCTCACACTTATTCCTTTACACTCTCCTTATCTCTTTTCCCTTCACTTTTTTCGAGACTTGATGGTTGTAATGTGTAGCCATACAACTCTACTTTCAGAGTCTTTAATAGTACTAAACAGATATTCATATTGCTCTAGTGGTTGTGTTATTATTTTTGCTATGCAATCGTTGTATTTTTAAAGATGGCGTATATTCTGTATTGTTGTTGTTGTTGTTCATTTTAGGAGTCAGTGTTTTATCTACAGACAGTCTTAGGAGTGTTCATATTGTTGAGACATGGAGACATTGATGAGATATAGACAGGTATATATAAAGAGAGCTGACACAGTTCTGTATATATATATATATATATATATATATATATATATATATATATATATATATATATATATAATAGACTGTACATGTAACTACGATAGCTAACGGCATGTAATACACAATGAGAGGATATTTGATATATAGATAGATAGACCGAGAGTTTGACATTTATAAATTTTACAGTTCTGTGAACGGGAGTGTTTCTATAACATTTATACTTTGACACATATACTTTCTAACACATCTTTTTGAGATTCTGATTTTATCAAGGTTCTTATAACATAAACTGACAATACTTTTTCTGTTGAATAAAAACAGGACGACGCATGCAAAAACACATGATGACGTCCTTTATTTCATGCCCGGTCTTGATTTCGGTTGAGGAGTTCAAAGTTTCTTTACATGGCTTTTCTTCTCTAACCTTCGCTTCCAAGGTTTGGTGTCAGCATCTGTCTCTGACCTCTCTCTCTCTCTCTCTCTCTCTCGGCTCTTCTCCCGTCTTTCTCCCAGACTGCATCTAAAACTCTACCTATATTGAGAACTCGTCACGTCATCGCATGATTAAACATGTGCTCATCGACCACGTTGCCTGATATGCGTCACGTCGGCCAAACATTTCACACTAACATGACCCTACGAATTCAGTAATCTATTTTTTGAGTAAGCTCCATACAAAATTTACAAAATATGTTAACAATTTCAAGTGACGATTAAATTCCTTATTTTAATTTTCTTTTTTATAACATAACACATTTTATCATTACATCCCTTTTTCAATAAGCAGATATTTAACTATTTAAATTGCGATTCCACATTCCTTATTTTCAATAACATTCTTTATTTATTTTAACTTATGATAGGAATTCTCAATTCTAAATCTAGCTTCGCAAGTTCGAATCCTTGATTATCCTATTTCATATTTACTCACTTACAAGAACAGGCTTCTGCTATTGCAACATTTTCTTTAATGCCTTTTTTTTAGTGTTGTCATTGTATAGGATATTGCAAATCTCCAGAAAGCATTTCATTTTTGTAGCCTCTATTCGACTCCTTATTTGCTCAGTATGGATGTACACTAATCATGGAAGATGCCCAGGCAGCCAAGGTATTAATCGCTCTAAGCTACGTAATGTTTCTGTTATTCAATTTAATGAAGGTATACTTGAATGAAATACAAGGAAAAAATAATCTCGCATGCAAATTATTAATGCACAAGCGCGCTATTTTATATTATTAATAACTTGCTCTGTATTACAAAAGAACACACTTTGTTCTAGAGATAAATCGACAGAGATGTGTGTTTTATAAAAATATCATCATTTAACTTATCATGTCCGGTTTCAGAGAACAAGTAAATAAAACTAGTGTTGATATAAGTTTTAACAATTAAATTATATATATAGAAATTACAGCGACTTTAGCGACGGTCAAATTCATTTACAGGGCAATGACAGGCTGTGTATTTATTTCCCTCCGCACTGAGCAAATAAGGCACACGGCCTTTTTTTTGATGTGAAGAGATTGGAAAATTGGAGACCATCTCCCCAGGGAGTAGGGGAGCTGGATAGTGACAATTGGTATGGAGGTTTTCATTAAATTGCGGAATATCAAAGGGATTCTTGTAAGTTGAATCCCTTGATAAAGAAAATGTTCTGATCTAGCCCACTGATTAGCTTTAATACAGCGAAACAGTACTCTACGTGAAACAGTACGGTATGTGAATGTAGCGTCAAAAACTAATGGCCGCAATTTAAACACCTTATATTTGTTAGAAATAGCAACTGTGAAAAAAGTGAGATTTTTACTACTGGTCGTCGTTATCATCCATAACAACCCAATAAAATTTGAATCATTTGCAAAGGATAGAAAAGGAATTATGACAATTATTTATTTATTTTCAAAATAATTATGGATATAGTTATATATTAGGATTTAATTGAAAGGTAAAACATTGTACATATCTCTTAGGGGAAATCTTATCCATGGAAATTAGTAGTTATCTTGACACAAAATAATTGATATAAAATTCACCAGTAATATGCATGCTAGAGTGCTGCATTTCTCTTGAAAATATTTACATACGTGTGTCAACATCTTATATTAACTGAGTTCATATAGTGTGAACTTGCAAAATTTGTTTCTTTATTATTCCAGTATTTGATTTCTTAAATAAAGAGAACGAAAAGGACGCTTTTACCATTGTTGTCATAATTGTGCGTCATAGTTCAGCATGCCAGGGTCTGAACCCTACTCATCGTCCCATAACCCCCACACCATTTTTTATATGTATAACAACACATTCACAGACTCTGTCTCCCCTTTACTTTTTATTAGAGGCTAGTGATCGCTGGTTCAGTGCCGCGCTGCAGGCGTAATTGCCCGGCTTACTTGACGTTATTGATTGAGGTCCTCTTTGGCTTCAAATCGAAAATTAAATTTTCCTAGTCACCAGAATTTCAAGAAGATAATGATTGATATATATCAAGAAAAATAGCGTTCGCAGTATGGTTTAACCGTGTAAATATAAGGGGAAAATGATTTTCTGGAATGAAAATAGATATTGTGTTAATGCAGGTATAATATGAATGAACACTTATTCAATTTTTCAATCTTGCTCGCCTTCGCTCTCAATATATCGATTAATGATTTACTCTCTCTCTCTCTCTCTATATATATATATATATATATATAGAGAGAGAGAGAGAGAGAGCGAGAGAGAGAGAAAGAGAGACTAGAGACTATATATATATATATAGAGAGAGAGACTATAGACTATATATATACATATATATACATATATATATTTCTCTCTTTTTGTATATATATGTGTATATATATACATTATATATATATACATATATATATATATATATATATATATATATATATATATATATAAGTTTCATTGAATAGTAGTGACAACTCTTGTGTATATCTCTTACAATCCAGTTTTCGTTTTTGAAAGGCTAGTTTCCGAGCAATTGGTCTGAGTTTATAAAGGAAGTTACGTAAGAGGGTATGGCTATTTTTACACTCGATCCGAATGTGCCGAAACCAGAATGTCAAAAATGAAAACTCGATTGTAAGAGAAACAAACAAGAGTATATTTGCTATTCAATGAAACGCGTATAGAGGAGAAAATGCTGCTTCAATATACTTATATATATATAGTAATCAACATAGACATCATCAGTGCGGCAAGACTAGCACTCATCTCTAACCAGAGATTGAACCTATAACACTATAGTTGATTATCCGAAGTTCTAACATCTGGTTCATACCATATAATATACTTGCTGTGTCCTGGGATTTTTTTTCTTTTTTGCCCTTCGTTCTGCTTCTTAAACTGTCTATGTAGGCAATGGCGCCATATATGATGTTAATATATAGAACTTAATGCCATATGACATAATCTTTTCTGACAGTATATATGACGTATACTGCACGTATATTACACAAAATATTAGCATACTAGCAGGAACTGTTCACCGGCGTTACCCGGTGAAAGCAGGACAGATCCAGAACAGAATCGTTACTGCCCGTCGTGTCCCAAATGAAATAATCTGACATCACTGTCGGACATTGATTTACAGTTGCAGCTAGTGAAAGCTACTGTCTGTGATAGTGCGCACTGTTAGTTACTGGCGATTAGTGTTAGTTGATGGGTGACAATATGCAGATACAATATGATTATACAGAAAGCAAGTATTAACTCCTTAAATTTAGCGGACACAGAGGTATATAACTGCCTTCATTCGAAAACAGTATATTTCAAGTCGATCAGAATTTTTTTCTCTCAGTATACTGCAAACATTATTTTCTAAAATTAGCTGTATCACATTCTCTAAACAATGAATTATTCCACAGATATAAAAGTCGTCCCACAACGAATATATAATACATAAGTGTTTCAATAATCAATATAATGTACGTTAAAACCTACCTGCATATTATTATTGTGGGTTTACTTTTATGAAAGCAATGGGTCAATGTGCACTGGTTGTCCAACCTGCAATGGGTGTTTAATCCGAAAGCTTCCCTTAACATGACTAGGTTTAAAATAGGATAGTGCCTTTCGGAATAAACTCCTCTAACCATCAATATTAAGACCGGTTTTGGGAATAAAACGCCTTTTGTAGATTGGACAACCAGTAAACATTGACCAACCAATG
>NC_136508.1:55072749-55165249 GCF_053919585.1 Euprymna scolopes
CTGAAATGTGGCAACCGTACTCAATATATTATTTGCTAAGAAAATGCTCTTTATCAACGCTGGACACCATACGAGGATAAGGGTGGCTAAGTGCACGATAACCATCATGACAACAATGTCGTAATCGGTAGTAATGTGAAATTGATATAATGTAATGATTTATACGGTCAGTTCAGAAAACTCGTACTTATTGGGCTTACAGACAACCATATTTTGTCACTTTTGGATAACAGGCTAGCGTATCGGAGATCCACAGTCGCGCAGATCAAGGAAATACGTTTTGTTCAGGAAATCCTCGTTTAGATTTAACCACAGATAAAGAGTAAGAGAAATTGTTGATAGTGGTTGTATCCGGAACAGTATTTTTTTTTTAAGTTTGGCAAAATTATACCATAGCTTGAAACTCAGGCGAACACTTTCCATGAAAATAACCATATAAGAGAGACGCGGTAGCAAGGCCTCCACCGTAGGAAAGAGGTTGCAGGGAAAAGAAAGAAAGCATCGCTTACCAGGTTTCGAAGCCAGTTTTCAATACTGTCAAGGCATGGTAGAGTGTTCCGAGCAGCGCCTAACACTACCTGGCAATAGTACCCTATCTTAGGACGTACTTGTTTTTCATATAAGTAGACGACTGAATCGGCAGCGAGAAATCTACTAGACGAGATAGAAGGAATCCCCCATTTCCCGGCAATCCTGGTGTGTGTGTTCCATTTCAGATCAAGAAATAAGGTAAACCCCAGAAGCGTCCAAACATGATGCTTTCATAGGACGGGATCAATTCATTTCAATTGTGGGCGGATGGGGTCAGAGCGATTATAATCAAAAGGTATAAGATTGATTTTAGACTAATTTAAATTAACCGATCATCTTTATTCCAATTGAATCTCGTGCTCAAGATTAGAATAGACAGAATCAGATTCTGTTGTCGAAATATCTAAGAATATGATTTGGGATATCATTGGCGAAGAGCAGAAACTGAGTTGGGCTGAGATGAAAGCCCTGAGAGGCGATAACGTGGAAATTCTGAACTTCTGATTTCTGCTCATAAGCTAATACTCTTATAAACCTATCACCGGAGAGGCATTTAATAACTGAGAAGAAATTTCCGGCTATTACGAACGTAAATACATTGTAAAGGCGATCTTTATGGCATACTATATCAAAAGCCATTGATATGTCAAAATCAATTGCCCAAGAATCTATGGCACCCTAACTCAATGTAATATTACATTTAGCACGTAAGCTCTAGATCTAGCAGAACTGCAACAATATTGCATAGTAGGTTATTTTTTCTGAGGTGGCTGCCACTGGTATAACACAGATTGCAGCTACTTAACCATGACGGACGGCTTGGGATGCATTTTCCCTAATACAAGTAGAGTATCAAGTGTGTGATTCCTATTGTAGCAGATGATTATTCAACAATTTTCTGATCATTTAAGATCTTGAATATAGTGTATATAAACCCGCAGTTCTCGCGAATGTTTCGTAATCTAGAAGTTCAATTATCACGGATTTCACGCATTAAACAGTGCTGCATGTTAACAATAACACGGCAAATATTGTCTACCGATGTGAATTTTATCAGCTACGATATGGAGACAAAAATAACCGCAACGGGTATAATCAATCTTGGTTAAATTGTACGAAAATTGTGGCAAGGTAACAGATCCATTTCATTAAGTATCCATCAAATGTTTATCGCATTAAATTGATCATATCTTTTGCAATTCGCTTATGCTACACAAATGTGCCAAACAAAGCTGTAATTAAAATAACTGCAATTTAATAAAATGGAATTGTCAATTAAAATTAACCCTTAGTCTAACCCTGACCCACAAAAACCATGCATGGATCAGTTTTCCTCAGTAGAGAGGGGGGAAGATTGAGCAAAATAGAATATAATAAATACAAAATAAGAATGGTTTGTATGAGGATGAATATATATTTAATGATATAAATAAGAAATGTTGCGTAAACGAGTCAGTTATAATATTTCATTAGTGTACAAATAAGGCAGGAGTCACAAATCCTTTATTCCAATGACATGCTACAAAAAAAAAGAAATATTAAATAAGTACGTTTATTCATAAATAATACTATATACGTCAATTTTTTTATTCCCGAAAATGTTAGTAATACATGATTTTTAAATCCGATCTACCATATTTTAGTAGGTTTCCGATTAGTTTGGATTATGTTTGAAATATAAAAGTTGTTCTCTAGAAAGCAAACATATTTTTACACGACGACATTGGAAACTCTCAATTTCAGCTAACTTTTTAAGTTAAATAAATTCATTTTGAAATCGGTTGAAAAAAAATATTAGTTTACTGGTGCTGTTTCAAAGACAGTTACAGTCATAAAGTTATAGAATATTGAATTAATTTTTCATAAAGCAACTCGTTTATACATAAACAGCCTAATTAGCTCCATAAACCGACAGTTTAGATACAGACCTGGCTTCGCACAATCAGAACAAACGAAATAGCGCCGTACATGAGTTTAACCGAACGCAACATACCAAAAAGTATTTTTTAAACAATTAGCGTTGTCGGCAGCTCTCGCTTCTCTTTATTTGTCACTCAGTCCTCATTTTTTTAATGAGTGATTTTTCTGACAAAGGGAGAAGAAAATCTGTATTCTAGGTTGGCAGTATTTTGCGTGAACAGTCGACAGAGATGGCGGAAATTTTCTGTTCTATGTCTATCCTTGTAGCCATATCACTAGTAAGGGTGCTGGAGGTAAACGTTTTATCTGGGCTGAAGTTATCCGCCTGATAGTCAGGGACCCGAACCTTGGATTAACCACTAAGGAGGCTGTCCTATCAGCAGGCGCAAAGTACTGGGGCTGCTGAATTGCCATTTGGTGAATCGATTCTGGACCATGCAGAAGTCTCTGGTGGGGACTCTCGATGCCATACTAGTGGGTAATTGTTACGGCTTTACCTTATCATGTGCTCCCCCCCAAAAAATTATTCGTTACTTTTCTCTCTTTGTTTCCCCTCTCTTTCCTGCTCTAAGCAAATCTGACGACCTAGTCCATAAACTCCAAAATTCCATCATGACATGTTTCAATAAAAAATACACGATTAAACCCGAATCTGCAACTTCCAACGTAGACCCCCACTACCATGTCTCCGGCTCCAACATCAGGGGTCTACGTTCTAATCTTCCAGAGGTTGAAGCCCAATTACAGGAGACTAACCCAGACCTTTTATTTTTAAGCGAAACTGGAATTGGACAGACTATTTCTCTAAATGAGTTCGTAATTAATGGATACTCTAACCTAACTTCCAAATGTGACCCCCAAGATAGCCATGGGCATGGAATATGTGCTTATATAAAAGATGGCTTTCCATGTGGAAGGGACATCTCCAGAGAAGGTCCTAACTTACCCTATATGTGATTCCGAGTAGCACTAGGTCACACTACGGCATTTATATTTACTCTCTATCGCGCCCATTACAGCGGAGTTACTATCTTTAAAAGCATATCTGAGAAAATTGACCAAGTTTTATCAGCATATCCTTCAGCTAACATTCACGTATGTGGAGACTTCAATGTTCACGATGTGGAATGGTTGACCCACTCAAACAAGACCGATGATGAAGGGAGATTCTGTCATGATTTCTCCATTGCTGATTGCTCACGAACCCACCCGTGTGTCCCACAATGACGGCCAGTATGCAAGTCTCCTAGACCTTTTTCTCACAACTTGCCCTGAACTATGTTCAGTTTCCGCTCTGTCTCCTCTTGGATCTTCCGACCACTATGTTGTATCAATTAAGATAAAAATGAAATGTAATAAGTCCTCAGGCGTACCTCGTCATCGTACAGTATATCGATACACTGTGGCTGACTGGGATAGTTTCCGTAGATTTATATCGGATCTTCCTCTGACTTCCATGGTTAAAAAGGATGGGTCGTCTATAGTATCAGACCTGACAGAATGGTTAATTGTAGGTATAGACAATTTCATACCCTCGAAAAAGTTCCAGCAAAAACCTAACAGCTAGCCATGGTTTTCTCCATAATGTGCTGCTGCTATTGCGCACCGAAATCACTTTCTCCACTGTTTCCAATGTAATAGATATATGGAAACTAAAGCCGTTTTCAGGACTGCCAGCAACCATTGTAAGAAAATAATAAAGAACGCAAGAGAGCTGTATGCTCCGTCCGTCAAGTCCACAGTAGCTGAGCAGCGGCTTGGTTTCCACCAGTTTTGGCAAATTGCGAACAGAATCCTGAACAGAAGCGTGTGCTCTATCCCAACTATCATCAATATACCTGAGTTAATCTCGTCAGCATCAGACAAAGTCAAACTCTTTGCCAAGAATTTTGCAGACAATTCTACCCTTTGCGACCAAGGCCGTCAACCCCCACTATTTCCTCCTGTATCAGAAAACACACTATGTGATATACAAATATCTGTATGTGATGTTGCCAAGCTAATCAAAAACCTTGATTCCAGTAAAGCAACCGGCCCTGACGGTATTCCAATTATAGTACTCAAAAAACTCCAACCAGAACAAGCACCCATACATACAAAACTGTTTAAACGTTGTCTTAAAGAAAATTGCTTCCCATCATCCTGGAAAATCTCATCAATATGCCATGTATTTAAGAATTCAGGTGATCGTTCATCCCCCTCTCAGTACAGGCCAATAAGTCTCCTGTGCGTTATGGTTAAGTTGCTGGAATCTGTGTTAAATAGAGAAGTAATCAACTATCTCAACAAAAATAACCTTCTTAGTGACACACAATATGGTTTCCGTTCTGCTAGATCTACAGCAGATGTGCTTATAGTTATATCTCATAGGATTAGCGAATCTCTCGACAGAGGCAAACTTTCCTGGGCAATTGCTCTTAACATATCAAAGGCCTTTGATAGGGTATGGCATAAAGGTTTACTTCACAAGATCTCCAGCTATGGTATAGCTGGACATTTCTTCTCAATTATTAAATCATTTCTCTCTTATAGGTTCATAAGAGTAGTGGTTGATGGGCAAAAACCAGAAGCTCATAGTGTAAATGCTGGAGTCCCTCAGGTGTCCATCCTGGACCAAACTCTTTTCCTGATCTACATTAATGATCTTCTAAATCATATCCTTACATCATTCGTAGACATTTTTTCTGACGACACTACCATCTATGGTAGCACATCTAAGATAGTAAACGACGAAGTTCTCTCCGATTCTCTCTCCTCTGATCTTGAGCACGTGCTACAATGGAGAAAGGAGTGACTGGTTACTTTTAATGCATCTAAAACCAAGCTTCTATCTTTACATCATAAACGTTCTGATCCCCATCTGGCATCAATTAAAATGAATTGCTCTCGTCTTGGGGAGGTCTCAAGTTTTGACAGGCTTCTGGGCTTGACCGTTACTCCTGATATTAAATGGAATACGTACATCAAATCTGTTGCCAGGGCCGCTGGAAAAATCGGCGGATCCTTCTATGGTTCCAGTAGATATCTCACTGCTTATGAAATTATCTATCTATATAAGAGCCAGATACGTCCAAGGATGGAATACTGTTGCCACATATAGGCAGGAGCTGCTAGAAAAGTCTTGTCCTGCCTTGATAGGGTTCAAAATAGACTTCGTGGCCTGGTTGGAGATGTCCTTTTCTCTTCGCTGCACCCTCTATCTAACAGAAGAGATGTTGCGAGTTTGTCTCTGCGGGTTTGTATTACTGTACACATAGATTCGAAAAAGTTGTCAAAAAAAATATGTAACAAATAAATGTTATCAAAGGCAAGATAAGTTACTTTTCTGCCAAACTGGATATATATTTTTTGTGTTTTTATTCAATGTAACATATTTATTCAGCTTTAAAAACATACAGTGTTTACCGATGCATTCGAAAATTCAAGATGGCGTCTCACACCCTCTTTAACACCGTAAGTATTGAAAAAGGTGTTATAAATAAAAAAAAAACCTATACAAAATACTATTAAAAACCCGCCGAATATATGTCAACCTATGTCACGGTAACATATATTGAGCGAGTTTTTAACAGTCTTTTATCCTATTTTTTATTTATAACATCTTTTCCCACACTTACCGTGTTAAAGAGAGAATAAGACATCATCTTGAATGTTCCAATACATCGGTAAACACTGTATGGTTTTCGAGCTGAATAAACATGTTACATTGAATAAAAACACGAAAAATATATCCAGTTTTGTAGAAAAGTGACTTATCTTGCCTTTGATAACATTTATTTGTTATATATTTGTTTTTTGACAACTTTTTTCGAATCTATGTGTGCAGTAATACACACCCGTCTCTGATTTATCGTAATTTTCATGGAAAGTGTTCAACTGAGCTTCAATCTATGGTCCCCCCTCGCCAACTTTCACAAGAAACACTAGACTAGCTGAAAACATTATCAATAAGTTTCCCCACTCTTTATCTGTACCTTAACCTAAACATAGATTCCATGATCAAAGCTTCTTTCTTAGAACTGCACGCCTGTGGAATTGTCTTCCGTTTTCCTGCTTTCCAGCTGTCTATAATATGGTTTTCTTCAAGTCCAACGTGAACAAGTTTCTGATGAGTCGTTCCACTTAAGTTAACAAACCGAACCTCCATTACTAATGATTACTATATTGTCCTTTTGACTACTCTACACTCTTTAACTATTATCCTTGAGTGGCCTATCGGCCTTGATAAGTGGTGACGCCTATGTAAAAAAGAATCAAACCATTATTATATATTAATTTATGTATTTTTGGCTAGTGTAAGAATAAGTATTAATTTAGATACTCCTGTGTAATGCTTATTAAATTAGAATATTAATTTACTTTTTTGTCTCGATTCATTGTTAAACGTGTTGTAACAATTAATTACATTCATCCTTTGAAAAAGTGTAAAAGTGCATTTTGAGTGCGAAATTAATCAATTAAAATCTTTGATTACACTGACAATTTAATCATTGAAAAACTAAGCAAAGAATATTAGAATACGGAATCATGTTCCTTTCCTTGTTTGTATTTTTTATATTTTTGTTTCAATATAGTCCAGCCGCAAAGGTGTAGATTAATTGTTATTAAAAATACTATTTTTTAAAATTATTTTTTTCTTATTGAACCTGTAATTTCAATTTTTGAATTTACTTTTTAGTTTCAGCATTATAAAAAAAATCTCACATTGATGTTTCCACCATTATTCGTTTAAGAAAAATATTAAAATATTACATTATACATTTTTGTGAGAAATGTTATTATAAAAATCATATTCAATATTTTTTCGATTATATATTTTCTGCTGAAAATATTGAGAAAACTGTTATTAATTCAATGACCATATTGATAGTTAAAACAACTCATTATTTCTTTCAGTTATATTGATTTCATTAAAACGGATTTTAGAAGCTCTTTTTCTTAATGTTTCTGGAGTGTAACCTTTTAATTATGACCAATTGTCTACTATTATCATAAAAACACACAATAGCATGCCATTTTAAGTAATTAAACTGTAATTTTTACAAAAGTTGTATTTTATTTACGAAATATAATATCTTACAACTAAAATTCTTTAAAATGGATCATTAAATTTGTGAATTATATTTTAGAAAAAAATCTGATTGATTTCCTAGATTTTGTTTAATTTGTAAATAAAAGGTAAATATGGTTAAGCATTTTAGAGTGCGACTATTAATTTTGAACGTACCTAAATAATAGGTAAGGCGCACAAATATTCTAATTAAACCTCATGTAAAAATTTGACTAAAAATAGACTTGGTATCTTCAATCACGGCGAACCCACAAAAGTTGAATGAAAACTAGCGAAAAATAACGGTATTTACATTTTTAATGGATATATAAGAAATATATATATTTTTTTAACCTGGGGGTCACCACTTATCAAAGCCCGAATGCCAATCAGGGATAAGGGTTATTGCGTGTACAGTAATCAATGAGATAGTATTGTAGTAATCATTAGTATTGTTTTTTTTATAGAGTGCCTTACTTAAGGGGGCGGTTTGTCAGGAGTTTTTTATATTGGGCTTGAAGACGTCATAGTTGTAGTCAGGTGGGAAACAGGTAAGCGGCAGAGAGTTCCACTGGCGTGCAGTTCTAGGGAAAAAGCTTTGCTCATGGAATCTACGTTTGGATTTAGGCACAGATAAAGAGTGGGGAAAATTATTGACAGTAGTTTCAGCAGACGGGTGTTTCTCATGAAAGATTGGTGAGGGAGGACGAGAGATTGGAGCTCAGACGATCACCTGCAATGGAAATAGCGATAAAACAAATACAGTCTTGCAACGTCTTAACCTAACGTGTAACTTAACTGTTAAATATGCTATTGACCTCAACATTATTTTTCTCCGTTATTGCTTCGAGGTGTCTTTAGTAAGATGCCATATGTTTTATATGGGCACATTTATTGAGTATACCCACGTGAAACTTGTATCCCATTCGTAGTAAATTCCTCCGTCTGCAATGCACTAATTGTTCCGTGTAAACTACTTCTGGATGTCAATGACCATCGTCACAGTCTCATTCTATATATTGAGTTGTCTCATAACAAAAGCTTAAATCTGGAAAATAGAGAGCGTGATGAACTGTCCTGATGCCTATTTTGGTCAAATAACTTTTCAAACGTATTTTGTAGACTGGTGCTTCGCGCAAATCTTCTGCATCTTTAGTTCCTCGTGAATAATTGTGTGTACAGTTCCCACACTGACATCAAACTGTGCACTTCTTTTCTCTATAGACACGCGACGGTCTTTATCAATGGAATTCTTTGTTTGACCCATTAACTATGGTATTCTGCCTTTCTTACTTCTCCAACACATGTGATCACCTCTCACAGACTTCCTGTCTTCTATGAATCTTTAGTACAACTCAAAAATCTGATGACCGATAAATGCAAAGTAATCTAAAAGTCTGAAGCATTCCATGGTTTTTTTGTGGCAGTTTTCCAGGTTTGAACCAGAATTTTTTTGCATATTGTTTTTCCTTGTCCCATCACGTCCAGAGTGCATTTTTTAAAATTTAGTAGGTGTGTCAATCTGGCTTTAGTAAGCTGTGTTCCAATTCATGCTGCACCTGTTCATTAAAAACTTAAACTTATCAAAATTTCCCAGTGTATCAGAAGACTATAGCAGTGATATACTGCATTTTCAAGAGTCTACCACAATTGTAAATGCATGCACAAAAATTTTTGGAAACTTATTTAAAACACTTCATTTATCAAGTCACATACCATATGAACAGTTTAGGCAAAGATGTATATACTCTCAATGTTAGTCGTGAATGTAATCCAATTACCAAGCATAGGCATGCATTTCAATGATTTAACATTTAAGATTAAAATAAAGTGGATGAACTACTTTATTAACTCCGCATCTGAAATTGGAAATTGCATACATGTGTTAAAAAATCGCTCAAATTATTTCTAGCTGTAATTTTCAGTAATCTAATTTAGTTGCTGTGTATTTATTGTTAAGTATTGTTTTCGATTGCAACAAAAAGTATAGTTGGTTTATGATTTAAAATAAAAATATCAAAAATTCTATTTAAACTAAAAGACAGTTTGTTTTATAACTTGTTGAATAGTATTTCTTATAACAAATATTCACCCTATTATATGAATATAAAGATATTTTGAAGTTATCATTTCTTAGCATATGGTAGAACGAAAAAAGAGTCGCCTTCAAGAAAACAACACTACAGCCTAATTTTAAAACATTTTTAAAATAATTCTGATAACTTGATTATGTAGTAAAGTTAACATATAGTCAACGTAGCCGCCTTCAGCCTCAATCATGGATAATGGCAGAGAACTGGGAACATGTCTTTTACACAAGCGTCAGCGAGCGCTCGTCGAATACTAGGCGTACGGCGTCAATCAGACTGGCTTTGTTGTTGTATTATGGCATATTGTTTCTCGATGTATGGCCAACCGAAGAAATTCAGCAGGTTCAGGTCGGGGAAGAGAAAGAGACAAAGTCGTAGCAATCTCTCTGAAGACAAGCCTGGGTCTGGTTACACTTGTGGGTCGGCACCGAGCAATGTTGCCCAACCCAAGATCTGCCAGCGGACAGCTGATTGCAGCAGGGTATGGCAACACGATTCAGCACATCCAGGTTTATTTTGGTGCTTACTTTAAAACTGAATTCGAAAATTTGAGGTGGAATGATTTAGCTACACTTGAAACAATACTAAATACTATAAACCTGCCCATAAACTTGTTTTTCATAACCCTGGGCACGCCTCTATTATGCCGGGCAATCCAGCAATGCATTTTGAAGTTGCTGGTAATGGTTTTGTTGTAATAAGTTGAATCGGTATAGATCAGGAGTTGGCGCATCTCCAATATAGCTCGGTGAACATCGTGTCACTTTCTCATATGATAGAAGGTTCCTATCTCTCTTAGGATTGGTACACAATTGGTCGACAAGTAGATTGTCGCAACTTAAAAGAAAACCGTTTTTCATCAAATAGAAACGGAATCATGGCGTTTTTTTAGGGCGACATGTTTATCGTAAAAAACTGTAGAATGGAAAATATACGATCTGCTTACTGTTAAGCGCAAACTGCAATTGGGCACCATGTTATAACCATACTTTTTTATTTTAAATAATGAAATCAATTTCAATCAATAAAATTTTCTATCTAAACTAAAAATGTAAAATTCCGAGTTATTCCTGACCTGTCCCGTATATTTTATGAATACAATGTCAAATTATGTTACAAGACAATAGGCGTTATGAAAATCGAACACTTGTATTAATAATTTAAAAAATATATATACATGTTATTTTTATTATTGATTTTTGGAAACTAAGAAGAGATATTTTTCTTTCCTTATTTAAGGCTAGGGCTTTTAACATTTTACTTAAAGAAAGCACTTTACGGCTTAACTTCGGCATTATCCGATTTGCTAACATCAGAAGTCTTCTGCCTTTAGACTAGTATTAAGTCAATCTCAAAAATTGTTGATTTCAAGATTTGACCACAGGTAATATAATACAGTCAAAAGTTGGGTGCGAATTAGAAAAAAAAATGTGATAAATTCAGTACAGTGTAGCTTAGTATAAGAACAGTGTTTGTTTTGTTTTAAATTTGATTTGTTTTCTCTCGTACATTATGTATAATAGATGTTTCTTGAATCTTCAGCGTGCGTACTGCTCTTTAGCAGACTCAGCCGGTCGAGTTTCCATAATCACTGGTAGGAGGCAGTAGAAATGTGTATTTATTCTCTGGCACGTGATATGTGAAAAACGATTCTAAACGTGTTACTCAATGGCTGATATGCATGAATAATTTAGTTCTTCCTTCTCGCAATCTCATAATACATATATGCTTCTTGTACAGTCTGGCCCTATCGGTGGGGCATTAGAATACGCCGACTGCCCCCCTGCAGAGGGTAAAATTCCTTCAATGGGGGTCCTGGATATGACCTTAAACTATATCCAGTGGTGAGGCCCCAACTTGTGGGCTTTGGGGAGTGTGGAGCCACCCTTTAATTACCATTGCTCCCAGGTTCACTCTGACCCGGAGTGGTAGTACCTGTTATGGTCCCAACTATGGGTTGAATAGAAACCGACGTGAAAACAACAAATATATTCTATTAAAAAAAATTCTTCAAAATCTCTGAATTCGGCATTAAATAACCCGAAAAGGGTTGATATGCCGTAAAACAACCAACCAACCAACCAACCAAATCTTGTACAGCCTAACATCGAACCTTCAAAAAGTAATTACATGCAAACCCGATATGCTTGCATGCGGCGTTCCTGATTTTTTAACACCGTCGGCGACTACTGCTGTTAAAATTGTAGAGACATGATAATCTCCAGAAGACAAGTAAGGACGGTTGTTTCCCATTGCTTTTCGACCTTATTCGGGGAGTATCTTCCCCCGTCATTTAAAGCGCCCCCAAATACCAACTTGGGAATTTCCCCGACTCGGAGGAGTACAAGGGCGAATGCCTCGCTTCATTGAGGTACAGAATATCTTTAGGGCGTAAGTGGCTTTCTAGCACGGTAGAGAGAGCACACCCTTTTCCCAGCAGCCTTGGCAATACTCTTAATGTATCTGTTCCAAATCATGTTCCCTGTAAACATTAGACAGAGTAGTTTAAAAGAAGTACTTTCATGAAATGTATTTTTGCCCATTGCTATTCGTGGTAGAACGATAGTGTAAAATAATTTAATGAAAGGCAAAAAAACAATTCATCTAATATATAAAATCCAAAGAAAATTTAATGGAAAGTAAATGGCAAGAATTTAACAAACCACAGGAAAAACAAGCACACAATTGTAAAGAATGCACGTTTGACCTTAACAAATTAATAGGATATTAATAGACTATAAGTTACCTTATGTAATGTTAAATGCATTATGCCACGTTCTAAATTACTTCTATTGCAACATGCTCTCATCTAAATGTGATTATAAATTTACTATATTTTGGAAATTCATTATTGAGTAATAAACATTTAAGCTCTTCCTATCTGTTCATATGCCGTTTATTATCAAATTGTTTAACATGAGTTTAAGAAAATAATAGTACCTATTTACTATGCCTCCCCACGGGATAGAGTTAGACACCAGGGTCGTTTTTTAACGTGGAGAAAAGGTACAAAAAAATGTCTCAGTCGTGAAGGATTTCTCCTTCACCGAAAGAGAACAAGAAATAGAAGTGCATCATCTGAAGAACAGATACAACACTTTGATCTTGTCCCGAAGTGTAAGAAACTAATAGTAATTGAAAAGAATATTAATATATATTCAGTAACCTGTTAATTAAATATTTAAACAAAACGTCTTCATACAATTTTTCAAACTGTATATATTAGGTTTGTGTCAAAATAATGTGGTTTTTTGGACGTTCAAATTGCACCAAACAAATACATTTGGTATTTAAAAATATTGTATTATATTATTTTATTATACCAGTTATTGTCTGTAAAATTAAATAAGTTTTATATATATAAAATATATATATATATATATATACACACACACATATATATATATGTATGTGTGTGTGTGTGTGTGTGTGTGTGTGTGTGTGTGTGTGTGTGTGTGTGTGTGTGTGTGTGTGTGTGTGTGTGTGTGTGTGTGTGTGTGTGTTAGTAGAGAAATCTGATATTGCCTGGGGTCTAAATTTCTTTGAATTACATTAATTACAAGAAAACAATAAAAATAAGTTTACAATTGGGAGAAAGTCCAACTAAAATAATTTTATGGCGGCTTTGATTCGAACACAGAACATATGTCAAACTAGATAATCTTATTCTGTAATGGCATTGCAGTAATCGGTGACTCACAGTTGCCACAAAACTACTGTTCGATAGTTAAAAACTGAAAGGAGTGTGTGTTCATTTTTATATTGTAGGGATTAAGGTATGTTTTTAGCTAAGTTATTCGTTTAAGTAACTGAATAGCATACGGTAAAATAAGTCACTTCAATTTTCTGGCACGCAAAATGATATAGAAGTTTGTGTTAATAAACTTGTGAAGATATCCTTAGAGACTATAAAGAGTGTCTTTATATTGACGTAGCAAGATATAAAAAAGTATGAAAATGCTCGAAACGAGTCTGATTAATTTATCCCTTACGATGAATCGAGAAGGTATGGAAATTACTCGAACTTACAACTAATATGGCGATTACATAAGCATTCCTGCCTGATAATTACGTTGATACACCAGTTTTATGTCATACACGTGAGGATAAGCAACGTTGAGCATGATCAGTACTATAATTGGCGAATATTTCCGAAGTCCAGGTGCTGTAAGTGCTATTCACGTATCTCGGCATTGATTCCAGTTAGTCCTGGGCCTCTTTTCATTGGAGCGAGTCAATGGCGATTCAGAAGAAATGCAGCTGGAGATTAAGAAATCCTGCGTTCCGTATTATACGCGCAGCTCCCCTTACAAAGGTGTCCATTAACTCTTGATACCGAACGGACGTATCGCATTAAAAATTTGGATAAACGCACAGGAGGATCCGTGATCTATCTTACGGAGTTCCTTGGATTACAAGCTTTACCTGTTATAAATAGACAGTTCTTATTATATACATACATCTATCAACTATATTCACGTTTATATCTTTTCTGAAAACGGTCTTACAACTTGGCTGGCCAATGATCTAATGTTCTGCCTGCGTGTGAACAGGTATTCGCCAAGTCTGCTAACGTTTCCCAATCTCGTGACATTTCACAGGAAAGTAAACATTTCCAAAATTAAAATTCGTGACATACTCAAGAATTTCTGTTTAAACCGTTTCAAACGAATTCTAGCATACCTTATCCCCCCTTCTACAGCACTTAGTTGATAGTTGGCTTGTTTATCAGAAAGTGTAAGGGTTCGATGATTGCGAGGTACTAAATGCAATTTGAGATAACGAGGAAAGCAGTGTGTTTATTAATATGTTATTGAAATCGATTGTGCTGGTACCATGCACGTTTCGATATCGCTAAATGGAACCTTCAAGAAAAGAGAGACGACATGTAAAGCTATAGAAATGCTACTCGTACACTTTACAATACAGGCATTGTTATTTGAGACCCATTTTTCTTCTAGGATATTTGAAAACATGTACTATATATACACATATATTAGTCTCGCAAGTAACTGCGAGACAAACAAAATGTTACTTAGAGACTACTATTGTGTAATCCAGCGTAGGGTACCGGTAGAAAAAATAAAAAATTAATTTAATTGAGACATACTTATTGAACATTTTCTGAAATAGTACAATAATTACCTTGACATTCTTCTGTTTAGTTTAAGATATCATTTTCAGATATTTTGATACTAATACCGTTATTAAAAAAATAAAAATTGCCGGATTTTAGTTTCATCAGAATTTTCCACAACGTAAACAAACCACTATTCGTACTACCATAATAACAGCAACAGAGAGAGAGAGAGGGAGAGAGAGAGAGAGACAGACAGACAGACAGACAGAGAGGGGGGCTACTGTTCAGAATTTGTGTAAAATATTACATAACTGATTTTTCCCCTATTTTTGATTATCCGTTACATTACTACCGGTGATTTTGTGGCCTGTCAAGAATATATATTATGAATATATTATTATCATTTTTAATTTTGTAACTGGCTGTAACATTTTCTTGCATTATTTACAACTTTTTGTAAATAATGCAAGATATATTTTCAACTACAACGTAAACAAACCACTATTCGTACCACCACAATAACAGCAACAGAGAGAGAGAGGGAGAGAGAGAGACAGACAGACAGAGAGGGGGGGCTACTGTTCAGTATTTGTGTAAAATATTACATGTAACATTTTCTTGCATTATTTTCAACACGTAAGCGTACTATTTTTTGTTGTTGTTTGTTTACAAATACTGTGTCAATAAAATTCTTACTTTCTTTTATATTATTAAGAAAATAATAGCGTGTTACAATTAGTGCATGAGCACCAACATTTTTACTATAAGGGACTTACGTAGGACTTAGGCACCGCCAAAAATGGCCGCAAAATCAAGTTGTTGTTGTTTTTTAAAACTAAATTACATTTATTAAAATTCATTATTTCTGAGTAACTTTTTTTTTCCAGAAAGATAAAACCCTGAATGTTATCATATTGAAAACAGAATAATGTAAACCTTTTTCTACTATTTTTAATTCAATTTTAAATGTTAAATTTTCCCAAAAAGTTAACAATTGACATTTTTTGTCTTGCACAAAAAACGTACTTAAATATTTAAAAAAAAGGGTTTTTGAAATAATTAATTTATTTATTTATTGTCTAACTAAGATTTAGGATGATTTTCTAAGAGAATATGCAAAAATATTATAATATAAGTACCTGAATTTCAAATAATTCCACTTATTCATATAGGTAACCAAATATTTCGCGTCGACGTAGAATTCAGATCGACTCTGTTTACGTTTTCTTTTGATCATAAGAAAACTATGGAATACCAAACAGGCCAAAAAAACTTATTTTTCAGTGACGAAAATTTCAATGTATTATTAAGCTGAGGCTGGCCAGTACCAGATGGGTGACCATTTGTATGATTTTGGTTTTTAATGTGTATGTGTGTGGGGGCCAGGCTCCCCAAAATGGGGGGGGGCAATTTAAAGCAGAATAAAAAAAAATTATTTCAGCGCGTTTGGTCCACCGTAGTCGAAAGGCGGCAAACGTTTTCAAACGAGATCGAAAAAAATGATGCTATTTTTAACACAAAGGGCACAATATTTATCGAATTTTTTTTTGCATCGATTATTCAAAGCATGCCCTGTTTAATAATGGTCATGCATTATTCGGCTCGCTAAAAAAAAATTGTTAATTTATTAATCAAAAATTTTAAAATGGCTTTTTTCGTATAAATATTAAAAAAAAATTTTTTTTGTTTTGCTTAACTTAAATTAATTATTTTACTTAACATATTCACCGAATTTCACACTTCAAAACTCAAAAGCGGGATAATTAAACACAATCGAAGTTCTGATATTCAGACGTCAAAATAAGGTATTCAAACAATTTTTTTTTAATCTATAATTCTGTCCCTTACAACAACACAATATGTTTTGTTCAGTTTCAGATGATTATTTTAAGCATATTTGTTCCCGTTTCAAAACAAGGGGGGGTTTTGTAAGCAAAAAAATATATATATAAATATCGTTTATGAAAAATAAGTACACTGTTATAAAGCTCATTCTTCTCCTAATAATCGCTGAAAATTTCGTATTGATCGGATAATTACCTGATTTTTGGTAGATTTTTAAACAGACGGTCCGTCAAAAAGTACTGACCTGCCCCCCCAGTTTTGGCGGTGCCTAGGGACTCCTGGGACTTACGTAGTACCCCCCTGGAGTAAATGTGGTATTGCGGTGATTTTGTGGCCATTCAAGAATATATTATGAATGATGGCAATAAAAAAGTATATGATAAAATTGCTGAAAAAGCTAGAAAAGCTGAATATTATTGAAAAAATAAAGATAAAATAAAACAAAGAGTTCAGAATTATAAAAAAAAACTCAAAGCGGTACATAATGATACTTATAAAAAAAAGCAAAAGGAGTCAAATAAAAAATATTTCAATAAAAATAGAGAAAAAATGCATGCGAAAATGGCCCAGTATTATAAAAAAAATAGAGAAAAAATTTGTGCAAAAGCATATTATAACAAATATAAAAATAAACATAGAAAAAAAGCATCTAAATTTACTTGCAAATTCGAAATGTCAAGCAAAGATGCTAATTTCCATCGACACAATGAAAATCAAATTAATAACAGTGACTACAGAATATCAATGACTCGTCTGCGTAGAATCGAAGATGGCTGTCCAGACTCAGCTCAGAAATTGGAATATGCTAAAAGATTGCACAACAATTTGTCTGATTTGAGTCCGAATTTGACAATTGCTCAAATGAGGAAGAAATTGGATAGTTTCCAAAGTTGCAAAGGTATGCATTCTGATAGAATTTATTGCTGTGGCCAAAGTGATTGCACGGACAAGCTGGCCCTGGTGAAACTCTTGTCACCACACTCGCAACACCTGAGAACAGTGATCAGAAAAATATATCGATTATTGTCGATTGGAACATGGCTTAACAAATATGACATCGCAATACTTGAAGGGGACTGGTCAATATATAGTGAGTTAATTTACCAGGTTAGCAGGGATGCTACTATTTCTGACCTTTACAATGAATCCTTTTCAAATGAAAATGAATTTCACACTGAGGTTTATGTTACAACAAAATATGCCAATTTGTAATCTGTAGATCATATGAGCAATCATTACATCAAAATGCTCCATATTTGTCTGAAATGACAAATTATGAAAGTATTAAGAAAAAAATTAAAGATGCTATTGAAATAAGCAAAAAAATAGAGCAAAAATCTAAAAATTATTAAAATGAAAATAACGCTGATGATGATCAAATTGATTGCGATCCTAATATGGCTAAAGAGGCAGATAAAAATGAAGCTGATTTGAATATGCCTCAAATCAGAAATGTTACTGAAGTTCAAGTTATAGAAAATGAGCAAAAATTGAATTTCATTCAAAAAGAAATTTATTATGAAATTATTTCCAAACTTGAGCAACAAAATCTTCATTGGAATGAGGAAAACCCTATTCACAGGTGCAATTGTGACGATTGTCCACAAATTCTCAAATTTATTAATGGTTTTGTGGAGGTGGGCAAATCTTTTCTGATCAATGCACTGGCAGATAAAATTACTCTCACATATCCTGCCATCAATGGACCCAGTGTAGTTATTTGTGCTCCTACTGGTGTCAGTGCTTACATTTTGAAAGGATCTACATGCCATAGAGTCTTTCAACTAAATGTGCAGCATGGTTCTACACCTAAATATGAACCATTATCAAAGGATAAAATAAAAAGTTTGAGAACCATGCTTGGATATGCGAGATTATTCATTATTGATGAAATAAGCATGGTTAGTCACTTGCAATTAGAATTTATTCACCAACGTTTGCAAGATGCTTTTGGTGATATTAGGAAACAAGTGTATCCATTTGCAAACATGTCAATTGTTGCATTTGGTGATTTATTTCAGCTTCCACCTGTTAATGAAAAACCTGTATTTTCCAAAATATCTATTCAAGATGCTAGAAAATCAAATTTGGGAATTGCTGGTATAAATTTGTGGTCATATTTCGATTATGATGAATTGACCATAAATGTGCGACAAAAAGATGACAATGAAAACTTTGTTAATATTCTTAACAGAATAAGACTTGGGTCACCAACTGATTAGGATATTGAGATCTTGAAAAGGCATCGAATCAATCCTAAACAAAAAGCAAATATTGATCAAGTTACTGATCTTTTGCAAAATTTGCAAAAGAAAATGCATATTATTTGCATTGTACCCACAAATGAATCTGCTGAGGAATTGAATTATAAAATGTTGAAAAAAAATAATATTCATATCATTGAAATTTCAGCAGCTGTTTCCAACTTAAGACAAAAAACCGTAACAAAAAAAAAATCAAAACAGACACCAAAAACTTCTAAACTTAAAAAAGATTTCTGACACAGCTGGACTTGAAACTGTGCTTAAAATTGGAATTGGTGCTAGATGCATGTTGCGTCGAAATATTGATATTGAAAAAGGAATTTGCAATGGTACAATGGGTACAGTCACTGAAATACAAATGAAAGATGGCAAAGTTGTTGATGTGACTGTAAAATTTGATCATATGCAGTCAATGTTGAATTTGTGCAAGCTGACTATGAACTTCTCCTGGACTCTTTGTGACTAGATCTCAAATACCTTTGTCACTCAGCTATGCTTTAACTGTCCACAAAACCCAAGGTATTTCAGTCGATGGTATCATTGTTGACTTGGGATCTGATGTCTTTTCAGATGGAATGGCCTATGTAGCTTTGTCACGTGCTAGAAAGCTGTGCAATGTCTATTTGATTGACCTTGACCCTCATAAATTGACCATGTGTAACAAAAGTGCATGGACTGAATATAATAGATTGAGGGCCAAAAGAGACAGGGTTGATTTGCCACCGCTTCCTCCTTGTTCTGTTATGCCTCAAAGTCTGTCATTGTACAAACAGACTTATAAACGAAAAAAAATAATCGTTATGGATCATGATTTGAAGCAAAAACATAATAGTCCAAATAGAAAATGGCTGAAAATAGACAATTCAATTTTTCAAAATAATTTGGACCTCAAATTGATCAATGAAAGAAATGCTTGTTTTGCTAACAGTATTGTTCAGACAATTTGCCACCTTTCTTTGTTGTCTAACATCATTAAAAGCATTCCAAACATTGATTTGCCAATTCAGCAATTAAAAAGATTGCTTGTCCCTGGCACTCACAGTGTTGCTGATCTTAGAGAATCAATCGGAGGCGTTTTTAATAGTGGCCAACAAGAATGTGCTATTGCATTTTGGGAATTTTTGATAAACAAGTGCCCTGACAGTGCCAAACAATTATTCACTTTTGAAGAAAGTAAAGTGATGAAATGTCTTAGAATATACAAACAAAACTGCCAAAGACTACAAGATAGTGAATGTAATTGCACCTTTAAAGTTGGCTGTGGGTTCCAAACCTTGCAGATTGCTGGAATACCACAGAGATTAGTTATTCAACTTCATCCTACTGATGGTCGACAGCAATTTAAAAGTTTGCTCAAAACTGATGCTTCAGTGCTCAAACATTGTATCAAATGTCAGCAAAATACTGAGCACTTGGAAAATGTCACTAGAACGTTTCCTACTGCAATGAAATATTTGTGTGTTCAAATAAATAGATTTATGTTTGAAAATTATAATCCTCGGCGAATTAATGCTGAAATTATGAATTTCAGTACAAAAAAACAAAATATTTTTGGAACAAATTTCAAAGTAAAAACAGCTATTCTGCACACTTTGAATAGAGTCGATTTTGGGCATTATACTTGCATTGTTAGAAATAATATTAAGTGGAATATTGTCAGTGACACTAACTTTTCTAATAATGTCAATTTTCCTTCCAAAATGTCCAATATTGTTGGCATTTTTTTTGAAAAAATATAAAGGAAGCAAACATTTGATAAAAACAAGGTCATACATTCAATAGGAATAAACATTGGTGGTTTTCGCTTTTAAAATTCAACCATCACCTAGGCATGGCATGGGGCTGTAACTGTTACTCTGCAGGCGAACAATAGCACTGTTATGAATCATAACTAAACTGGAGACACGATTTCTGCTTCAAGAGATAAATGTAATATAAAATTTTAACCGGAAAATTATTTTACTGAAAACTATTGATCAGTATTACACTCTAAAAAGGAAGATACTAGAGTTAAAAAAACAACAATTTTATTTACACTCAAGCAATTCAAAATTTATCTCAAAACTGACTCTTCAATTCGCAAATATTGTCAACAAAATACTGAGCATTTGCAAAAAGCCACTAGAAATAGAATTTTTCTACTGCAATGGAATATGTGTGTGTTCAAACAAATAGATTTTTATTTTAAAATTACGATCCTCAATGAATTAATTCCGAAATTATATATTTCAATAATTTTTTTTTGCAGAAATTTCATTGTAAAACCAGATATTCTTCACTTTTATGAAAGTCGATTTGGGCATTTTACTTGCATTATTTAGAATAATAACAAGTGAAATATTATCAGTGACACCAATATTTCATATAATTTTAATTTTCATTCCAAAATGTCGTCCATCAATATTGGCATTTCTTTTGAAAAATATAAAAGAAACAAATAATTGAGAAAAATCAGACCATATATCCAATCGAAATAGCAAAAACATGAGTGCTAACCTCCCAATCAGCGTGGTATGGGGCTATAACTGTATCCCTGCAGGCGAACGATAGCACTTTTATGAATCACTTAAATTCAGAATTTAAAACAAATTTCTGTAAAAAAATTTTATGTAATACTTTTCCTGTGATCATTAGCATGTTCTATTAATTAATAAATATAATTCTATTATATTTATTGTTGCTTACGTTGTTGATGAATAGAATTTTAAAAAGTTAGGTATTTTCTTGAAAAAGGATTTCGGCCTCAACAGAAAGATGTTCAACAAAATGTTTAACCATAAAATTTACCAAAAACTATTAATATTAAACTATAAAAAGAAAGATACTAGAATTTAAGCAAAAAATATTTTATTTCAACTCAACCAGATGTGCCTTATGCACTAATAAAAATGCAATTGGCATTTTGTTGAACTTTTTAAGATTTTAAATATTTATAAATTTTCTCATTATAAAAAACGATTATTATATTGATTATAATTTTTTGACAGAATAAATAAAATGAATTGCATAAAAAACATTAGAAGACAAATTTTTAAATCATAAGATCAATCTAAAGTCACTAAATTATCAATAAAGTTTGTCATAATAATACATTTATTAGATTAATTTTAATTTGGAAAGATAGAAGTACAGTTAAAACATCCAGAATCAGCGAATTCATTAAATTTTATCATAACAAAAACGATAGTTTTATTTCAATGCTATTGATAAGAAAATATTTGTTTTACTTGATTAAAATTAATTAAACATAGATTATATCTGTAGTATATAAATATTTTTTTTATAATGAAACAATTTATTAATTTTTGCTAATTTACGATTTTTTCATTGCCGGTTTTTATTTTGCAAATTAAAAATAATCCAATAATCTTTTTTGATAATGAAAAAATGTGCTGACACTTAAGTGATTTAAAATATTTGAATATTTTTTTAAATGAACAATAAATTAAAATCAATTTACTAAATAATCATTTTTTTTCAAGATTTATTTACACAATTTACTAATATTTATTGATATAATTGGATAATTTTGCATTGTTCTTCTAAAGTTTTATATTCGTTTTATTTCTTCTGTCAAAAGATTATAATCAATATAATAATCGTTTTTTATAATGAGAAAATTTATAAATATTTAAAATCTTAAAAAGTTCAACAAAATGCCAATTGCATTTTTATTAGTGCATAAGGCACATCTGATTGAGTTGAAATAAAATATTTTTTGCTTAAATTCTAGTATCTTTCTTTTTATAGTTTAATATTAATAGTTTTTGGTAAATTTTATGGTTAAACATTTTGTTGAACATCTTTCTGTTGAGGCCGAATTTTTTTTTCAAGAAAATATATATATATATATATATATATATATATATATATATATATATATATATATATATATATATATGCCAACAAATAATAAAATGGTATGAATATCATGAAAAACAATGCTAATAATCTTCGGATTCTTTATGAGCTTAAGTAATCATGCCTATTTTTTCGTTTGTGTTCACGTAAATGGGTCGTATTTCTTCGGATTTGTCAGATGGAAAATATTTACAATATTTGACAGAGAAATCATGATTGTATTTGTGCTACTAAACAGTTTCCTCAACGCATTAAGCATTTTAACATGCTGAAAGAAATAAACGGAAAGATGCTCGACATCATTGATTTAATATATATATATATATATATATATATATACATATATATATATATATAAATATATGTATGAATGATTAACTGGAGTCATGTAAACATATTTTAATGTATTAATAGCGTCTTATCTAATATTATTGTATGCAAGACAAAGTATACAGTATAGTAATATATTTTACTATACTGTCTTCTTTGACTTTTTATTTGACTATTTTCTTTTACTATAATTTATTCTTTTTCTTGCACACGATACAAACAATTTTTATATTTGAAATTTAACGTTTTTAAATCTGAAATTTTGAATTCCTAAATTATATATATATATATATATATATATATATATATATATATATATATATATATATGTGTGTGGGTGGGTGTGTGTGTATATATATATATATGCATATATATATATATACATATATATCGACATAACTATTTTTATCGGTTTACCTTGAACACTTTCCAAGTGAAACAAATTTTGAAATGATTTGCATATATTATTATTTACTTTTTTAAGCGAGATTTGCCTATCAGAATACATTAGTGAAAGATGAGATTTTAATTCAGTGAACTAATGGCGGTGAATTTTTACACGACATTTTTCAAAAACAAAGTAAAAGAAGACAGTCATGTTAGAAAAGCAATTTCAAACCCATTCATTATGCGCTCGACGGACGCGCCTGTTATTTTGTTTGTGTTTCATTTTAATGCCTTGCGTTGTTATTACCATGAGTAAACCATCCTACAGGAAGTTATTAGGCCTCAGTCGCTCTCACGCGCTAGATTAACTGCGCGATAAAATTCGAAAGGTCACCAAAATCAATAACAGTAAGAAAACGAAATAGACGGAGAAATAAAAGAAGAAAAGAACGCAACAGTACAGGACGAAGATAATAGCAGAAGTAGAAGGAAAAAATGAACAAGAAGAAAATGTTGAGGATGATTAAATAATATTAATAGAATGAGAAAAAGTAAAATGAAAAAAAAGGATTGGATATAAAAGGAAGTAACAGAGGAAACCAGAACAAAGATTATGAAAAGAAAGAAGAAACACAACAATATAATTACTAATATAAGAAAGGATAACGGAAATAATGGGACTATTAGTAAGCGTTAAGATAAGAAAAAAAGTAATGGGACTAGTAGTAAGCATTAAGATAGGAAGAAAGTAAAAAAAATAATGTCAATAATAAATATAGAATAAATTACAAATGAAAGATGCAATAATAATGAAACATAAGAGTTAACGTATCCTTCTACCGCTCCAGTTGATATCTCACTGCTGAATCAATTTTCTATCTATATAAAACCCAAGTACGTCAATAATGGAGTACTGCTGCAATATCTTTGCAGGTGCTGTTAAAACAGCCTATCATGCCTTGACAGAGTACAAAATAGACTTCGTAATCTAGTAGGGGGTGTCCTTTTCTTTTGCTTGCAATCTATCTCCCACAGACGGGACGCTCGAGCCTGTCGTTGTATTATCTTTATTTCAATGCAAAATGCTCGTCTGAGCTCCAATCTCTGCCCCCATCGGCAATCCTTCACGAACAACACCGGTCTAGCTGAAACCATTGTCAGTAATTTTACCCATTCTTTATCTGTGTCTAAATCAAAACGTAGATTCCATGAACAAAGCTTCTTTCTTAGAAGTGCACGCCTGTGGAACTCTCTTCCCTTTGCCTGTTTTCCACCTGACTACAACTTGGATGTCTTCAAGTCCAACATAAACAAGTTCCTGATAAACCGTCCCCTTAAGTAAGACAATATATTAGATTCCCATTACTAACAAGTACTATGATATTGCTCCATTGATTACTGCACACGCAATAACCCATAACCCCGAGTGGCCTCCGGGCCTTGATAAGTGGTGACTTCCCTGTAAAAAAAACTCATAATACTAATATAATTATAAGAAAAAAGGAACCGAAGAAAAATAAAGCAGATATTACTTAGGATAAAAAAGAATCACAAAAAAAATGGATAAGAAAAAAAAAATATAATAAAGAAACCAAAAAGATACAACATTCAATAATAATTAGAAGGTGAAACATAATTAAAAAAAACAATGAATATAATAATATGATATCATATATGAATCACCTGTAAAATAGTAATCATGAGATTAAAAATAATATTAATGTACGTATGCGGAAACGCGACGAAAAATTAAGCAGGTATTACTAGAGTGACGATAGGAAAAACTCATATTAATATAATAAGATTGGTGAGCAAAATATATACAAATACATATAACCAATCAGGAATATATATATATATATATATATATATATTATGTATATATATATATATATATATATATATATATATATATATATGAATTGGAACAAGTATTACAAGAAAAATAACAGGAGAGATTATTATGTTCCTATTTTGAAATGAAAAACGAGTATACTAATAAGGTTTAGAAATAAAGAATACTACCACCATCAATAATAATAATAATAATAATAATAATAATAGAAATTTATAAAATGAGAATGAAGAAATCGTCGTCATCATCATCATCATCATCATCATAATATCAAAAATAAAAATAATTAAAATAATAATATAATAAAATATAATATTAAAATAATAATGATAATACAAATAAGATAGTAATCATGAAATATAAATAATAATAATATTAATAAAATAATGAGATATTATTAAAATAATAATAATAATAATAATAATAATAATAATAATAATAATAATAATAAAACAAAAATAACAATAAAAAAAATATTAGTAATAATGATAATATTAATAATATGACGATGGAGATTAAAATAATAATAAGAAGAAAAAGAAGAAGAAGAAAAAGAAAAAGAAGAATAAGAAGCAGAAGAAGAAGAAAATGAAGAAGAAGAAGAAAAAAAGAAACTGGAACAACGAAGGAGGCAGTGGAAAAGAAGATACAGAAAATGTGTCATTACTGCTAAATCAATTGGCCGAACTGCATCGAAGCCCAATCTCTATTTTCACCGTTGCTCTGAAACGACTTCCGTTGTTCAGCGTTCGCGTAAAATCAATTATAAAAGACTGTATTCTGATGAGATATTCTATATTGGAATTTGAAATTGTTCAATTGCAAATCTAAAAGAAATGTATTGAGAATGCCTCCGCGTCTTTACTCGTGTTTACATTTCCATTGGTTGTTTAGTAATTTCTTTTAAAAGAAAACACTTTTTGTCGTCACTTTATTTGTGTATTTCTATATCTACCGATCGACAATCAGAATGACCGTTGTGCTTGCCTATTTCTTTTTTCTTTCACGTATAAAATGATACGATGCTTATAATCAGGTCCGTTAGAATCTGTATTTATGGTTTCTGTAAAAAAAAGAAAGAAATCAAAGTGATCGATAATGAAAAAAAAAGATGCGAGGTGTCTCTACGTTAGTTTCACAAAACTAATTAGAAAATAAATGAAATAAACCATTAATAAAATCACATTTGACTGAAAGAAACTGCGTTGCATTAGCAGTCTATTAATAGTCTATTAATTTGATATTGCATGATATTGATAGTTTTCTCATACCTTTTCTAGTCTGTTGATATATTTATCAATTATGAATTACACTTTTACAAAAAAAATATTATTTGCTCTAAAATGGTGTACTCTTGCAACATTTGGGTAGGAGTTGCTCGACTCGCTCTATCCAGACTTGATAGAATACACAACCTGTTCCGTAACATAGTAACTGATGACTTTTATTTTTCCTGGAACCTCTCTCCTGCAGAAGAATATTTGCGGTCTGTCTCTGCTCTATCGTTATTTTCCTGTAAAGTGCTTGAATGAACTCCAAACTATGGTATCCCACAAAAAAAAAAAAAAAAAAAAAAAAAAACTAGACTAGCTTCAACTCTTATAAACAAGTTTCCACGATCAAAGCTTTTTTTCTTAGAATTTTCTGCCTGTGGAACACTGTTATGCTGCCCTGCTTTCCAGTTGAATACAATATGGTTACATTTAAATCCAATTTAAACGCCATTAACTATTACTACACTACCACCTTATATTTATTAACTTTTATCTGCGAGTGGCCTTCGGGCCTTTGTTGCTGCTGTTATTATAGTATTTGTTGAGCACCTTTTATTCATTACTGGAGAATCCAATGGTTATTGCTGGCATTCGTTTCCACATTGAAATTAGTTCTAGAACGACAGCGGGTAGCTTCCCGGAGGATAAAGGACCTTTGCCAGATTCGCTAAGTAGAAAGTGAAGTTGCGCATGCGCGAAACGCCTGTTTAGTAAAATTCAATATTCAGTTCGTAAAAAAAAAAATCAATATCCCTTCTGCTACTGATGATGCTGAGCATCATTCCTCCATTTCGTATTAGTTGTATGCTAATTGTAGGTATTCGTGTCCCTGGTATCTTTCTAGTTAGAATTATTTCTAGACATACATCGGGAGACGTGTGTCAACATTGCGCAGTCCGACTTGTTTTCTTAGAAAAAAAAGTGAATTCAAACATGTTTCTTTATTGGAGGCTGGGGCCGTTTTCTTCTTAATCAGCTACCTAATTTTCTTAATGCTACTATTATAGTTATGTCGTGTTTTTTCGAGTCACCTTCTAATCCTTCCTTTCTAATAGTTGCATGTTTTTATATATGATCTTCAATGCCCTCTAATATTTTTTATATTATTCTTCGTTTCTCATTAAAAAATAAATTAAATTAAATTAAATTAAATATATTTAAAATTAGCATTTTTTTTTTCAGTTTTTTAGGCTGGCAGTTAATTTGTTTTAGTCTAACATTTTCACACTTTGTCTATATATATATATATATATATATATATATATATATATATATATATATATATATATATATATATATATATAAAGTAAGTTATAAAATATATACATGGCGGTTAAGCTACACTGAATATTCCGCGTATCATCCACTCTAGGACTCTTCAGCCTTATGCGAGTCCTAGAGTGAATGAAACGCGGAATATTCAGTGTAGCTTAACCGCTATATATATTTTATAACTTACTAACTAGCTCTACATACGTATTAAGCACGTTTGAAGTAAATACTTAAAGTTTACGCATAAATTTATACTTTCGTATATACATTTTATGTGAGTAAATAAAGTATATATATATATATATATATATATATATATATATATATATATATATATATATATATATATATATTCTAGCAGAAGACCCGACGTTGTCAGGAATGAAATAAGAATCAATGGATGTTCTCTATTTGCAGTAATCTATTGTCATCGAAATCGATGAAATTGCCCAAGTCTATCTCAAATCGTCGGATTTCCTGGTTTAAATGGAAACAATATTGTGCGCCGAAGCAGAAACTAAATATGCCTTTCTGTAGTGGCTTACTTCGTAAGACATTGCACTGTTGAGAACACACGGTGGATTTATGAATTTACAGAAATAGAATGTCTTGAATTAAAGTTTTAAATTTTTGGTATGTTCGAAGCAGAAACATATATAGTCATCAATAAAACAAGTTTTCATTTTATACACTTATATTGTTCGGTGATAAAGCAGCTGAAATGTGTTTGCGATATTTAACTTTATCCGGTATTAACTTTGTTCAAATTTTAACTGTTCCTTCTTTTATCGAATTTTTGATTATAGATAAACGATTTTGGATTGTTTCTTATATAAAATCTATCTAACAACACTACAAGAGAGTTAAAGTATATTTGCGTTGAATTTCATAAAAACCCGACTAGTCCTTTCGTAGTTGATAAGGGACTAACTCACAAATGCATACACAGTGTTCTCTGTCTATTCTCATGTATATCTATCTATCTACATATATATACACACATATATATATATATACATGTGCGTGTATTGCAAATAAACGTACGCACACACACCCCCCCACACACACACACATATATATATATATTTAAAATAAACGTACATTTGTATAATATAATGTAGTGGATTATATACACACACACATATATATATATATATATATATATATATATATATATATATATATACATATATATGTATATATAATAGTTCATATGAATATATGTGTAGATTAATTTATATGTGCGCGGATGTATCTATTTTATGCTGCAAATTTTATACTTTCTGTATACGTTTATGTATAGTTAACATTTTGTTATCTTGCAATCAATTTTCCCTCTATTCGCATCGAGTCCTTTTCCACCTCCATTCGAATATCGTAATGGCGCTTCGATTCCTATTTACTTCGTTAATCAGTCTCCATGATTAGTCTACCTTCATAAAATTCAATCTCGTTTTCTTTTCGTTCTTGCTTTCCCATTTTACAAGAAAAAACATTCCAAGACTGATTGAAACATTATAAACATCAAAATGAAGTTTTAAACCGTAATTAAATGCTCGTTTCTTTGTCGAGACTCGTTAGGAATAAGGAAAAAATATACAATTGGATTTTTCAAAACCAATCATAGAGTGTATTATAATAATCATCATTCTTCTCTCGATGCCTTCGTTCACTCCTGAAAGACAAAGGATACTCCATGTAGGGGTAGCTGCGCGGGTTACTGTGATGCAAGGGTTGCGCAATCTCTAACCACACCTCTCCAGAATCGGCACTGTTTAAGGTCATGGTGGAAGGTGAAGCGGAGAGCACATATATCACCTGAAAGTCGTAAATGGTCAACCATTTAGTATTGATAAGTTTCATAATTGCTTAGCTTCGGTGATTCAGCGGAAGCCGGTGGGTCATCGTCATTATGTATCTTTTTTTCTGTATGTATTTTTGAAATGATTCTATTTTGGTTAGCACTTAATGGTGTAAAAAAATCTTCACATCCATTGTCTTCTTGGACGTTAAAAGATGAAACTAATATAGTAACGAAACTTGTCTTTAGTGCAGTACTCTTTACTCATATTATATACGATCAACTAATCATATATTCATATACGTTGACATTTTTAAAAAAATATGCAATTTATGAATAATAGAAATACGCATGGAAATTCCACGGTAGTTAAAACACTCACCACTCACATCGGCAAACACCTTCTGGTCAGATAAGCAAACTATTAAAATTAGAATGCCCTTCGATAGTATAATAATTGGAATATTAATTCGGGTCAGACAGTGAATAAAAACAAACTTTTTTGTGGGCAAATATGGAAAACTAAGAAATAGAACTATAATGAGCTGCGTTAATTGAATTAAAGTGACTTGTAAATCAGTAATAATTATGTCAATATTATTTCTACATAATCTGATAATTTTACATGTTATTAATAACAGTTGACAGAAACATGCTACGTGTTAACTTTTTGCAAATTTACCATAGTGGTTATAAAATGGGGTTAAATTTGCTAATGATTTTTCATGATGAAATAAAGCAGTAAATAGTATGATTAGTGGGAAGTTAATTTATTTTTATTTCGGACTATTATTCTCATCTTTATTAGTTGTTGTTTGTCATCTTTATTGCTTGTTGTTTTTCACGACGTTTCGGCCAACTATTCCTCGGCTTGCGTCAGGTGGTAACCGTGACAGATAGGAACTTCGAATCTCCTAACTGCATTCTACGCAATCACTGTCATCCGTAGATGTTGTTGTCTCACCACGTTTTGGCCAAGTAATCCTCTGGCACATTTTGAGTAGGATTGATACTGCTATCTTAAGACAATGTCTATCTGGAACTATAGAGATTCAACGTCTCTATCAAGTGCGCCTCAGGCCTTGAAGGGCGATCAAGGTTGGATTCTTTGATCTTATAGATCCACGTTTATTTTATTTATTATCTGATCTTCTATGGTCGGGTCCGTACCGATTGGTATATATATATATATATATATATATATATATATATATATATATATATATATATATATATATATATATATATATATATTATTCCTTAATTGGAATTAATGTTTGAGATGAGCATATGAAATAAAAATAAATTAATATATATAATGCTCATCTCAAAGATTAATTCCAATTAAGGAATAATATATATACCAATTAGTGGGAAGTTGTAAAGAAATAAAAGGGAGGTTACTGCAGATTACATAGCAACACTTGAACTATATTTCATAAATATGTTTTTTATTTTATTATTATATTTAATGTTTGGATTTTTTAAAGGTGTTTCAGTTATCATAATTATCATTTTTTAAACTTCTAATCACATCTTTTTTTATTGTCTTTGCAATAGATATTGATTGCTTGATTTCCGTTAGATGATTTTTTTTATTGTTATGATTATACCAATTATTTTGATTTTACTCTAATGTGGATTGTTGACTTGAAAATGAGTATTGCTTTTCTGGCTTACATAATTTTTATTCAATAGGATAATAGGGTAGTATTCAGGATTGAAATAATAGGTTAGTATTCAGGATTGAAATCACCCTTTAAAAGGCTGATATCAACTCTTAATTTTGTAAAGACTCTGTTTGCAAAGATCTAGTGCATTGTTTTTTAAAATGTATTAGCTCAACACAATCAATTTTAATTTGGAAACAAAAACGTTTCCTCTTTTATTTCGAATAAACCCAAAACTTATACATTGTAGCAGAGAATATTGTTAATAAATTCATTTATTCATGAATTGTAAGCATACAATATCTAAAATATTTTCTAATTTTATGAAAATAAAAGTCTCGATATCTATGTGAAATAAGTGTTCCTTTATATCTTAGTGAAGCTTTTCAAATAGAAAGGAAATATCTCTTGAATAGTTTATTAATAAAAAAATGTTCAAATGACACAAAATTTTATTGGAATTATGAACCTTTCGAAAAATTGTCAAACACTTTTTTAAGTTTAAGAATACCTGAAAACTCGTTTTATTCACTGCACATAATATTTTCAAAAATCTCCTAAAACCACGCGAATAGAAGATACAAATGAGAAACATTTTTATTCAAATCCAACTCTAAATATATCCAATGATTTGTTGAAAATCAGAAACATTTGTCTCATTTTAAAATTTCAATAAAAACTCATAGATTGAATTTCAGAGATATAAACAATTAGTTCCTTATCTTTTTCTTAAAATGATGACGATAATTATAAACTATAATAATTAGTTTACTAACCTACATAAACTAGGGTTTCATGCTTAAGCTAATGAGGTGAATTCCTCAGATAATAATAGAAACAAAAACTACATTGATACATTGAAAATAAACATACAAAAAGCATAATAATATGTAATATGGCTATGTCATCCCGCAGACGAAAAACAAAAAATGACCAAAATGCAAAACAAATACAAATCGAACCACAAGTATTAGACAGCAACACAAATAAACAATAAACCAAAATCCGTAAGCTAAAAACAGGCATAGGGGCATCCTATGGTTCAACCCTCTTTACTCCAAAAATCTGAAGACTAACATAGCAAAGGAATTCTTTAAAATATTAGACAAAAACTTTAAAGCTCCTTATAGATACAAAAAAAATTTCAATAAGAACACGTTCAAATTATCGTACTCAACTATACGAAAAATACATCAAAAAATAATTTTTTCGAACAATAATAAAATCAATAAGATACAAAACACGGATACAGAAAATATAGCAGGCTATAACTGCAGAAGAAAAAATAGATACCCTCTACAAGGTACATGGAAAATAAAAAAAAATGTAGTTTATAGCTGCACGGCATAACAAACCACAAAGTTAAATGATGTTAATGAAAACCATAGCTCGACCACACGATTAAATAACCAATCTACCAATCAAATACACTCCAACACAGTTCAGATTAATGACACCCCTAATCGACCTGACAAAAAATACATTATATAAAACGCAATCTACCTCAGTTCCACATCCGGTCTTATCAAACATAGAATTTCAACCCATCAGCACTCTTTTCAAAAAACCCTCCCTCAAAACAAAACCTCTCTATCTAAACATATTTGGCAACTCAATGATAAGAATATTTCATTCAATCAACAATGGAAAATAGTAGGATCATATAAACCGTATACCTCGGGAAATAGATCCTGTACTCTATGCAGATTTGAAACCCTCAAGATTTTGCAATATGACGATACCAAAAACAAAACCACCCTATTAAATTCAAAGGGGGAACTAATATCGACATGCATTCATAAACACTGGTATAAATTTAATGAATATAAAACCCACCATAGATCATTAAAACCTTTTTTATTAATAATAAATCCTAGATTTTGTAATAGAATATCTTTACTAATAAGATGTGGATCATAATTCTTATTAACAAACTTACCATTATTCTGTATGTTAGTTAAATCTCTATTCAAATTTAACCCTTGTAAGTTACTAATTGTATTAATTAAAACAAATAAATAAATGAAATAAATCAAATAATTATAATATTACTAAATTTACTCGATAAAAGTATCTTATACTATACGAAAAAACAGCATAAGGACCACTTATCCCCCTTTTACCATATTACTAGACAAAACAAGATTATCTCCCTTCATTTTGAATATGTATATTTTATTTAAACCTAAATTAAGCGATGATGAAATAATAGAAACGTTAGGAACTTCCCTTTTGGGGTTTAAATTTTAAAATAAGCAGTAGAGCATGTAGAAGCTACATGCCAGATCTTAATGAATTGCTCTGAGTATTATTACGGCTTTCATAAGATGAACAATTTTTATGTACATATATATATATAAATATATAAATATATATATATATATATATATATATATATATATATATATATATATATATACCCACTTATATTTGTTGAACTTCTCTTAATAACATCTTATCATAACATTGCAGATAATCTAAACCCAGCTATGTAATTTTATTCTAACTGTTATTATTAACCAATATTACTTTACTTATCTACATCATTAATTAACTTTTTAATATTTTCTAGATTCATCTGCACTACTTAAATGCTAGGTTTATTTATGGTGTCTTTTATTTAAAAAAAAAACACCCAATATTTTGCTGATGAGGAGACTTTGTTTTCATCAAAAAGCTATATGCTAAAAGTATTGTCCTTGACTCAATGTCTGTCACATTACAACTATGGTTTTCGTAAACAGTCATACAATTGGTTTTGATGTGCTCCTTCTTATGAAACGGATTCTTAATTTTTAATTTTAATTTTGAATAATAAATTATCAATCACCTTACCAAATATGTATATATATATATATATATATATATATATATATATATATGTATATATATATACACATGTACATATGTATATATATATGTGTATGTGTGTGTGTGTTGCATCAAAAATTAATAGTAAAGGTTTCTTTAAAATAAAATTCTCTGTATGTTCATCAGTTCTATTTTAACACTGTTTCGTGTATTCTTTTTAATGTTATCACTAAAATAATTTCTGTCTTCTGAATCCAAAATAACTGTAGACGCAATCAATCATGATTACCAGAATTCAAGTTTAATTTGAAGAATGGCTTCGTCATGTCGTTTACTTTCTTCAGATTTATTGGTTATTTGTATTTCATTTTTACGTTTTGTTTGGTTAGTAATTTGGAATCGAATAGAACTAATGGCCAATTATGTCTTGACTATTTTTGTTTTAACGCACAGTCACGCGGAAGATTTGCGAGTCAATTCAGCATCCTAGATTCGTTATGTCACGAGATAGAAATCTTTTTAAATTTGTTTGTACGGTTTCTATATATTAAGCTTTTTTTTTTCAAACTTGAATACAGTTATCTTGCGCCTCTTTTATATCGTTATACGAAGATACAATTTAATTGAAAACAATTTTCTCGTTTAATGTATATATACATTATAATGTTAGTTGTGGTAACAAACAAATTAAAAAAGGGTGACTATACTATGATCTGTGGAATAACGAATTAACATCTATTTGTCGATAGATCTTGAAGCTTTAACAAAGAAAATAAATTTGAAAATAGAATATAAAGCAAATTCAGCTCTTAAATCGGAACCTTTCTATGAACCGCTGTTAAATAATTATTCCTTTTACTTGTGTGTGTATATATATATATATATATATATATACACATAGATATACATATATATATATGAGCATAAAGCATGAAGCATCCTATGTTTGTATATATATATATATATATATATATATATATATATATATATATATATATATATATATATATACATACACATAAATTTTACGAAACACATTATTCTGAGCATCGAATTCACATCAATAGAAACGAAATCGACAAATAGTTTGGTAGGGTTTGTTTGCTCCTTATGTATGAACAGATTGTGCAGAGTTTTATTATAATAGCTGTAAGTATCGAAGAAATAGGGAGCGTCGAGAAAAAATATATTAAAGAATAAACTGAATATACTTACGCATGACCGCAAACAGATAAATAAAAAAGTATATAATATTTCTTTAAGGGTTAACCAAAATATTAAGGCCCAAAAGACACTCGATGATAAGGGTAAATGGGTGTAAGTTAATCATCAGGATAACAGTGTATTACTCGTCTGTAGGTTGATTTTGGTATAATTTGATTACATTATATATATATATATATATATAAAGATATATATACATATATATATCGAAATTTTCATAACTGCTCTTATAGACTTGTCTATAAAACTATATACATATATATATGTATATATATACATATATATATATATATATATTATTGTTTATTATATTAATTATTAAGTTCCTAGATGCACTAGTGTTTTATCATTTCGGGAATCATCAGTGGAGAGTGTCACGATCAGCGCCAGTCTAGATTCGAACCTCGGCAACAGAAGTCATGTCTGGCTTCATTAGCATGCCTGAACCATTCGGCTTCCGTCAGCCGCGAGAGATACAGTTGATATTGAACATTTATTCTTATTAAATGCTTTTAACGTCAGTCAGAGTGGTGTAAAAATTATATGACGTCTGCACTGACTTTATTACAACTGAAAGTGCACAACGATAAGAAACAATTTCTTAAAGGGCTAACATTAAATACATATATATATATATATATATATATATATATATATCATGAGATTTGGGTTCAGTTTCGATTCAAGCTCATGTATCAAAGTAATATAGATATATTTTTGATTTTTTAAATCGCCACTTTACTATATATAAACATTGATAGACGATTGGCTCTATGATAATATATACGAACATTTTCAAGAATTAAAACATCAATTTAAGCGTAGTTATGGTCGGGCTTCTCCGCGCCTCCCTGCACCCTCGATACTTTTGCAGTATTAAGACTGAACATGTACAGAATGCCAACATCAATAGATTACATATGAAATGAGTTTCCTTTAAAGTTTCCGCAGGTCCACCTAGTCCTGTATGTATTGAATGTACTCGTTGTGCTTGATTGATATTACGAGATGTATTTAATAAATGCTCCTAATTTTTTCGTCTGGATATTTTAATTAAAAGTACATACATGGAACATAGTTCTCTTTGACCTAATCTCCTCTGCAATGCACTTTTTGTTCAGTCCAAACAAATTCTGGAAGTCCCCATGGTAACCCACCAGTGTGAGCATCTCAATGCATCCTCGTCACAGCTTTTTCATCTCCTCACTTGCTTCATAACGACAATTTCTAATGTTTTCCTTCAGTGTAAAGAATAAGCAAAAGTCACAGAAAGCTATGGCATGGTGTCCATCTTAGTGAAATAGTCTGTGACAATGATTTGTTATAGACTGCTGCATTCGAGCAAATCTTCTGCATCTTCATTTCGCGGAAACGTGTGTTGCACATTGCCATCCAACTGTGGAATTTATTAACATACAACAACCCTTATCATTGGAATTCATTATATGACCAGTAAACACTGGTGTTCTGAAATCCTTAACTTTCGCACAGCCCTGATTATTCATAACAGTCCGCTTGCCGTACTTGAATTTCTTATGCCACTAAGATTTATTTATTATGCCACAATATGATTTATACAAAATGACCCAAAAACAACCTGATGCATTCTATATGTTTCTATAGCATTTTTCCAAGTTTAAGTAGAATTTTGTTGCATATTGTTCCTCTAAAGTTTCCTTATGCCCAGATTGACTTTTGACATGCACCAGCTATTTCAATCAGGTTATAGGAGGGTATATTCGAATTCAAACTATAGGTCTTCATTTGAACCATAAATCATAACTATCGGTCATTTGTATTAAAAGATGTATATCAATAACATACTGCATTTTCTATGTCATTTTTAAATACTTATAAAAAAATTCTGGAAATTATTGAAGGCACTTCGTACGATAATCAAATCTAATTAACTCAAAGCACTTAACTGACATGCATTTCTTTTGGTAAGATTCGTAAATTGAACCCAAAAATTTTTAGATGAATTTATCATACACGCAAAATATTTTGATAAAATAATATACATAAATTTAAGTAGTGAGTAAAATAATTACTTTCCGGCAAGTGAAGTATGATTTTAAATTTGTTTAAGAGAATATAATGTTTTTCATTATATTTAGAAGGACCTCGTTTATAATTTCGATGTCATGACAGTTTTTGTTGAATCCATTGTGTAATACAGATGTGATAATTGAAAACATAAGTAGAATGTATTACCTTTAATAAACGGTTTTATGATATTAGATAAATTCAAGCCATCAAGATTTTCACGCCAGTTCTGGAAATCAATTAGGACTAAATAACATAAATTATATTCTTTATGTTATCATTAAAAAAATAAAAAAAACTCGTTACACGAAAGTTTAATTGCTGATACTCATCTCATATATATATATATATATATATATATATATATATATATATATATATATTTATAATTCATTCATTTAATCACATTAATTAATATACGAAGATATAATTTTATGCAGAAATTTTCTATATTTACTTCAACGGTGCTCAATATATAGGCAAGGCCAGGTAGTAAGTTCTGAAAATATATATGGCAATAAACCTACACAGAATACCCCCGCGTTTCATTCTTAAGGGCAAATGTCACATGACCCACTACAAGACGTGAGGCACCATATTTTGTTAACTTCTAATCAAGTGTCACTGAAAATTGGAAATTATAATGCCCCCAAAAAGTGTATATATATATATATATATATATATATATATATATATATATATATATATATATATATATATAGTATGTTTTAATGATACAGAACGAGACTATATAAACATTTGCAGGCTTTCTGAAGAGTATAATACAATTCCGTGGTTAAAAGTTTATGAATATTGGTAAAACGTAAGCTATATTTTTATACCAATATTATATGGCCAAATTTGACTACATTTGTATATGTAGTGTCCTGCAAGGCCGCATAAGTTTTACTTCTTTGTTGGTTTCCCCTGCGGACTTGTCGGCCACAAATATACAATATTTACAGATGAATTATTAATTATTGGTCCGCGCTGTGTTAGGCTAATAGCTTTTCAACCTTTGAGAAAAAAAAGAGGTATTCATTTTGGAACGATCTCCCTATATGCAAAATATATTGAATGTTTATTTATTAGTATACACAGATATTTGGACAAGTTAAAGCACGATGGGGTGATAATTACTGCCCGATGTTGTTTTAATAGGATGAAAATGTGACAATATACGTACAAAATTTGTATTCTTGTCAAAGATATCTGATGAGATATAACTATGAAAATGTAAATATTATATACAATTTCCCTACACTGATCTATCTATCTATCTATCTATCTATCTATCTATCTATCTATCTATCTATCTATCTCTCTCTCTCTCTCTCTCTATATATATATATATATATATATATATATATATATATATATATAACAAGAAAGTATTAAATCTCTTTGAAAACCCGGGAACGTGATCGGAAAAATAACAATACACTCGTTTGGAAGTTGTAAAGATCGCTAAGAATTTCAACATCAAACCTTAAGTTTAAAATCGATAAAAAGGTCGTACATGGGAGTGGAAATTCATCGTGGATTATTTGTTCATTATCAGACTGATTATAATTTTGTCATTAGTTCAATCTTAAGCGATAGTGATGAAGGCTTACTCTAGAAACATTTATACATGGATATAACTTTTATGCACATAATAATTATTCGATATATAAATAATAGAAGGGGCACTCATTTGTGTATATATATATATATATATATATATATATATATATATATATATATATATATATATATAAAATAACAATTACATTTAAATTTACCAAAATGATCCAAGATGGTCAAATTAAAGTATATTATAAATATTAAAGAATGAATATTTATAAAGTTATCTCATCCAGATATAAAAGCTCGATAAAACCAAATAGGAGATAGAGCTTATAATAAGAGCAAACAGTTAATAAAACATGTTAAAAAACACTTTGAAAAAGAGTTCAAAACATATTTAATCTGAAAAGGAAACACTTGATAAGTGGATAGACCTTAATCCGCGAAGTTTCGAAGAAATTTTTCCCTTCTCGTCAGAGGGTAGGGTTTAGCAAAATGCAGGATCGGATTTTGCATGCAAAAATATTTGATGAAACAACAAGAAGTCAAAGATCATACTTGATAACGAAAAAAGTGAAGCAGGGGGAATATGGTGAAGAAAAAGGTAATTACACGTGAATGGATAGTCTGGTGGAAGATAAATAATCCAGTGACGGTAAAATCCAAATATATAACTTCAAGAAAGTTAATTGATTTTCAATTTGCACAAGTAAAATCCAAGGAAATCCCGAAATCCAAAGGCAGAAATCCATGGACTAATTCACAAAAATGTGTCAAGGGAAAAAGGGGGAAAATTCCAATAATATTGATAAAAGAAAAATAAGATATGCTTTTCACTCTACTAGCGTGACATAAATATAGATAAGAAAGATCAGAGAATAAGAAGAGGAAAAAATGAAATTGTGATAGAATTAAATATAAAATCGAAAAAAAATGTCAAAATGACCCAGACAGGAAAATTTAAAAGGCGCGAAAAAAGATATAGGGACAAATAATATAGGTCAACTGAAATGTACAGATCATCACTTAAAAATGTCAGCAAGGGTTGTTAGAAGACACTAAATGGAAAATAAATGAATAGAAAATAATTAGAAAATAATGAATAAACAATAAATAAAAAACGCAATAAAAAATAAAATACAAAATATAAAAAATAAAAAATAAAATTAATTAAGGGGATAGGATGGCTGGTATCTGCAAATTCAGGAAAAAGCAGAAAGAAAGTAAGTAAATGCATATAGTAAAATATAAGTAAATATACATAAAAGATATGAAAGTGTGGGTAGATTGGTATATTATTTTTTATATTTTATATTTTATTTTGTATTATATTTGTTATTTTTTAAATTTATTGTTGATTTATTATTTTCTATTTATTTTCTATTAATTTATTAATATATATATATATATATATATATATATATATATATATATATATATATATATATACTAGCAACATCTCGGTCGTGAAATACGCTTAGGTATGATATGTTGATTAGTATTTCGAAATTAATTATTAATATATTATATTGGACTCAGTACATTGTAATACTTCAAGAAATAATAAAAAAAACTTGCCTCCTGCGCAACGACCGATAATCGAAACAAAAACGTTTACTTTCGATTTAGTTTTTCCTTTGATGTAATTGACTGTGCTATGAATACATTTTATTGCACAGATAAAAATGAAATCATAAATCAATAGCTATTTCGTTACGTATGCATATTCGTAATGTCGTCGTTTGACCTTCACCTGGCTAATTTCATTTTTAATCAATTTAACACATTTGTCCGTATTTCCCCTGGCTAATACACAAATAAACTTTCGCATTGGTTTAAATACCCTCTATAGTAAGTTTAATGTTTGTAGACTGAGAATTATTGTAGGCAAAATTCTTTAAACAAAACTACATTGGCATCCACAAATATATATATATATATATATATATATATATATATATATATATAGAAAGAGTTGTTTTGTTTACTATAAGCTTTCTACGCAAAAATTATAAGCATGAGCAATATCTGCATTAATATAATTACACGTAACGTATAATCCACGTGATAGTAACTAAAGATCATACTCCTATACGAAAACCAAAAAAAAAAAACGAATAGGGACTTAATTAAAATGAATGTTTAAAAGAATATGCAAATTAGCTAGATATTTTGCAGATGAATTCGATTCAACGACTCGTGTATATATATATATATATATATATATATATATATATATATATATATATATATATATATATATATGTATAACAAAGTTGCGTTTTCTTTTTTGAATTATTAAAAAGTTGTTTTCCTATGAGTATTAATAAAAAGAACGTGTGGAAGTATGGAAGCTATATGAAAAACAACAAAAAAACTCTAAGTTAGCGAAAAAAAACAACAACAGCGTTTTGTAGTTAATATCGGTATAAAACGCAAACAATAACTTTTAAGTTTAAACGCGATAAAATAGTCAGGTGGTAATTTATTGTGTTTCAATTTATCGAGTAACAAACTGCGGATACTGGTGCAATCAGTTGGATTTTAACCTATATTGTGACGGCTTACAACTAGAAACACGCCTGCCAATATCTATTCCTTTTATGCACGTAATAATATCATATATATATATATACATATATATATATATAAATATATATAAATAAATATATATATATATATATATATATATATATACACTTCCTAAATTTGATGACACAATTACAGATCTGAGTTTTAATTCAGACATAATAAACAGATTATTTAAAAAAAAAAAGCCAGCAAAGTAGGAAATGGTCCATTTTTATTCTTCCTTCTATGAAGTCATTCATTTAAATGTTAATTAATTTAATTATTTATATGTTTCGCTATTTCAGGTAATGACAGATGGTTTACATACATTATCCATTTATTTACAACTTTATCAGCCTTGTTCATCCCGTACTTCCTCATAGAAATAAGAAGCGAGTGTCTTTCTTAACTCCATTAGAATATTTCATGCAGAGCTAATTATCTGATTCTAAATCATTTTTTTTTCCTTCAATTTTTCTTAAATATGATTGATTGTTTGAGGGACTAAATATATCCTATTACCGAAACTTACGGAAATATCAGCTAAGAGGAGGGCTAACAAATGTTTATATATATATATATATATATATATATATATATATATATATATATATATATATATATATATATATATATATATATATAAAAGGCAACATCAGGTTGTCACACCGGTCCTCGCCGAATCACTGAATTTAAGCAACGATGTACCTTGCCGGTACCGGTTCCGTGACAATTTAGGAAGGCTACTCACTGTATACACCGCACCGGCTCATAAGATCTTTTAAGTTTGGTATCTCGAAGAATATTAATTAACTGGAAGAAATGCAACGGTAATCTTAGTTAAGACACGCATATAGGAGAATGTACCTTATGACGTTGGCAGTAGAACGTTGTATGCCTATAAAGAGGATTAATGCCTGGCAGATCAACGGTGTTATGGTATTAACAGCTATGTTATTCGACAGCAGCTATGTGGATGATCCAAGGACAACGGATAGGCGCAAAGAGTCGAGTCAGATGCGACTGATTTATAAAATAGAATGGCAACCCACACCATGTATTCTGCCACGTTCAAAATAATTTGATTTTCTTCAGAGGAATCGGACGCACAATGGACCGATGTCTATGGGGAACACTAATCATGATTTCATTTACGGCCGGAATATGAACATGTCACCATACAAGAAGAAGGAGAAAAGGAGAACAGGTTCCATTTTGCCTAAGAGTGGTTTTGAACTATGCAAAGCATCGGTGTTCAGTGATTATGTAATACGTATAGCCGCATACTTAAATCCAAACACCAGCTTATGCTCCTCGACAGTCACCTGTATGCTAGTTGCCAGTATCAACATCGTTTAACTTTGGTATTTGATGGAGATTACTTTAGAATTCACTTCCATTTAATCATTTGTTCAATTTATACTTTCCGCGTAATAATAAATACTTATTAGCTTAAGTGATTATTATTATTATAGTTTTGCGACTCTCCGATAATTGCACTCCAATATTACTTTATACCGTGGCTCCAAAGGTTGAGTAACCAATCTTAGACGATATAATGACCATACAATTGCAACTAATGTCTAAACAAATGTTATTGATAGATCTTATCAGTAATTACTCTGATACCACGAAATCAAGTTTGTACGGATTAATGGAATAAGAATGATTGCTATGGGAATTTTAAAATGGACAAGGATTGATATCCTATTTGTCATTTGATATATAATATATGATGCTTATATCAATCAATTACAATTGTTGTTTATACTCTAGTGCGTGATATTATGTAGTTTCATTTATTGTATTAATATAGTTTCATTTATGGTAATAGTATCTCATAAGCTATTAATTCTCATAAATATAATAGTAACCAGTTCCAGCGGCATTCTTTTTTCGTGTATTTATTTTTATCGTTATTTTTTATACGTGAGTCATTGTTTTGTTTTCCAGGCCCGAGGACTTCTGGAAGATAATAGTTTATGTCTGTCAAGACGTCGTTAAGAAAGTTGTGATGAAAATTTTGTAGAAGTTTCTTATTTAAAAGGACAAGACAACAATCAACTATTTACATTTGAATTAAAAAAAAACTACCATATTCTAGTTAGCTGAAAAGCAATCCAGCTTTTTAGAGTTCCACCGGCGAATCGTTTAATGAAACGAAAATTGTTAATGAGCTTTGCGTTTCGTTTTAGTTACAATTAGAATGTTGGTGAAATTGTTGACAGTTAAGGTTAGGGTAAGACTGGACTATAGATTGGAGAGCATTTGGTCACTTGCCATGGAAATGCAAATAGACCATGAACAGACTCGAAATGTGACACTTGTGATAAAATGGTTTGATAAGAAATAAAAATGGGGCCAGCCTACTATGGTTCTTAAGCGAGTTTGGAACAGTGCCCAGGCAAAAAAAAACAGTGATTTGAGCGACTCCTGTCTCGATTTGAACATGGTACTCAATCTTATGACGTATGTGGCGCTTATACAGTTAGAAAAGTGCGCCGGGAGTGTGAGAATTTCGATGGCGGTAAAAAGATGCAATTTATATTTTAGCTACATTAACAAACATATGTGTGTAACCCGTCGAGGTTTGTTCACAGGTGATGAGCAGTAATCGAACTTTTCAAGACAAGGAAATTCCTGAAGACGAGAACATTCTATGTAAATTTGGACCAAATGGAGATTATTACGCTGAAACGAAATTATGGCGTTGTGTTCCGATTTATTTTTTTATTATGATATTTTCAATGTTTGCTATGAATTTCACTATATAGCGCCATCATTATAAGTGTTTAAACAATGACAAAATAGGTAGTATTATTGCAATTAATCAGACAAATGTTCTCATCCGCAGTGTTATTTGCATAATCTCTTTGTCGATGTAATCCCTGACTAACTTTAGTTATATACTTGGTATAAAAAAGTGTGATTAACTATTTACTTCCAAGTTTCCAAATTAAAATTATAGTAAGACGTAATTTTAAAAAGAATAATTGAATAAAGAATACCAAGTAAAAAAATCGCAGTGATATTTTATCTTAAATTATGACCAAACATTTACAAAACTTTAATTAAATAATTGTTCAAATATTATATATAATATCAGATGATTACTCCCCCAGTGAGTTTACTAAACGAAAAGAAAATATTTGCAATGCATTGTATGTCCACATGTCAAATTGTAAAAAGAATACCGTATATTACATTTTGTCTTAATTCCTTATACTAAGTCGATCTTTATTATCGTGGCTTCGATTTTAGAAACGTGTAAGTCATTCACGTTTTTTCTCCGATATAATCCTTCGAACCACATTATTATAGTGAGATGTCAATAAAGTATAACACGTAGGCTGTAAACAAGTCGAATAATATATAGTTAGTAAAAGCGATTTCGATGCCAATAAAAATATAAAGGTGCGAAATATTCGGTGACCGTCATTCCTTCTGGACCAACGTCCGGTATCCCTGCTAGTTTCTTATAGGTTGAAGTAATGATTGCATGCTTAGAAAAATAAGCAATGAAGCTTTTCCATATACTATACATGTGTTCATAGTCATGCTGAACTAATTATAAATATTAATCTATTTGAGAAACTTGGAGCCAACAAATAGCGTTTATATATATTCTCGCCATCAACGTATTGTTTGAAACAAAAATATAATGAATGTATTATATCTATATGCAAGGAAATTGTCAATAAAATAAACAGTACCATGATTTAGAGTCAAATTAAGTGGCCTTATAAGTAAATACACACACACACACACACACACACACACACATATATATATATATATATATATATATATATATATATATATATATATATGGGGGGTTTACTGTTTTGGAGAAAGAATTCCATCAAAGTGCTCGATTTTTAAAAATAAATTTAAAAAAATTAGCTTTAAATTTATTTATTTAAAACTGCAAAGATAGTCAGAAAAAAGCATTGCTACCGTGTGTACGTGTATTTATTCACAAAGCAACTTAATGTATCTCTAAAATATAGTACCGTTTATTTTATTGGCAGTTTCCGTGCATAGAGATTCAATGCATTCATTGAAAACGACGCTGTTTTTCTCCAGCTGTATAGTTTATATATATATATATATATATATATATATATATATATATATATATATATATATATATATATATATATATATATACTTGGCCTTTTGGTCAAGATCAAAGTGTAGTATCTATTCTCTCAGTTACGAAACTTTCCGCTACCGGGCTTTCGGGCTAGGTTAAGGTGTTTTCATACTAAGCTTCGTTAGCAAGGACCGACCCCCCTCCTTTGGGGAGTCAGGACCTAAAGGACCGACTCCACATTTGTGGGAGCTTGGACCCGGAGACCGATCCCCTTTTTTGGGAGACTGGAATCTCGGGACCAACACCACTAGCTGGTAGTTGAGACCTGCTTTTGTTGTTTTTTGCATGCGTTTTTTCTTCGTTCCGGTCTCTTCCCTCTAGAGACAGGGGATGGTCTAATTTCTCCACACTTAATTGCCTGAGCAGCACTCTGACCTGCCAGGCCCAAACTTTGTCTATCTTCGCTGCTCTCCCAGTGGATCGAGCAGACAGGGTTCTCTTTCTCGCTTCCGTTGGGGTAAGTTAGTGGGTAGGGTGACGTGGGGTAGGGCGGGTGCTTCGTTTCTGCTCCCCTCTGTGGGCAGGGATGCCTATCCCCTCTCTCTCTTAATTGCGACGCGGCACTCTGACCCGCTAGCACCCACTGCGTCTTTCTTCTCTGCTCTCCCCCCTCGCGGGGGGATCTGAGCTGCTAACCCGACATCCCCGTGAGGGGAAGTCAAAAACTCTAATTTCTTCAAAGTCCGCTCCTCCCCCTCCTCCTCCTCCATTCCCCTGGGTTTTCTTTTCCCCCACTACACTTTGGTCCGCGTCAGCGGCCAGTGCAACCGCCACGATGCCAGGCAGGAGGGGTACGTCACCCCAAATGCGCAGCATCTCAACTGCGAACGACTCCCTATGTGAGGGAGCTGATGCATCTCCCAGCGAGACGGCGCCAGGAAACAAGGTAGGGCCCCGGCGCGCGGCGACCTTGGAAGAAAGCGGGAGGGTAGGGCCGCAGCCCGCGGCGACCCCCCGAAAAGCACCTGTAACCGCTCCCCACGAGGGCAACCCAGCGGAAAAAGCTGCCGTTAAGTCACTAGCTGGGGAAAGTGTAGAACCCAGCCAACCAGCTGCACCCTAGGACGGCAGAACCAAGGGAGGAAGACCGGGGAACCCATCCCCCGCTCCCCCAAAGGGCGACTCCCCAACAGAAAAGGAGGAAAACAACGCCGCGGACCAAACCGAGGCGCTGAATGAAGATGTAATAGCCTCCATCTGCTCACTATTCGGCGGGGAAGACAGTGATTGGCCCCCAACACTCCCCAAGAGGACCAAATACGGAAAAGCGGTGACTCTCCGGCCAGTGGTAACAAAAGCAAGCTGGAAGGAGAGGCACCCTTGACAGTACCAACCAAGGCTCCAGCTGGGAACACGGCACCAGAAGGGGAGACACCTCCATCCCCCAAGGGGACAGCCACCCAGCAAAGGAAGAAAATAAGAAAGGGGAGCGGCCCGGAGAGCAAACCAAGCAAGGATGAAACAACGCCAAAGACACAATGGCCTTCTTTGCCTGGTAACGGCCCAGTTCCGAAACCAAAAATGCCCATAACAAGAGAGAGCCCCACAACACCAGCTACGCCCACCAACCCGAGTCCAGCTGACACCCACCAGGATGGAGGATCGGCATGGGGCCCCAAAGAGCAGCAAGGGAAGTTGACGCCCGAAGACTACAGAGCACTCTTCGACTCCACTTACAAGGAGTATACCCAGGGGAACAACATCCAACCCCTCCCGGGTCAAGTGGAAGTTCTGGAGAAAAGAATGATCTCGCTGATAACTTCAGACACCAAGACAAGGGGTCTGACGGGCGTCAACAAGGACACCATGATGAACGTGTTGCTGGAGCAGAACATTCCCGCCAACTACATCTGTAGAAGGAGTTACGCACAGTGGGATGTTCTGCTCCCCACCTACAAGGACGCAGTCAGGCTGTCTAGGACCAGCCATCAGAGCAGGAACATAAAGCTCCAACCCATTTATATGAACAAGAGGAGAGCAAATGTTTCTGCTCTAAACGTCCCCTGATATATGGAGGCCAAACAACTGGGGGTCATCCTAAGCCAGTATGCGGACGTAGAGGAAGTCACCCCGGTCCGCGGATTAAGAAACATCATGACCAGGGACTACAAAGTCCAGATGGTCCTGGACAAGGCTGGATTCTACGCCATCCCAGCCACACTCAAGTTCGGAGAGTGGACACTCTCCCTTATAGTGGAAGGGAGGAGGCCCCATTGCTGGCTGTGCACACAACAAGGGCATAGGGCGAAGGACTTCCGAAGAGGAATGGAGGGAAGAAGCCCACAAAAGCGGCGAAAACAAGCGTGACAACAAATCAAGCCGCTGCTTCCGCGCCGGCCGCAGATCCTCCAGAGGCACCGACAGGCTGGGTGACTGTCGTAAAGAAAGGCAAGACCAACAAACAGCCATCCTTGCAGACAGTCACCCAAGACCAAGACCAACCGAAGAGCGAGACGGAGAAGATGGACACACAGACACCCTCCTCCTCAAACAAGAGGAAACTACCAGAATCTGAGGAAGAGGCCGTGTCAGAGGCAGAGGAAGAGACAACAACAGTCTCTATGGCCCTGAGCGCAACAGAGATCAAGAGGGCCAGGAGGAAGAAAAGCCGCAAGACACGCGCAAACCCTCCTACCCCCACTGAGACTGAGAAGGACTCCCTCGCAACAACAACACAGGATGAGGCCCCTGTGATCCCAACACCCCAGCAACCCGAACAACCTTCACCCTCTCCTATAAAGGCCCCAAGAAACTCTTCCCGCCCTCATCCCGTGACAGGAGCCAACAAGAATAAAACGAGCAGGCTACCCCCTCCCCAAGCGCCCAGCCTCCCCATCAACCAAAATAGGTCCCCTCCCCCACTCCCAAAGTCCGCACTGAACGGACCAAAAAGCTCCCCTTCCTGCCAGGAAGCAGGATTTGTGAAACAGACCCTCTCCAACCGGCTCCGGACCTTAAAGGACAACAGAAGGTCCGGTACAATAAACTAAAAAACTTTGAAAAAGTCGGTGGAGACCTAGTAACAGACCCCACTAAATTCAAGGACGCTCCCTTGTTGACCACTTTCGTTAGGGTCAACAAGGACGCTAAGACTGAAGGAATGTGGGCAATGATTAAGGCAGCGAAGAATGCGATCCCAGGCCAGCAGCTGGTGGATAGGGACCATCCTTCGCTGACCAACATTTTCTTTAAATGTGAGGGTAGAATCCCCATGTATGTACACCCATCGCTATACAGGGCACTTAAGCTAACCTTCCCCCTGGACGTGGGGGGCGTGGCCAAGGATGGAGCACCTTCATCGGATTTACTTACCGGCAGCCTTGGCCAGGCCTGCCATGTCCTCACTGCCAAGGATTTCAGACCCGTCTTTGACAGTGCTTGAGGTAAGTGATCATGTCTTTGAACTTGGCTACATTGAATGTGAGGGGCATCAGGTGTCGAAGCAAGGCCTCGCGCGTTGTGAGAGACTTGGTGTCCCTCAAGGTAGATATTGCCGCTATCCAGGAGACCCACTTTGTTTGTGACGGGGATTGTCAGGTGCTGGTAAATGATTACGATGTCTACTCAGCATATGGCAATACCTATAGTCGTGGAATCTCCTTGCTAGTGAGTCGCACCCTGTCAGCGTCGGTGAATGTTGTTCACGCAGGCGAGGACGGGCGGGCGCTTGTTGTTGATGTTGCTGTTAATTGTAGTGTTTTTCGGATTGTTGCTGTTTATGCTCCCAATGCTGCTGTAGAGAGGGCAACCTTTTTTCGACGGTTGGAGGGCTTCTTAGTGGATCCGGAACGGTTAGTTTTAATGGGGGATTGGAATGCAATCCTTGATCCCAAAATAGATAAGGTCGGGGGGACTAGCGGGTCGGCGTGGTGTGACAGCAGTCTGTCTGACCTGATGGCCTCGTGCGATCTCGTCGACAGATTTCGTCTGGATCATCCGGGGCGGGAGATGTGGACGTGGCATCCTGTAGTGCCTTCCCATCCAAGCACTTACTTGGATCGGATGTTATTTAGAAGAGGCGATGTAGACTTCCTATCTTGCCCCACGTTCCACTTGCTAGGACACTCGGACCATAAACTTGTTATGGCCCGTTTGAACTTAAGTGCTTGGCCTAAACTGGCCGGATACTGGAAGTTCCACAGCACCTTGTCGGAGCTGGAGGACTACCGGTTGAAGCTCACTGAGCTAATTCAGCGGGCTTTAGTGGGGGCGGTTAGAGGGAGTAAGTGGTGGGTTAGTCTCAAGGCCAAAATTAGGCGCTTCTCTGTCCAGTATAGCCAACGCCTCGCGATAGATAAGGCTAAGGCAAAGAAGCGTTTAGAGGATAAGCTGACCCGGGCGGTGGAGGGGGGCCCCCTAGAGTTAGCACTAGCTAAACAAGATCTCAACCGCTTGGCTATCGAGCGGTATGAAGGTCAAGTAGTTAGGGCTAGGTTAAAGAAAGTTTCTAACGAGGCTGTGAATGTTGACGCTGTTGAGCGTAAGGCTGCTTTAAAGCGCGGTTCGGATGGGTACATTCGTAAAGTACATAACCTGGAAGGGTTTCGGGAGCATCTATCGGTGCGCTTCACCCAACTACCCGGACTCAGGGTTGATGAGTTTGGCAGATATTTTGCTGCCTCGCCCCGCCTCACGGCGGCTCGGGCGGCTAGCTGTGATGGTTTTATTACTGAACATGAGGTCATTAGTGCGTTGAAGCAGGTCGGCTATAACAAATCCTCGGGGCTTGATGGTTTACCCTACGAGTTTTACTTGAGGCTGTCGCCCATGTTGGTCCCTATTCTGAAGGATATGTTCAACAATTGGTTTGCCCAGGGTTCCATCCCTGGACAGGTGACCAAGGGTGTGATCACATTGCTGAGGAAAGGTCAACGGGATGGTGGGAGGAAAAACTTTGATTATTTTAGGCCCTTGACTCTGCTAAACACAGAGTTAAAGATTTTGGCAAAGATTCTTGCGAATCGCTTGCAGGTTGTCATCACTGACTTGATCGAACCGGACCAGACTTATGCTGTGAAGGGGAGATCGATTCAAGACAATTTGTACTTGATACGCTCGATCATAGAGGGGACAGAAGACGACGCCGAAGCCGCGCTGATCAGTTTGGATCAGTCCAAGGCATTCGATAGGGTCGACCATCGGTTCCTAGGATCTGTGCTAGAGGCCGCCGGATTTAATCCGGACTTCCGCAAGTGGATCTTTGTTCTGTATGACAGGCCGACGGTAGCGGTGCAGATCAACGGTAAGCTGTCGGAGCCATTCGCTGTCTCTCGGTCGGTGCGACAGGGTTGTCCGCTGTCGCCTCTGTTGTATGTCCTGGCGTTGGAACCCCTCCTTCGCAAGTTAAGGGACGAGGCGGCTACACCAGTGCTGTGCGGAATAGCTCTCCCTGGAGGCACACGAGCCAGGGTTTCCGCGTTCGCCGATGACATCACCGTGTTCGTGTCTTGCCTCACGGACGTTCAAGCGGTGGTCGAGGCGCTCGCTCGATACGAAGAAGTAACAGGGGCCATCTTCAACCGTGTGCTACATACGTCTTTCCGCTCATCCTTTACCGTTTGTCTGTACTTCCTCTCCCTGCAGAACGACTAACACGCTTACAAGGGCGCCTCGATTCACTTTTGTGGAACGAGGGTAAGCCTTATGTCTGCAGAGAGGTCTGTGGTCAAAGTCCGAGCGAGGAAGGCCTGGGTCAGCCCAGTCTCTTGTGTCATAGAAACGCCGAGAGATTGGCTTTCCTGGGTCGTTCGCTTGAAGGAGACGCTCCTTGGTTCCCTGTGGTTGAGAACTCGTTTCCCAATCTCAAACCCAACCCTTCGGTAGAAGGTCGTCGTAGACCGAAGGGGGAGTCCAAGTTCTTCTCCGAATGCCGGACCGCTCTTAGAGCTTTGCCGGGGACCAATGTCCTCGATCAGCCAAGGAAGAAACTGTATCGGGATTTAGTGGAGGGGACCGCGAAGGATCCACTTTGTAGGCGGATGGGATGGTCGATGGAGGTTGTCCGTTCTCAATGGTGTTGGGCTCCGGGACGGGAGATTCTGAATAACTCGGAATTATCCCTGACTTGGCGACTGGTCCGAAATGCGCTGCCCCTCTTCGACGAACATTTCCGGTATAAAGAACATACCAGGCGCTTCTGTCCGTGCTGTGACGAACGCGAGCCCGAAACAATCGAGCACGCGTTTTTTAGTTGCAGCCGGATACAGCCCCTATTAAAGTACGTCGAGGGGGTAACAGCTCGCATCGATGCCGAGTGTCTGCTCCATCTCGACGTAGGAACTTTTGTGTACAACATGGAGCCGCCGTTCCCCAGGGAGGAAAGTTTGGTTTTCCTGGCGATCCTAGCAGTAGCGCGCATGACCATTTGGATCACGCGCCTCAAGTTGGTCCGCGAAGGGACATCTGTTCCTGATCGGGATCTGATCGTTTACTTTAAACATTTGCTTAAAGTAAAGATCAGATGCGATTGGAAGAGGTTGCCTGGAGTGGAATTTGACAAGAGGTGGGTGCACAGCACTAGTTTGTGCATCCGTCGAGGAGCCAAGTTTTAATACGTGTTCCCTCCTTAGGCATGGCATGGGCGGTGCTGGGTCCTACGGAACCCATCCCGCCTAGGTTAGCATTATAAGTTCAGTAAAGTAACTCTTGACTAGTGGTACAAATGAGATCCTGTTCCTGATTTTATTTTTTGGTATTAGGGAACCTCTGAGTCTGCCCAACCCCCCTGCTCCTCATCTTTATTTTCTGATGCCCCCGGTCATTCCCCTATTCAGAGGTCACCTTCCTACCCCCTCCATCCGTTGCTTTATTTTCTCCCACCTCCATTAAGGCGACTTCCCCAAACCTCATTAGGGATGCTCTGCTTGTTTTCGGTTCCCCGGAAAACAGTGGGGGATCTAGCCACATAGAATAGTACAGGGGGGGGTCTTACTAACAACACATTAGTAGTTTTTTCCTTTTTTTTTAAATGAACACTTTCATTAGTTTTTTTTCCCACTCCATGAACATTTTATGCCAATTAATTCAAGCACTCTTTCTAATGAAATTGAACTTTATTTTCTCACACATACACACACACACAAAAAAAATGCACACACAACATACAGAAATGAATATACAAATTGTACATAGTTAAATTTTACATTGAACGCTGGGATTATTAGTTAGATTAGGATCCACAGAGTGATTGAGATATTTTGGTAAATGTTGCCAGTCAAGAGTAAGACTTCAAAGTCTCATCTGTTACATAGTCAAAAAGACCCTGTACCCTTCCCCTCCCAATTTCTTATAGGGCCTTGTGCCTAATTTTGTTGAATTGAATTTTTTGTACGTTTTTTATGTTCAATTTTTTCTTTCTCAATAAAATATATAAACAAGATCAAAGTGTAGTATCTGTTCTTCAGATGCTGCACTTCCATTTCTTGTTCTCTTTCGGCGGAGGAGAAATCCTTCACGACTGAGCCACTTTTTATTTTTGTACCTTTTCTCCACGTTAAAAAAACGACCCTGGTGACTAACTCTGTCCCGTGGGGAGGCATAGTATATATATATATATATATATATATATATATATATATATATATATATATATATATATATATATATATATATATATATATATATATAAATGTAAATGTTGGTTCGTTCGGAGTTAATTGTCTAACAAGCCCCTGGACGGATGGCTTCCACGTTTTCGTATAATATGTTTACTATATCCATGTGTGTTTTTATATATTTCTTTTTAATTATAACATTATACTTAATTTTTCTATGATAAATAGCTGGATTTCTTTTTATCGAGAGGCCATTTTTTTTATTTAGGGACAATTATTTATTACCGCTTCCTGTCACGTGACCAGTGTTACAATTTTAGCGGTTTTCCTACTAGATCTGGAGATTTCGTTTACAATCTAGCGGGAAATTCTAGAAAATCTGGAGGTATTTGGCACCCAGACGCCCGCATTAAATTGCTTGAAAATACTTTAAAACATAAAATAAAGTCATTCATGTAAGTAAAAAAAAGTAGCATTTATTGCCTTTGGTAACAATTATTTATTGATTATTTGCTTTGTTTTTCACCTTTTTTCGACTAACCATTCTTACATCTCACTATAAAAGCGATTTTTCCAAGTACATTTTAGGTAGGGGGATTCCAATCTCCCCGAAGGGGTTTGTATTACTGTACACGGGTGTGTATTACTGTACACATAGATTCGAAAAAGTTGTCAAAAAACAAATATATAACAAATAAATGTTATCAAAGGCAAGATGTTACTTTTCTGCCAAACTGGCTAGCGATTTTCTGGACATTTCTTTCTCCTGATCTCGCGGTTTTTTTTTTAAATCTCAGTTGACAACATTGCATCACTAAAAACACACCACAGGCTTAATGTAAACAGAATGTGTTTACAATATCGGTAAATTTTCAATGGGTTTATTGATAATGTAACGATGTGATTGAACTTTAATTTAAATTAACCACACGTGGTCGAAAAATGAATGCCGACACTCGGTATACACATTTTGATTCCTCCCTTTACTTAAAAATACACCAAAAATCAGGAAATTAACGAATTTTAATGAAAATTGCAGTATTTTTCAAATAATGATCGCAGAATATAATGAACTAATTATTTTTACTTACCTCTTGGTGAAAATGTTTTATTTTGTTTAAACAAAAAATACTTTTACTAAAGTTATGGTTTTCAGTAGTAAATAAAAAAACGCAAGAATTTATTTTTGCTTTTTTTAAAGCATCGTAATTTGTAACAATAAAAAATAATTTTTACAGTAACATTACGAAAAAAGCCACTAAAGTCCGTATAATGTATTCGATATAACTCGAAGAAAAATGAATTATCGGATACTATTCAGGAAATTAAAGATTCAATAAGATTCCTATTTCAGTCACCTAAATTATTTAGGGTGAAATGTGTTTAGGAATTTATAGCCAAACCTAAATATTTTTTTTTGGTAAATATCAAGATACGCTACTACAGAACACCGACCACTCTAATTTGTTTGTGATGTTGGGGCGCGCGCGCCAACATCATATCCGCTCCCCCCCCCCGCTCGCGCCCCCAATGTACAAAGTAAAATCTTCGGAAAATGTTAAATGGTGTTCTAATTGGTAAATGTCGGTGCGTTACTTACGGAAAATTTGAAAATTCGATGTTCCAGGTAAAAAAAATAAAACAGATAAATTACCCCCCCCACTCCAACTTGGTGTGCTTTCCTTTTCTTATTTTATGGCTTTTTCAGATAATTTTAAATTTTCCACCCAAAAAGCGCTATAATGTATTTTTGAAAATCAGAAAATTCTATGTCCTGGAAAAAAAAATCCCCTCCCCCAACATAGTTTGCTTGGTGAAGCCGTCGTTTATGCTACAGCGTGCATGCGCGTAGCATAAACGGATGCTGCAAAATCGTGGATAGAAGTTCGTGGGTTCAGGGTTAAATACCATGCAAACGGTAAATTTTCCCCAAGTTTGACTATCAGATTCGTTGTCAGCGACCTCAATTACCTACAAAAATAAACAAATTAGAGTGGTCGGTGTTCTGTAATAGCGTATCTGGATATTTACCCTTTTTTTTCCTTGCTTAAAAAATAGCATTAATACAGTAAGTTAGGTAAACTGACTTTTTCGTTTAAAAATAGAATTATTTCCCTTTCGTTATTAACTTAAAAAAAATATATATAATAAATATTTTGTGGGGTTTATACACATAGATTCGAAAATTTGTCCAAAAAGAAATATATTACAAATAAATGTTATCAAAGGCAAGATAAGTTACTTTTCTACCAAACTGGATATATTTTTCGTGTTTTTATACAATGTAACATGTTTATTCAGCCCGAAAACCATACGGTGTTAACCGATGTATTGGAACATTCAAGATGGCGTCTGAGTCTCTCTTTAACACGGTCAGTGTGGGAAAAGATGTTATAAATAAAAAAACCGGATAAAATACTGTTAAAAACTCGTTCAATATATGTTACTGTGACACAGGTTGACATATATTCGGCGGGTTTTTAATAGTATTTTGTATAGTTTTTTTTTTATTTATATCACCTTTTTCCATACTTACGGTGTTAAAGAAGGTGTGAGACGCCATCTTGAATTTTCGAATACATCGGTAAACACTGTATGTTTTTCGAGCTGAATAAATATGTTACATTGAATAAAAACACAAAAAAATATATCCAGTTTGGTAGAAAAGTAACTTATCTTGCCTTTGATAACATTTATTTGTTATATATATTTTTTGACAACTTTTTCGAATCTATGTGTACAGTAATACAAACACCCATTTTGTGTTTTATATACATACATTACAATTGTTGAATGTTACTGTTTTGATTATATTCGTTTGGGGGGCACAATTAAAAAATTAAGAAAGATTAAAATGAAGCAAAATTAAAGTTTCCGTTGCATTTTTACAACAACCGTAAAACAGGGCATACTCAGCAAGTTTTATCGTAATTTATAAGCATATTGAAACACTAAATCAACATTTTATTTATTTTTTTGCATAAGTAATGATGGAAGTATTTTTCTGTTTATTTTCTGAACATCTGTTAAAAAAATAAATAATTTGTACATTCTCTTGAAAAAAAGAATCAAACTTTTCTCTACTTTCACATGTGCTCCATTTTAACAAACTGAGCCACAGCAACGCGTGGCCGGGTACAGCTAGTATATATATATATATATATATATATATATATATATATATATATATATATATTAAGAGGTAAATTTAGTAAAAAATAGGGGAAAATGTGCTCGATACGTTGGTAGAGCTAAATATAGTTTTTAACATTTCAACTTCGGGGGTATTTGCTTAAATCATTTCTATATTGTTTTTATAGACGGGAAAAACAAATTATACAGTCCATCTATTTAGCAAAAAATACATGTGAACGGACAATTAGAACAATTCTAACCAGTTATATATATATATATATATATATATATATATATATATATATATATATATATATATATATATATACCCCTTATCCAACCACTCAAATCACATTATTAACAAAACCAATAGAAAATAGGTTAGTACTAACTCCTCAACACTAGAAATTTTTATTGAGCACAGACCGTTCTATGGAGCAGCTTTATGAAAATGTGGATATACTTATACCACCCTGAACTACATCGAAAAAACTCCCCAATTATAATACTACTACTACTACTACTACTAACAACAATAATAATAATATTAATTACATTTGCTACTGTACTTAGTGCTAGATCAATTTTCTTGCAATTCGTTTGTAATCGTCTTTTCTTTCGTGATATTCAATAATTCTATATCGCATATCTCTGTAAAATATTCCTTTATACTTGCATTGAAGAATGCGAATGTAATTTTTCAGACTAATTGTAGGTCTATCTTGTAAAGAATTGCGTGTTCTCTGATTGAACGGAGATACACTTCCATAGTATCCGAAAAGTTGAATGTTTAAGGTATTTTAAAATACAAATCGTCAGTCTGAAATTTAAAAAAATAATAGTCTTCGATACATTTGCATAGTGTAAATTTTAACTTTGATAAAAATGGTTCAAAAATGTGTTTATCAACTAAAACAAATGTACAAAATCTTATTTATCAATAAGGTTGTGGCAACATTATAATTCTTTTCATTCTTTTGACTCTAGAGTATATAGCCGACGCAGTGAGACAGGGTTAATCTACCGAGAATCGCATCAGTCTATAAAAACATATAAGATATTAATGGATATATAGTCAAGAGTAAAAACAATGAAAATAATATTCTGTTGTCACAGCCCTACCTATCAAATATCAAGAAAATTGCTGGACATAAACTGCAAATATATAACAGAAAATAACATGTATCTATTATTTATAGGTATCAATGTATAGAGATATAGATCAATAATCACATGTCTTTGTTATTACTATTTTTTATTATAAACACTTCATCATTATAAATTTAAATTACCATTGCTGTTGTAATATTTTCAGATTAGTTTTATATAAACTTTCTAACTTTTGACATCTGCAAAAAGAGGACTTAGCAATTACAGCTTTGACATACTAAATGTTGCATATTGCAAATAGTTACTTCTTTTATTTCGTATGAATTAACTGTGATTCAAGACAGCTGTTATCTAGATCTATCCGACTGGTTGATCTTTAGTTGTATGTAGAAGATCAGTTATAGCTTGAGTAAGTGTACTTAGGGAAAAGTATTTTACTTGTAGATCGAAATCATTCAATCTTGACGAAATGGTAAACTAGAAATGTACATATGAATCTAATTAACTTACCACGCCAAGAAACCTGCACTTATATCATGTGAGAATTTCATTGAAGAAAATGAAAATGTTTATCCTACATCGAAAGCATCCTGTCAAACAAGCTTACTGGAAAGCTATCGACAGAGGATTTTAATTACAAGTCTTCATAGGCCGAACGATTTATAAGGAATTATAACGTGTTATTGTATTTTTTTATTAAATGTGTTTACCTAATGTGATAGTGTATAGAAGATGGATTATGCTTGCGATCAAGGTTGTTTATCCTTGTGATCTCAACTTCTATGTCATTGTGGGTATTGTTATTTCTATTCATTTAAAAATGATAATAAAATGTTGTTATATATAGATCGTGGAATTGTATCTATCTGCAAAAAATCGAACTGATTTGCAAATTCTTTAAAACGTTCATTTCAATTAATCCCATATTATATTTTCGGTTTTCTAATGAGTTAATACTTTTTAGTTAAATATTACGTGTAATTATATTTATGAAAATATTATAAATGATGTTACTTGCGTAATATTGACGAGAAATTTATAGTAAACACAGAATCCTCTCTCTCCCTCTCTCTCCCTCTCTCTCACTATCACTCTCTCTATCTCTCTCCCTCTCTCTCTTTCTATATATACATATATATATACATATATATATATATTTATGTGTGCGTACATACACACACACGCGCACACGCGCACACACACACATACACACACATACACACACACACACATATATATATATATATACATATATATATATATATATATATATATATATATATATATATATATATATATATTGTTTTTGCTATATCTTTCGAATTAGTTCAATTATTTACGAAAGCGAATTTTTACCTAAATATGAGTGGGGAATAATTTTCCCTTTAACTAATTTGGTACCACCACATTAAAAAAAAACTATATATATATATATATATATATATATATATATATATATATATATATATATATATATGTAGTTTTTTTTTAATTCGCCTACCAAACTCCTTTGTAAGCTTTGGGCAGCAGGCATGGAACTTAAAATAAAGGATATTCGGACTCATGCAAAATATTATGCATAGAGGATATCGGTGCAACAATTTTAAATTAAACGTAATGGAATTTTCCAGGTGAAGGTCGCAGACTGCATCACGAATATGCGCTCGTAACTTAATAGCTATTTGTTTGTATTGATTTTTGGCTTATAGCAAACATGCCTTCATAACCCAGGCATTAACATAAAAATTAAAACCGGAAATCGTAAACTGGATGTTGGGTTACAACACCCATTACATGGCATGGTCATTTAAGTTTTATAAGTGTATGCAGAGCAAATATATATATATATATATATATATATATATATATATATATATATATATATATATATATATATATATATATATATATACTAGCGAAAGTACCCGTCGTCGGGTTCAAAAACAGCCTACAGAAAATGGACTCTGATTTATGAAAGTATGATAGTTCTTTTGTTTTTTTTACACAGGGATCACCAGATTATCAAGGCCAATAGGTCACTCGAGGATAAGGGTTAAAGAGTGCACATTAGAAATTGGACAATATAGTAATCAATTCGGTAAATTTGTAAACTTTTATGGAACGGCTAATAAAGAACTTGTTTACGTTAGACTTGAAGACAACTATATTGTAGTCAGCAGTTCTAAGAAAGAAGCTTGGTTCATGGAATTAACATTTAGGTTTAGGCACAGATAAAGAGTGGGGGTAATTATTGATAGTGTTTTCAGCTAGACGAGTGTTCCCTTTGAATGTTTGGCGAGGGAGGACCATAGACTAAAGCCCAGTCGAACACTTTCCATAAAAATAACGATACATCAGAGACAAACTCGCAACATCTCTTCTGTGAGATAAAGGTTGCAGGGAAGAGGACAGAACATCTCCTACGAGGCTACGAAGTCTATTTTGAACTCTATCAAGGCAGGACAAGTCCTTTCTATCAGCGCCTTCCCAGGGGTGGCAACATTATTCCATCCTATGACGTATCTGGCTCTAATATAGATAGAGAATAGCATCAGCAGTTAGATATCTACTGGATCGATAGAAAGATCCCACCATTTTCTTTCCAGCGACCTTGGCAACAGATTTGATGTACGTGTTCCATTAAAGATCAGGAGTAACTGTCAATCCCAGAAGCTTGTCTAAACTTGAGGCCTCCTGGAGATGAGAGCCATTCATTTCAATTGATGCCAGATGTGTATCAGAATGTTAATGATGTAAAGAGAGAAGCTTGGTTTTAGATGCATTAAAAGTAACCAGCCACGGCTTTCCCCATGTTAGCACGTGCTCAATTTAAGAGAAGAGAGAATCGGAGAGAAGTTCGTCGTTTACTGTCTCAGACGTTCTATCATAGATGTAGTGTCATCAGCATAAATGTATAAAAATGATATAAGGCTGTGATTTGGAAGTACATTAATGTAGATCAAGAAATGAGTTGGGCACAGGATGGGCACCTGAGAGACTCCAGCATTAATACTGTGAACTAATTTTTGTCCCTCAACTAATACGCTTATGAACCTATCAGAAAGAAATGATTTAATAATTGAGAAGACATTTCCAGCAATACCATAGCTAGTGATCTTGTGAAATAAACCTTTATACCATACCCTATCAAAGGGCTTAGATATGTCAAGAACAATTGCCCTAGAATATTGCCTCCGTCGAAAGATTTGCTAATCCTATCAGATATAACTGCAAGCACATCTGCTGTAGATCTAGCAGATCGGAAACCATATTGAGTGTCACCAAGAAGGTTATTTTTGTTGAGATGGTTGATTACTTCTGTATTTAACACAGATTTCAGCAACTTACTAATGACGCACAGGATACTTACTGGCCTGTACTGAGAGGAGGATAGGCGATCACCTGAATTCTTAAATACAGCGCATACTGATGAGATTATCCAGGGCGAGGGAAAGCTATTCTCCTTAAGACAACGTTAAAATAGTTTTGTAAGTATGGGCGCTAGTTCTGGTTGAAGTTTTTTGAGTACTATAATTGGAATAACGTCAAGGCCAGTTGCTTTACTGGAATCAATGTTTTTAATTAGCTTGGCAACATCACGTACAGATATATGTATATCACTTAGCGTGTTTTCTGATACAGAAGGAAACATTGGGGATTGGCAGCCTTGGTTGCAAAGGGTAGAATTAGCTGACGAGATTGCCTCAGATACATTTATAAGCGTTGAGATAGAGCACACGCTTCTGTTCAGGATTCTGTTTGCTATTTTCCAAAACTGGTTGAAACCAAGCCGCTGCTCAGCTACTTTGGACTTGACGGACTGAGCATACACCTCTCTTGCATTCTTTATTACTTTATTGCAATGGTTGCTGGCAGTCCTGAAAGCGGCTTTAGTTTCCATACATCTATTACGTTGGAAGTAGTGGAAAAAGTAGTTTCTGTGCGTAATGGCAGTAGCACATTCTGGAGAGAACCATGTCTGACTGTTAGGTTTTTGCTGGAACGTTTTCGAAGGTATGATGCGGTCTATACCTACAATTAACCATTCCGTCAGGTCTGATACTATAGAGGACACATCCTTTTTAAACAGGGAAGGCAGAGGTAGATCCGATCTAAATGTCCGGAAGCTATCCCAGTCAACCTTAGGGTATCGATATAATGTACGATGGAGAGGTACGTCTGGGGACTTATTACATTTCATTTTTATATCAATTGATACAACAGAGGGATCGGAAGATCCAAGAGGAGACAGAACAGAAGCTGAACATAGCACGCAGATATTCAGCTTTATGTATATATATATATATATATATATATATATATATATATATATATATATATATATATATATATATATATATACACCGTTTATCTGGTTGTAATATCCGGCGAAGTGATTAGATTGGTTTATACGATTATGTTACCCATACATGTGTAACTAAGCAGAGAACAGAGGAATATATATATATATATATATATATATATATATATATATATATATATATATAGAGAGAGAGAGAGAGAGGATATGTATATATATATATGTTAGTTTATATTTTATATAGTTATATATAAAAATATATACACATATATTTATATATATACCTTTATATATATATATATATATATATATATATATAAGTAGATTGTAGTTTGCTTGAAGCATTGTTGAAGAAAATTATGAGGTAAAATTAAAAGCAAAGAACAATGCGAAATTTTTTTTATAGAGTAAAATTAAATGAAAACAAAAGAAATACATTTCTTTTTTGTTGTTTGTTTTTTCTTTTTCACACAAATTTTAACTCTAAACAACAGTACTTTTTTTTCTGTTGTATTCAATGGTGTTATGAATCTCAATATATTTCGGACCTATTAGTCCTTTTTCAATAGTAGACAGCGGAAGAGTGTTCAAAATTGGAAAAGCTGCTACAGAGTTTGCCACGTGATACCGCGAAATATAGAACAAAAAATGACGATTTATTTTAACGTTCTCCTAACTTCATTTTTTGTTCTATATTTCGCGGTATCACGTGGCAAACTCTGTAGCAGCTTTTCCAATTTTGAACACTCTTCCGCAGTCTTCTCTTGAAAAAGGACTAATAGGTCCGAAATATATTGAGATTTATAACACCATTGAATACAACAGAAAAAAATTACTGTTGTTTAGAGTTAAAATTTGTGTGAAAAATAAAAAGCAAACAACAAAAAAAAGAAATTTATGTATTTTGGTTTCATTTAATTTTACTCTATATATAAAAAAAATCTCGCATTGTTCTTGGCTTTTAATTTTACCTTATAATATATATATATATATATATATATATATATATATATATATATATATATATATATATACCTTTATATATATGTATGGGGGCCTGATTTCGGATCTCACTAAATTCAGCTATTTTTCAGTGGATAATTATTTTTCAAACAAATTATATTTTAAATACAACACACACACACACACACATATATATATATATATATGTATGTATGTATATATATATATATATAAATATATACATATATATATATTATAATGTGAGACATATATATAAATATATATATATACATGTATATATATATTATAATGTGAGACAAATTTGTTAACCCATAATAAGTGTCGACAATGTCAGATTAAAACAAATTTGCGTCGCACAGTGTGCAAAAACTGACTATATGCTGATAGTGAATTCTTTTCTTTTTCAGTTTCCACATTCAATCGTTCATATAATATTCGATGAAAAATCGAATATATTTTTCATCTTTTTAAAAGTATAATAACTTTCATTAAATTTTCACATGAAAATTTAATTAAAAATAGATTACTAAAAAAGACAGAGAAACACGATCCCTATATGTTTAATAAAGTCTGTTTCAAGACACGCGTATACCTATTTATAATCTCCTTTTACTCTTTCACTTTCCCCTCTACCTCTCCCCATTTATATATATATATATATATATATATATATATATATATATAGAGAGAGAGAGAGAGAGAGAGAGATAATTTTATATATATATATATATATGCAAATATATATATATATATATATATATATATATATATATTTCGACACTATATATACATATTCCAATGTCGTGCCATTTGTTTCATTACGCAGAATTAAGCAAAATTGGTTGGAAAGATTCAACGTAAATTAATCATTCGTCGCTGATGAATTTACGGTGACTCTTTCCAACCTCTTATGGTTGTTTCAGCGCAATGAAACCAATGGTATGGCCTTGAAATATTTATATATAGTTTCATAATAAATACTGTATCTTCACTCTCACATCCAGGACCGATCACTTATTAGATTGTTTTCATCGCCAATATATATAATATAATATAAAGCTGAACCTCTTCGTGTGTGTCTGGTCACGAATAGGCTCTAGACTATTTAGAATATGATATAATAAATTACGAGGTTTTATCTATTTTATTTTTATTTCATCATATTTTCTTTGGTGTTGATACCCGCAAATTTGAAGCGCTCTCTTTACAACCCTTCCTTTTCATAACCTATCATGCTTTCATAAATCAGAGTCCATTTTCTGTAGGCGGTTTTTGAAACAATTCAACGACGGATAGTTTTGCTAGTCATATATATATATATATATATATATATATATATATATATATATATATATATATACTAATATATATATATATTTATATATGTATAAACACACCCATATATATATATATATATATATATATATATATATATATATATATATATATATATATGTATGTATGGGGTCATAATTTCAAATCTCACTAGATTCAGCTACTCTGATGAGTCGTCGAAGACGAAATGCGTGTCAATGGATAATTATATTTTGAAAACAAATTATATGTTAAAAACTTTATGGTTATATATATATATATATATATATATATATATATTAATGAGTCTACCAAGTTTTTCAGTATTTACTTCAACAATGCTTGATACATGGGTAGAGCTAGATAGTAAGTTATGAAAATATATATGGCAATTAAGCTATACACATTATTCCGCGTTTCATTCTCGTGAGAAGTACTCATGATTATGCATAAGTCTGACGTAATCTCACGTGGATTAAACACAGAATATTATATGTAGCTTTACTGCCATATATATCTAATAACTTACTATATATATATATATATATATATATATATATGTGTGTGTGTTTATATATATATATATACATATATATATATATATATGTGCATATCTTTATGATAAAGACACATTATCAAATAAATGTCTACTGCCTGTTTGTTTTACACGCTTTAATAAGCATTACGCCTAAGTAATAAATAAAATTCTTTGTTTGTTTTTTCTGTATGTGCGTATGTTTGCTCGTGATTGTTTTTTGTTTTTGTTTTTTTAGGGAATTGGCGACTTCTCAGTAAATTGTGTCCACGCACGCGCAATGAGATTTTCTTACGGTCCATAGACCAATTCGGTAAACAATCTTGATGTCTATCCGAGCGACAACATAGGGAATGTATATACAGAATAAATGGACAAAATAAGTAAAAAGAAAACATTTATTACTATATTTAATGAGGAAGACATAATAAACAAGTTACTTTAATGATAATTTAGAAGGGAAGTGGCGGTGATCGTGATTATAATTAAATTATCGCAACAAAAAACAAAAAAAAGCAAATGCTACCAAATATACACAGAACACTTATTTATTTGATTCATTTTTATCTGATCTATACGTTTACAATACAAATAAATCATAAATTCCAATAAACATTGATTATATGTCGTTTCGATGATATTATAGGTATGTTGAATTTGCTAAATATAATGGTTATCTAGACCAGTCGTAAGTATAAAATAAGTAAAAGTTGGCTGATTATTTTAACTAATTTTGATATCTTGGAATTGATTATACACACAGTTGTCTGAAATCCCCACTGGTGATTTGTTTATTGCGTTGAAGAAGTATCTACACATTTTTAACGATTGTTAAACTTTTTAACTGAAATTATTTGCAACAGAGAGAGAAAACTGTTTTATATCAGATGTTTTCTTCTCCTAGATGCGCGTCTGAACCAAAGTCTATCTCTTTGTTGTGTTAAACGTGCCTCTGTATAATGGCCTGGAAATTACTATCCCTCAGTGCAGTATATGCACGGTCTAATATTTTCAAATGCGTATATATTTGGTACTGGTAAGATTCAGCGTTGATCAACTCCAGTGAGCTAACGAGAACTGGTTCGTCTGCGTGATTACTCTCCCCCTCTATCCCCTCTACCTCTCTCTCTCTCTCTCTCTCTCTCTCTCTCTCTCTCTGTGTATATGTATATGTGTAATCACCATATTTATGATACGTCAGAGTATTTCAAGTCTTTCAGGGTTCATCGTTAGCGATAAATTACTTTTACTGGTTTTGAACAATTTAGATATTTTTTTGTTTTAACTAATAGAAAAATAAAAGGATTAGTAATTAACACATTTTTACAATTTGAACAAAAGGATAGATTATTAACTGATGAAGAGAAATATAATCGTTCCAAATTGTTCCTAACCAGTTAGATTAATTTTTCGCTGACGATGAATACTGGAAGATTCGAAAGTACTCGGACTTATGATGAATATGGCGATTACATCAGCGAGTTCCCGCTAGAAGTGAAGGCTGTTATTCGGCAGTTGGAAAGGATCGAAAATAGAATTAATAGACATAAAAAAAGCCTATTTTATTTAATGAAATATGCTACGTACAAAAAATCCTGCCTCTCTCTCACACTCTCTCTTTCTCTCTCTCACTCTTTATATATATATATATATATATATATATATATATATATATATATGTATATATATGTATATGTATATATAAAATTGTAAAATTTCTATTTATTTCATTTTTTTATATTTTTATTAGTGATTTCATACTAATTTCTTTTTTGGCTCCCTGAACCCTTTTTATAAGAAAGGAGTTAGTTGCCCTTTGTTTGGTATTTTCTGGTAAATGTCGGCAATATTTAGTCTAATTATATTTAATTAAAAAAAAAATATTAAAAAATTATATTAAGTCTCTCAGCTTATGTTAATTAGGCCGATAGCCATTAGTCGCTTACTCTCGTGCAATCAATGAATGCGTGGGTGTAGGATTGGCATGACATTCTTTAAGATAAACTAAAATGACCGAAAAATGGGCTGAAATGTCTTAAATAAATAAAAAGTAACTGGCTTAGAATTACTTTAATGAACTTAAGGATGAATTGAATGACATTAAGAATGATTTGAATGCTTAAAAAATAACTGCAATCCTTCAAAAACAACTTGAATGATCTGGAGAATGACGTAAATGGTTTGAGACTGACTGGTTGTAAAGTGGGTGATAATTTTACATTAAATTAATACAGGAAAGGGTATTTATTTGCTCCGCCTAGCAAATTAGGCACAAGGCCAATTTTTAATGTGAGGAGTGAAGGGGAAATGGGGACCAACTCCCCGGGAGGTAGGGGAGCTGAATATTGACAATTGGTATGAAGGGTTGCCCTACATTGACCAAGGTCTTATATGTGGGGTTCCCCCACATATGGTCTAGCTTTTAATATCTGCCGGAACAGATGGTATTTATTTGCTCCCCCACCGAGCAAATTAGGCACAAGGCCGATTTTTAATGTGAGGAGTGAAGGGAGGGGGAACTGAAAAAGGGGACCAGCTCCCGAGAGGTGGGAAATGGGAGCTGGTTAATGGTCAGGCATGTGGGGTTGCCCCCACATCTGGTCTTTGCTAGTCATAGCTAGTCATAGCTTGCAGTATCTGCCGGAACAGATACTACTCTTTGATCTTGGCCAAAAGGACAAGAAACGCTTAAAAAGCTAAGAACAGAATCTATTAACCACATACCTATGGTCTTAACCAAAAAGGCCAAGCACAAAAGTGTAATGGACAGACCGAACGACCGACATATTGACTGACGGTCCGACGAACCGACCGACGGAGCGATTCTTAGAGTCGCTTGCACGCGAATAAACATGAATATGAAATCTCTTTAAAATGCGACTAAGTTAATGTATATTTTTTCTCGTATAAATATTTGCTGTTTATTACATGTAAGGTCACTTATGGAAAAAATGTTCGAAGTTGTTATCAGAAGCGGCGTTGGTCATTTTAGCTTGGAAATTGAAACAGAGGCATGCGTGTAAAATGAGAGAATAAAGCCAATAGCCATAATATCAGATTGATATAAATAAGAAGAAACGAATTGGAAGATCGATTGTATGGTTTGAAAGATGGTTTTTAAATGAAGTCCATTACGCGTTAGATGTCAACGCGCTAACTCAAAGAGGCATGTCTGTGTTTGTGTTTCACGAAATTTGTATGCATAATTCATTCAATTACGTACAGCCATTTAATATCCAATATAGTCTATGGTCTCCCGAGACGTTCGACTAATTTATCTATTTTTGTTGTTTTCTAGTCATTAATTTCTATTAATGCAACGAATTTATTTGAATAAATGGTTCTTTTCTTTATATCGATTTTTGTAAAAATAGGAGAACATGTTTAAGACGTTTAGCAAATGAAATTCTGGCAGAAGATGGACGCCAAAATGCGAACGATGGTGTAATTCGCTAGGTTTAATATAGAGTCTATCGACATGTATAATTGTCCTTCTCTTTTCATGGAATTTTCCATGCTACTCCTCTTGTTCTGATTAATATTTTAATAACATTCAACTGATAAAAGCTAAAATCTTAATTAGATGTATAGTTTACAACATTAGAGTCTTGATTTCTGTCAAGTGAAAATACGGGGAATATAACAGAACACATCATTTAATCTATATGGTGTAAATTGTTTTCGTTCTTTAAGCCTTGGAGGGTTAAATATGCTAATAAAGTATTATCTTATTAGCTGAATATGTGAAAATAACACAGCGACATCATTTATATGTAATGTATAAGATGAGCAATACGTGAACTTAATATTATTGTAGACCTATGTTAAAGTTGCGAAAGTGTTTATCTAAGTAATCTACTTAATTTTGTGTAATAACTAGGGCTAGGACAACATCATATTCTTTTCATTGTTTTGACTCTCGGGTGTGTATTTTTTGATATCGTATATACTTTTATATACAGTGATGTGGTTCTAGGTTGATTAACTGCGTTTGACTGTGTCGGATATATACTCGAGAGTCAAAACGATGTTAAGAATAATCTGTACTCATGGCCTAATAATAATATATCTCGTAATTACGGTTTATCTCAAATATCCTTAGATGAGTCTGCCACATATTTGCATTGTATAGACACCCGGCGCGATTGGTAAACCCACAATATGATCATACTCTCTTTAGACAGAACAGATACTTTCCATAAGACCAAGAAAGTACTTCTCAGCATCAGGTACGTCATCAAAGCCACGCCATTTTTTTATTTACTTTTTTACATTGCATAAAAACAATGTTAAGAATAATCTGTCCGTATAGTCTTAGTAATAATATATCGTGTAATTACCGTTTATCTCTAATATCCGTAGAGGAGTCTGTCACATATTTGCATTGTATAGACACCTGACCCGAATGGTAAACCCACAATATGATCATACTCTCTTTAGACAGAACAGATTCTAACAATAATACCAAGAAAGTACTTCTCAGCTTCAGGTACGTCATCAAAGCGACGCCATTTTTTATTTACTTTTTTTACATTGCGTCTTTGGTGATCGAGAAATACTATTTATTAAAAAGTAGGATAGAAGGTGGTTACTTATTTCCTTGAATATGTTCGTATTAGGTTATTAACTTCTACCCTAATTTCTAATAAATAAGAAATCCCGATCGAATAATTTATAATCTGAAATTAGTGACGCATGCACATACACACGTTAAAATAATTCTGGTATTTATACATAGATTCTAAGTATTAACATTATTTCTCTCCTTTCAAGCAGTTTAAACACGATTCATGTCAATGTTAAGTGTTTATGGAGAGTAAGGTTGATTAGAACTTGGCACACGCACGTTTTCACATCGACTCAGTCTGCGAATAGATGCAATTTAGATAAATTATAGTTCAAATTATGTGTTTACAAAATCTATTACGTATTTTAGTCTTACTAGATCGTAATTTGTTCTTCAATATTTTTAACAAAATTATCACCAATATATAAAAAGCGATCCACAATATTATACAAATGGCATCTTGCTAAGGTATTTAATATATAAGTAATTAGATAATTATAATAATTATAATAATTTTATCTTAAGATATATTAATAGGTTGAAGTTTAATATCCATTAAAAGGAACATTTTTGTTTATATAAAAACTCGAAAATTATGTTAGATATTTTTTATTTGTTAATTTGGTTAGGAAGACAAGAAAACTAGTTGTAGTTTATAGCCGGAAAATTTTACAATTTTAGTCGCGTGCAAGCGACTCTATAAGTCACACCGTCGGTCGGTCGGTCGGTCGGTCGGTCCGTAACACTTTTGTGCTTGGCATTTTTTATTAAGATCAAAGGTCTGTTCTTAGTAGATGCTGTTCTTAGCTTTTGAAGATTTTCTTGGCCTTCGGGACAAGATCAACGTGTAGTATCTGTTCCGGCAGATGCTGCAAGCTATGACTAGCTATGACTAGCAAAGACCAGATGTGGGTGCAACCCCACATGCCTGACCATTAACCAGCTCCCATTTCCCACCTCTCGGGAGCTGGTCCCCTTTTTCCCTTTCCCCTCCCTTCACTCCTCACATTAAAAATCGGCCTTGTGCCTAATTTGCTCGGTGGGGGAGCAAATAAATACCATCTGTTCCGGCAGATACTGCAAGCTTTGACTAGCAAAGACCAGATGTGGGGGCAACCCCACATGCCTGACCTTTAACCAGCTCCCATTTCCCACCTCTCGGGAGCTGGTCCCCTTTTTCCCTTCCCCCTCCCTTCACTCCTCACATTAAAAATCGGCCTTGTGCCTAATTTGCTCGGTGGGGGAGCAAATAAATACCATCTGTGCCGGCAGATACTGCAAGCAAAGACCATATATGGGGGTAACCCCACATATAAGACCTCGGTCAATGTAGGGACAACCCTTCATAGCAATTGTCACTATCCAGCTCCCTTACTCCCCGGGGAGCTGTTCCCCCATTTCCCCTTTACCCTCACATAAAAAATCGGCCTTGTGCCTAATTTGCTCGGTGGGGAGCAAATACATACCCTTATCTTGGCCTTTGGTCAAGACCAAGGTGTAGTATCTGTTCCGGCAGATATTGCAAGCATAGACCATATGTGGAGGCAACCCCACATATAAGACCTCGGTCAATGTAGGGGCAACTCTTCATATCAACTTTCACTATCCAGATCCCCTACTCCCCGGGGAGCTGGTCCCCATTTCCCCTTCATTCCCAACATAACAACTCGGCCTTCTGCCTAATTTGTTCGGGTGGGGGAGCAAATAAATACCCTTTTCTTTGCCTTTTGGCTAAGATCAATGTGTAGTAGCTGTTCTTACTACATGCTGTACTTATTGTGGCATAAAGTGGGGGATGACATTTCTGCATTAATTTAAGGTAAAATTGTCACCCACTTTACAACCAGTCAGTCTCAAAGCCATTCACGTCATTCTCCAGATAATTCAAGTTGTTTTTGAAGGGTTCCGGTTACTTTTTAAGCATTCAACTCATTCTTAAGATAATTCAATCCATCCTTAAGTTCATTAAAGTCATTCTAAGTCATTAATTTTGTATTTATTTAAGTCATTTTAGCCCATTTTTCGGTCATTTTAGTTTATCTTTGAGAATTTCAAGTCAATTCTACATTCACGCATTCATTCATTACATGAGAGCACGCGACTAATGGCTATCGGCCTTGTTCTTTTTATCTTTTCATTTTGAGGTGCTGATAATAGATTTATTAATGATTTAATTCCATAAAGTTTAGCGATACATTTTTTAATCGCATCTTTGTTACATTTTTAGTAAAAATGCTGGCTATATTATTTTCAGCTTCTACATAATCAAGGGTAAATGAGTTTTTCTGTTTTCCTTTCTGGTCAAACGTTATTTGATATCAAGATGTTTTCACTTTTGATGAAAGTAGAGTTTTTGCTAAAAGATATTTCTCTGGCTGTCATAATGTATTACATTTTCTTTCTATGTTTTTTTACTTAGATCTGTCTTTAAAAAAGAATTAAGAAGGGTGTTTAGAAAATATTGCTTCTCCCCTGGGTGTGGAGGTGCTATAAACTCTGCTCCATAGATAGAAAGTGCAACAATCTATTTTTCTTTTACTTTTCCAGGAAATCATAGGCCCAGTCTTAGACTGTCTAACCCAGTATCCCTGTGTACTTTTCTGCTGCACAGAGTTACCCTAATCTGAATCTGAAGAAGCCTTATACATTTAGGAGATATGTCGACTTTTTAAATACTAAATTTAGAAGACATATCGACTTTTTAAATAGTAAAGGTTGTTTCTTGGTTTCTTTTCGATTAGTAAGGGCATGTATTGCACGAGTTAAGTCCTTAATTGTCGGATTTGATAAGCTTTGAGATAGCTTTATAACAGTGTTACATATATCAGGCCAAATAGATTAGACTTAGAATAATGTATCTGTATAATCGATCGTCCATTAATTCTGTTTCAGTCTCTGTATTTTTATTTATATCAATCTCAACGGGAGTTATATGCTGTTGGGAATCTTACATTTCAGACTTTAGGAGGCTTTTCTCAATGTACTGTGATTGTGATAGTTTTATTTTCTCAAGTTATATTATACCAAAGAAACATGATAATTGTCCAAAATCGGCGATTTAATTTTTTTTATTTTATTTATTTTTGACAACTTTAAAGCATTGTCACAGTTTGATACGAGTAATACATCGTCAACCCGTAAAAAACAAAATCAACAATATATTGCGTATTTTTTTATATATATATGAATACGTCTACGGGACACTTGCGGAATTTTTGTTTTATTAAAGAATTATGTAAAATTCCAATTGTGAGAGATGTGTTTTAGATCGTACAATGACTTCCCAAACGAAATTATTATTTATTTTTTAATATCCTTGGGGGGGCGTACATATAAATTTCACAGTCAATTGGAGCATTTAAGTAAACATTTTACCTCCATTTTCCTGATCTTCATTAATCAATTTTCTTAAATAACATTCTTAGACCACTCGAAGGCATTTATGCATACGACACTAGAGTCTATGGCAGCATTTCAAAGACCCCCAATGACTTTCTGATTCCCTCTATTCTGTTTTAAGGAATCTAGTGTAATGGGGAAACACATGCTGGCTCATTTTAATGCATCGAAAATTAAGCTTCTCCTCTTTCATAATTATTGTTCCGACCATCATCACGCTGCAAGTGATATGAATAGCTCTCGTCTTGGGGAAGCAACCTCTCATAACAGATTACTGAAATTGATCTTCACTCCTGATTTGAGATGGAACACATACATCAAATATGTTGCCAAAATCGCTGGTAAAATTATTGAATCACTCAACCGCTCCAGTAAGCATCTCACTACCGGCGTAATTCCCTCTAGTAAAAAAGGAAGCAGGTTTATTTTAATGCATCTAAAACCAAGCTTCAATCTTTATAATATCAACGCATTTATCTCCGTCTGGCATCAATTGAAATAGCTCTCGGAGAAATGTTTAAAATAAAAAAAGTCACGTATCATACCGCAGGTGTGTTCTAACCAGAAACATTCATTCTGAATGCGCCGATGACATATAAAAAAAATACTGTTTAATTTTACTTGGCTTTTCGGCTTGTATCGTAAGAAAAACTCAAATGCTCTTGTGATATTTAGTTTTGTAATGTGTAAACTTTGGTCTTTTTGTTCCTTTCTCTGATTATTTCAATAATTAATTATCGATATTATTCGAAGACATTCTTATACAAGCCCTATCTAACGACACTAAATGCACCTATTTATGCTTAATTTATAAAATAGACCCGACAGTTTCCAAGTCTGTATGGAACAAACTCAGGAACATACATACGATTTTTTTTAATAGAAGGAGAGAGATAATGAAACTATATTTTTATGTAAATTTTAAAATATATATATATATATATATATATATATATATATATATATATATATATATATATATATATATATATATATATATATATATATACTTGTATGCTGAGCCGACGTTGTCCACGAGTCAATAATGATAAACAAATAATTTACACTCCCATATGTTTATTCTCGATTCAATCATTTGGTTTGATTTAGTCTTCTGAGTGATTTTTTCTGCTTTTTCACAAAATGTCCGATTCATTTTCTTTTAGTTTGCATTCTGTTTTCTAGTGACAATTTGACTTCAGGTGTAGTGCACAACCGGATTCTTTGTTTATAGGCGATTGTATTTCTCATAGAGTTAATTTTTCTCACTCTTTTTGTCTCTTGGTTTCAATCATTATATTACTTTTATAGTGATTCGTCTCTATCTAGGAATTTTATATAAACAATTTTCCGATGGTTCGTCTTTTTAATATTTTATAATATTTATCTGAACCTTTTTTCTATAATGACTTATAATTATTGTTCAAGTATATCTCCTTTTCTGGTGTTTAAATAGTTCGGTGAAGATCTTCAATTTTTCTCGTTAAATATTTCTCTACGTTTGTAATCAAATTTCCACTGAACTGCCTCTCTGGTGATGCTTTTTACAACGAGTATCGTATTTCTGTCTTTTTAATTATTATTATTTTCTGTCTTTTTAATTATTATTATCAAGGTTTATGTACTACAGGATGACCAAAAAAAAAAAAACAAGCTAAATGGAGGCCATCAAGAACATATGCTTCGGAACGGAGAAAAAAGGTAAAAACAAAACTTGGGTTTTGATGTGATGCTTTAAATATAATAAACTAGTTATGACCAACGTTTAATTTACTTCGGACAAAAAACTAAGAAACAGGACCTAATTTTAATTGGGGCTTGTTTTTTTTTTTGGTCACCCTGCATTAAGGATATCTTATTGCTAGCACTTCCCGATTGTATATTTATATATATTTACTTACTACTACACAAGGTTGGCCCTAAGCACTTTCTCGAGTGCTCCTTTAAAATATGTGATTTTATTATCGCTAGTCTGTGATTGTCTGATTGAGGAATTCTTAAATATTTATAAAGATCCGATGCGGAACGCGCCCTTCATCTTAAATAGTGCACAATTGTGATTAACGTTGTTGTACCTCAGAAATGTTACTATTATTATTATTATTATTATTATTATTATTATTATTATTATTATTATTATTATTATTATTATTATTATTATTTTTGCAGCAGGGTATAGCGGATTGGCCCAGAGAGAGCACTGCGAAAGGCACAGTCGCATGGTACTCCGGATCTACTGGGAGGTCTGTCTGAATGTTGGGATCAAGTATGCTGGAATGTGGTTTGAAGAGGGCCTTATTAAATGAGAACAAGTACGGATGGCAATGAAGAGGTATAGTGGGACAAAAATGTCATGACGATCAAGCAATTTGAACATAATCGTCCGGATTTGGTCGTCATTGACAAGGTCTCCAAAAACTGGCACATTATATACTACTCAGTTCTCTGGGGGCAGAAATGTGAGAGAGGAGGAGAAAGAGAAGTTGAGCAATTATGAGGTAAGGCATATACATGTGGTTGAACACACAAATGATCCCGGTCGTAGTTGGTACTCTAGAAGTATAAGTCGTGTTGAAGGGCAATTGGAAAAACTACGACTCACCGATATTTTAGGCGGCTTTCAGACCTTTATAATTTAGGTACCACCGACATCCTGAGGAAAACCCTTGATCTTTGAAGCTCCTGGTCTGGAGCCGGGATTGAGGAAAATCCTCTGGAAATAACTGCCGCCTCTTTTAAGAGAGACGTTGATAAACGAAATCAGAATTATTATTATCAATATTAGTAATAATTTCCATTACTCTCGATTCCTGTCGGTAAACAATATATCACGTATATCATCGTAACTGCCACTTGCCCTTGATTTTCCCCTATCAATGCATGTGCATTTTCAATGGATATATTGTGATAATAAGCGTCTCCCTAGCCCTGATTCTCTTCCCGATTATTTAGTGGAGGCCTGGTTTATGTTGTCTCTTCGGGTTTTGATTCCTTCCTTAAGATTTAATGTCCTAGATGTTGACGCCGACACTATTTTGAGAGGTAGTTCATTTACATATTTGCAGTTTTAGTTTCATTGGTTCCAGGCAGTGCATCTTTTTTCTCTTTCTCTTGCAATTTCTATATGGACAGTTAGTGTAGGTAGCTTAGTTTTATTTGTCAATGTATTCGACAGTTTTATTTAGGATTCCAACTTTTTCATTTGTGTTATCCGGTATATCTTTTCAGTCGTCCTCCGATTACAAGTATACTAAAATTTTTCGACGTTTATCGAGATAATTGCTACTGCTTATACGCTTTATCGGTGTTATCTTGACTTTTCTCACGTTCCATATGCCTTTCTGATATCTAGTCAGTTATGTGTATTTTTTACGTTTCTCCGTCACGTTTATGTCCTATCTGTAATCTTCTGGGACGGCTGGATCTATGATCTCGCATGGTTTTTCATTCTTAATAACTATTATATTCTCGGTTGTCTTGCTTGGATTACTTAATTCGATTGTAGGTAGATGTCCCATAGGAATTAAGGATTACATTTTCAAATACAGCTGAATATTTATGTTTGTACCATTTGTCTATGCGTTTCAGATGAGGTAGTTTGAAGGTTTCCCAGTGCATCTTTATTATTGTTATTATTATTGTTATTATTATTGTTATTATTGTTATTGTTGTTATTGTTATTATTGTTGTTGTTGTTGTTGTTGTTGTTGGCTCACATGGAGCTTTCACACAAGTCAACAAACGATCTGATTGGACACCTGTGGTATTCTCTGGAAGCTGAGTGACAACAAGTCTCCCCAGACTCCAGACCTCTCGACCTCCTTCGATACCGTTTGCAAATGAATTTGCATCATCGGAACACCCGCTTACCATTGATTTCTCGCTGGTGGTTGCCATTGGTTTATGCTGGAATTTGAGTGGCACTCAGCCTCCCCAAGGCCCCAGTTCTCTTTGCGCTTGTCCAGCCGAGCTCTGGTTGGCGCTCGCTCCTCGGTTTTTCAGTCCTTATTTTCCCTTCTCGGCACTTTGGTATCATTTTTTTGGGGGGATCGGTGATGAAACAATGGAGAGAGTGCATGATAGGGGGTGTAGAACTTTTAGATATGCAGTTTCGGTGTTCTTCATTCACTGTAACGCTTGTTCGTTATATTGTCTTGTATTATTCTCCGCATTCAAGGGTGTTCATTAATATTTCAGTCGTTTTTATTATCGTTAGTCGTTGTACTTTTGCAGTTATTCCTCTGATTGCAATTTCTGACATTCTTTTTTCGAAGTTTTTCGGGATTGTTCCTAGTGCTCCTACTATTATCGGTACTATTTGGACTTTCTTCATCATCCAACTCCGTTTTAACTCTCTGGCTAGCTCTATGCATTTGCTTCGTTTCTCCTCATCTTTCATACTCACCCTGTGATCAGGTGGGACTGCAAAGTCCACGATTAGACAGGATTTTTCTTTCTTGTTAATTATTACGACGTCTGGTCTTCCTGCTTGGGTTGGTTTGTCCGTCTATATGTCCATGTCCCATAGGATTTTGTGGTTCTCATTTTCGAGTGCTGTTGCAGGTTTATGCTTGTGTCATTTGTCTGTACGCTCAAAATGCAGTTGTTTACACAATTCCCAGTGTATCACCCTCCCCACTTGGTCATGCTTGTTTTTGTATTCCTTTTGGGCAAGTTTGCTGCATTCGCTTACTATATGGTTTATCGTTTCGTCTCTTTGTCCACAGAACCTGCATTTGGTTGTTGCCTTGTGTTTTATTGATTCTTGCTTTGATATGGTTGGTTCTTATCGAGTTATCTTATGCTGCAGTTATTAGAGATTCCGTTTCTCGGTTTATATCTCCTTTTCGCATCCATGTCCAGGTGTTTTAGTTATTCTCATCTTTTGTCATTCTTATGAATCTTCCGTGGAGCTGTTTCTCTTCCCACTTCTCTTTTCTCGTTTTGTCGTTTGTCTCTCTGTTTTCTGTTTTGTTTTTTTCAGTGTCTATCGCTGCCATAATTATTCTTTCAATGTTTTGCATTATGTATTTTTCTATTTCTTTTGTCGTGTCCTTCACACAGTCTTCTATAGAGATCAGTCCTCTCCTACCGTCTTTCCTTTTCACGTAGAGTCTGTCAATATCGTCCTTTGGGTGTAGTGCATTATGCATGGTCATGAGTTTCCTGGTTTTCTGGTCGAGTTGTCTCAGTTCTTCTTTTGTCCACCCTATAAACGGCCCAGAGTATCTTACTAGTAATACTGCCCATGTATTATACCTTTTATTAGGTTTCTACTATATAATTTAGTTTCCAGGAGTTTTCTTGTTCTCCTGAGGTATTCCTTTCGAACTTTCTCTTTCATTTCTGTTGTTCTGATGGTGTCCGCTTCCAGAATTCCCAAGTATATGTACTCGTCTTGTTTCCCTAGTGCCCTCATTTCTATTTGGTAGAGTAGTTCCATGCCTTCTGTCGTTTCTAGTTTTCCCTTTCTTATAACTAGTTGTGCACACTTTTCCATTCCAAATTCCATTGGGATATCTTGGCTGAAGATTCTGGTAGTGTTAATTAGTGTCTCTAGCTCCTTTTCGGTCCTTGCGAAAAGTTTCAGATCGTCCATGTACATCAGGTGGTTCATATTATTATTATTATTATTATTATTATTATTATTATTATTATTATTATTAATAATAATAATAATAATAATAATAATAATAATAATATTAATAATATTTACTCACTAGGAGTATTGACACAAGCCATCATCAAAGATTGCTCTTTGAGAATAACTTGTGGTCTTTCCTGGAGTCTGAGGTGCAACAAGTCTCTCTAGATTTCCAGTATACTTCAACTTTTTCAATAACCTTCGCAAAAGAATTTGAGTTATGATTACCGTTGATTTCTCGTTCGCAGCGACCATTGCCCTTCACTGGAATTTGGGTGGCAATAAGCCCCCCTGAGGACCACGTCTTCTGTGCACATCTCTAACGGAGGGTCTTGCTAGTGCTTTCTCTCCTCAGCCTTCTTCTCGTCTTTGACCCTCATTATTTGGTGCGGTGCGTGTTTATGGTGACACTCACAAAGACGATGGCGGTTACTTCATTTATGCAGTTTGTTTTCATGATTTCATGTGATGTTACTTTGTCTTTTGCATCTGTAGCAATTTTTGTATCTAGTTCGTGTGTAGTTAATTTATTATTATTATTATTATTATTATTATTATTATTATTATTATTATTATTATTTTAATTTTTTTTTTTTTGCTTGAGTAAGATGGATTAGAGATCGCGATATTTTGCGTGTAATTTTACGAGACCTTCCGGCTCTATCCCGCGTACATCATTTATTATACGATTAAGGACGCCTCGGTACAGGTAAGCACGTATTTACTTGACATGCATAGCATCTATTAGCATATTACTATTCCTAAATGGACGAGAAACTCTGGGTGTGCGTGTATAGTATCCAGCTTGTTAAATTGAATTTGGTTAAGGAAGAGCCACGCGCCACAAGTGTAAACGAATGGTGTATAGGTATCAGAAGAGAATACACTTTGGTTTAGCGATCGTTATTTAGTAGTAAGGTGAGCTATTTAAATACATATTTAAAGTTATTGACATGTCAGGAAGTATAAGACACAATACAGCAGCTGGTGCGTAGAAATACAGAAAACGATATCGGATAGTGAGACGAATATATTGTTTAATTATACAGAAAAAACATAATCTGTCAGCATTATAAATGCTTATGTATACACAATCTATCAACATTGTCAATCACTCATCGCTTATAATAACATATTAACTAGTGTACCCACTCACGTAGAGTCACGCGCACCACATACACACACACATACACACACACATACACACACATATTTGTTTTCAATTTTCAAATTATTAAAAAATGTCATTGGTTGGTGTTATTTTGCCAGTAAATCCATTAAACTTCAGCAACCCCATCATTTGCTTTCACGAATTCACAATTGAATTGATGTTATTTAAAGGATCATCTGTTGAAATCAATTTAAAATTAAAATATTGGCATGAATTGAAATTAATAGCTCTTGTCTTGGGGGATCATATTTGACAAGATACTTCCTGATTTTTCCGCTTGATCTGAAATAGTATATGTATAAATGATCTCTTGCAAATGTTGCTGGTAATATAGTCGAGCCATTCTCCTACTTCTGTAGATATTTCACTTCCGACACACTTCTCTTCCTGTATCAGAGTAAAGTACGTAATATGGTTGAGTACTCTGTGCACATGTGTTAAAGAGCTGCTCGGACCACGCTATCCTTCCCTGGCAGAGTTTTAAATGACTTCGGCGCATTGTACGGGATCCCCTTTTATCTTCTTTGCAACCTCTTTCTCAGAGAATAGAAATCGCTGCCATATCGGTTATTCAATCAAAAAGCTGCAATCTAAGGTCTTATCTTTGCAAAATTTTCACAATAAACGGACGTCTAGATGAAAATATAAGGGCGTGCAATAAGTAATACCCCTAGCCCAGTTCCAGTTATCTGATCTAGCTGATATGTGGCATGTACAATGATTTATATCTCTACATGTTATGTGGCAAATTACAGCTCTGAACTAATTGTGGTTTCTGCTTTACAGGTCTCTGAACTGAGTAAAGGGTGAAATGGAGCCTATTGAATGTCGAGCAGTGATCCGGTTTTTGTATTTGAAAGGACGCACACCATAGAGGACTTTTGATGAAATGAAAGAAACTTATGGTGATAATGTCCCATCATACGACCTTGTAAAACGCTGGCATCGTGAATTCAAAAATGGCCTGAAGTCTGTGGAAACTGCTTCTAGACCTGGTCGTCCCCTTCTGCCATTGAGGAGGCATCTGCCCATCAAGATGAGGCTGCCATTTTGGAATATCGGCGCATTACTATTCGCCAAATAGCCCAAGATGTCAAGATGAGTACAGGGTCTGTGAAACTATCATTCATGACAATTTATATATGCATAAGTTATCTGCCAGATGGATTCCCAGCTTGGTCACACCATTCCAGAAGCGAGCACGCGTCGAGTGCTCGAGGATGAATTTGGAGATGTGCCAAGAAGATGAGTCCAAGTTTTTCAAAAGACTGATTACACGGGATGAAACCTGGGTCGATCAGTATGATCCAGAGACCAAAGCTCAGTCAAGGTAGTGGAAGCGCTTGGACTCAGCCCCTCCAGAGAAAGCAAGGGTTCTGCATGCTCACAGTCTTCTGGGTCCAGGACGGAGTAGTTGTGACAGATTTCCTGGCAAAGGGTATCCCAATTACAGGAGCCTATTATGCTTCACGTTTTGAGGAAATTAAGGGAAGCTATCAAATCAAGAGGCAAGGCAACATCAGCAACGGTATCATCCTCCTGCAGGACAACGCTCCGGTTCACAACTCGCATTTCGCCATATCAGAAGCACGGGCGTGTTGTTATGAAATCCTTCCCCATCCTACCTACTCTCATGACCTTGCACCCTCTTACTTTCACCTCTTCCCAGCCATGAAGTTGTTTTTGAAAGGAAAGCGTTTCCCAGATGATGCAGCCTTGATTTCTGAAGTCACGTCGTGGTTGGAGGACAAACCTGGGGTTTTCTGAAAAAAAAACGGACTTTAGATCTGCATCAAACGATGGGAGAAATGCATAACTCTGAGCGGTTCCGATGTAGAGAAAGACTAATAACTGTGCCAAGTTTCGTTGCTCTACTACTATGTTAAGTGGGTCAGCACGCCCCTCGTACGTATATATGATCCCTTGCAAATGTGGCTGGTAATATAGTCGTATCATTCTACTACTCCCGTAGATATTACACTTCCGACGCACTTCTCTTCCTGTATCATAGTAAAGTACGTAATATGGTTGGGTACTCTTTGCACATGTGTGAAAGAGCTGCTCGAACCACACTATCCTTCTCTGCAACCTCTTTCTCACAGAATAGTAATCGCTGCCATATCGGTTATTCAATGGAAAAGTTCGTTTGAGCTGCGATCTAAGGTATTTATCTTTGCAAAACTTTCACAAAAAACAGACGTCTAGCTGCGCGGATTCCATGACTAAGGGTTTTTTTTCTTCTTAAAACTGCCTCCGTGAATCCCTGTTCCTAAGCCTGCTTCGAATCTGAATATAATATTGTTAACCTTCAAACTCAACGTAACGTAGTTCTTGATGACCCACCCCCTTTAACTGATCCAATTTACGAAATTTACACGACTAAAGTTTACTTTACTTTTCCCCAATGACCACCGAACATACATAAACTCTTATCCCCGGGTGAATTCCGGGTTTTACATAAGTAAAATTGTAAAGTAACAAGCTTTTAAAAGTAACAACATGTTAAGGATTTAAATGCAGTACAGTATATTAAATCATGATTGTCAAGGCTTGTTGTTCAAACCCTACCTCTTTTAAAGAGAACGCTCCTTCTACAGATTTTAAATTTAGTATTTTTGTACCAACTCAATTAGGCTTATTCATAATCCTCCGGACATGTGTCATCAGTCTATCTCCACACACAAACGCACACACACCCACACACACACACACACACATACACACACACGCACACACACATACCCACACACAAACACAGACACGCACCCACACACCCACACAAAAAAAAACCATCCAAACCCTTCCACTGTTATTAGTAATGATAAAATAATAGTATTTATTGATTTCTAATGGCATGTAATATGTGTTTTTACAGTATAGTTAATATTTAGAGATGTATTCACAACCGGAGTCGGAATCAGTTATTGTATCGGTATCGAAAATGGAATTCTTAATGTGTAAGTATATCAGAATCGGCAAAATATAATAATCGCCCTAGCACCTATATATATATATATATATATATATATATATATATATACATATATATATATATATACATATATATATATATATATATGTAAGAACTAAACATCGATAATTCATTACCCTCTCAGCAGCAGACGTATAGAGTAAAGGTGAGACGTCTTGACTGTCATTTGCGGTGTCAGGTTTCGATTTTGGCTTTAGGCAGTCGCTTGTTTAGCCGCACTGATTAGCTGTGAAACAGCGAAACAGTACTGTAAGTGGATAACTATCTCTCTCTCCCTTTTTCTCTCTCTCTCTCTCTCTCTATATATATATATATATATATATATATATATATAAGAGTGTATCCATCAACAATTGAGCGTTTTTCAGCTTTTTATCAGTTTTTTTTTTTAATATATTTATAACCCGTTTCAAGCCTTGTTCAGCGCTCTTCAGATATTTTCGTATAAAGGTTGTTTTTTTTTTAAATGAAAGTTTGAAATGTTATTTTTACATCTGATGACACTAAATGTGTTTTTAAGAGAAATGTAGTCTCAGCCATTCTGTCACAAATAGTTAGTGTTGGTAGAGTCCAATCAGCGTTTAGTTCATTTGGTGGGTCGGGTGGTCCATTTGGAGAAGGTTTTTATGTTTTTTCATGATTTTCCTTCTTTTTTGATGTATACGCACACACGCACACACAATCACACACATACATATACATATGTGTATACATATATACATCCACACATACACACGCATAAGTATGTAGGCACATAAACACATACACACGCATATACACAGAAATATATGCAGGAGCATACATATATACATACCCACCTACACACGGACGTACTCATACACACCTACCCACTAACAAACCACACACATATTAGTTAAAGTTTTCTTTGTCTTTCCCGATCCAACCACACATGCATAACTGTACATAGTCACCCAAACATAAGTACACACACACACCCACACACACACACACACACGCGCGCACACATAAGATGGAGAATAGGTAGGAAATGATAAAATAAAAATATGATAAAAGTCTGTAAAACCCTCAATTATTGATGGCTACCCTCTTTTTAATATACATTTTTTCGCTCGTTGGAACTCCATACAAATATATATATATATATATATATATATATATATATATATATATATATATATATATATATATGCATATATATATATACATATATATATATATATATATATATATATATATATATATATACATGTTGTTCCAACGAGAGAAAAATGTATATTTAAAAAAGTGTAGCAATCACTAATGTAGGGTCTTTCAGACTGTTATCATTTTTTTTTATCATCTATATTTATATATACACACACACACACATATATATATATGTATATATATATATATATATATTTACATTTGTAAGTAATAATTAAAAATTGAGGGATATTTAATATACACTAGAGTTTTAAAATTCAGCAGATTGAAATTAATGGATGTATACATAATAAAATAGATAAAATCAAAATACATTGGATAATGAAATATATTACATATCTCTATATATTATGCACGTAAAATCTTGTTTATACCTGTAATCATACAACTGCATTTTTTCGTTATTTATTGTAAACTGATTTAACTCAATCAATTAATCTATCAATTAATATCGCGATACTTATATCTGTTTTTCCTGGCCCCTGGTTACGATATCTTCCCCTGCATTACAGTGTTATTTAAAATGATATTTGATTATATATAGGTGTATTATATACTGTACTATATTTTGTTACTAATTTTTAAATGCATGTATGTGTGTTTCTGTAAGATCATACACACACATATATACATGTGTGTGGGTGCGTGTTTGTGTATATAAACATACACTCATATATATATATATATATATATATATATATATATATATATATATATATTGCAAAATATCGGGAAAGGACTGATATCGTCAGTTTCAGATAAAAACATTACATTTCTTAATTTTGGAGATGCGGATTATTTATCTGTATTATTAGTCTCTTTGACTACGGATCTAATTCTTCAGTGTGATTTTCACAACGTTTTGGTCCGACAGAACCAGTGGCGCATTGGGAAAAATCAATTGCAAAAGTGATATTCTCTGAAGCATGTAGGTCCAATCCTCAGTGTGGGGGACTGAAAAATACGTTTGCGAATTTCTTCGGACCTCTATCCCTTCATGACTAACGGAAATAAGAACGCTACCACCGGAAATTAAGAAAGGGGGTTCACACAAAATTCCGTCCTAAGTGCAGAGTTCGAGAGAAACATTCCAGAGTTTGACAAGAGACACCTGAAGAAGGTCGGAGGTTTTATCAACTGAAACGTTGTAAAAATCACACTCAAGATGAGAAAATTAATGCGAAGAATTTTAATACGAATAATAACAAAGAAAAACAAAACATGTAATACCCATAGTGGGTTTCCAATCCTAGAATCTCTTCAGTATATGTTCATGATTATCTTTATACTTTATACTGAATTGCGTATTATGTTGGAATTGTCTCCCAGATAATATATATAAACAAATAAATATATATATATATATATATATATATATATATATATATATATGTGTGTGTGTGTGTGTGTGTCTGTGTAAATGTATGTATGAATATATATCAATAGTTATGCATGCTTATATATATATACTCGTACATATATATATATATATGTAAATATATATATATATATATAAGTATGAATATACATAAATATATATTCATACTTATATATACATCCATACATATATATATATTACGACAAATATATATATATATATATATATTTATTCGTATATATATATATATATATATATATATGTATATATATATATATATATGTATATAATATATATTATTCACAATCAATATAGACATATTTCTCAGGATATATATATATATATATATATATATATACCGCTTGAGATCGATATCTATATCTATATCGCTTGTGAACAACATGTATACATATGTATATACATTCGTGTATATATATATATATATATATATATATTCAGCGATAAAGAGGGAGAGACAGAGAGAGAATGAAAGAAGGAGAGAGAGATGTTACTTGTTTTTGCAATACCTTATTTAATGAATTATACGAAAGTGCATTTTTACTTAAATACCTGTTGGAAATCATTTTCTCTTTGACAAAGTGAAATCTGGGTATATATTATTTTTTTAAAAATATCATTATCATCCACTGACACCTGTTTCCTCTTTGCGCCACTCTGATGAGTTGTAGACAACGAAACACGTGCCAATTGGTAATTTTATTTTAAAATAACATATATATATATATATATGCATGCATAATGCACATACACATCTTTCATCGCTTAAGACTAATGATTTTGCTTATGTTTTATGTTTTCTATGTATAGCTATGCAAGGATTCGAAACCACAGCAACCAATTAACTGTGCTTATAACCGGGCTTATTAGGTTTGATTAAGATTCAATAGCTTACTCAACGTATTCATGTATTAGTTCACAGAATTCAGTAATCAGATAATTGTATTATTATTATTATTTGCACATAACTCACATCCTTATCATATGCATTGATTTTTTTTGTCATAAAAAGGAACGATGAGGGAAATTTAAAAAGGAAGTGAGATATGAAAGAGCATTAGGCAGTTGTTTATACTTTTTTTCGTTTATATTTAGATGTTGGAAAACTCAAATTATCATTGATAATTTTTTGTCAAATCGCGATTGACTGTCGACTTAATAGTGGGTTTTACACATCTCGTACTCAAGTGATATAAACCTTTCTCCCTTGAGTTATTGTCAAGTCAACTCGGCTTGTTAGCTTCCTACATAGTTAACAGACTTGCAACCCTGCACGATCGATAACGTTACTAACAAAGAAAGAAGAATTCGCTCGCCTGGATACAGAAAATCATTGTAGTAGGATGGGACGACGTGACAGTCTTATTGCCTCGGACAGATTCGGCACTTCTCCCCCCCCCAACATTCTCTTCCTCCTTCTTATTCTTTATATACCTTGCTTTCCCTTTTACTTTCCTTTTCTGTCTCTCTCTGCTCGTCTTTCCTTTTTTCTTCATCTACTATCTTTTTCGATATCTCTATCCCTCTCTTTTTCTCTTTCATAATGTAAAATACACTTATGACGTACAAATACACACGCACACGTACACAACAGTTCTCAGTCCGCGTATCTCTATTTTACTCCATCCACCGCCTTATAGTTTGATATATATATATATATATATGCATATATATATATATATATATATATATATATATATATATATATATATATAGTCACTTCGCTAAATCGCGTATGTAAGCCAGTTAAACGTAAAAGCAAACACACTCACACAAACACACACGCATATATGAACGAAGCTCATTCAACTAGCGTCTCGAATGCAATACGTAATTTACCAGATTGTTAACCTAACAAAACGAAAACTTTACACTTCATTATCTTCACATACATCCCAATGATGTTTTAAGCAATGAGGCATATTATGTGAAAGCCATTGTAATTTATCGTGGAGTATATACCAAGTAAATGATATTTCGGGATGTAGAATTATATCTTTAAGACAGTTATCAAGGCAAACAGGTTTAATATACGCCAAATAACAATTACAACAAGTATTTCCAGTCACGGATATCGATGACACATAACATCCCACCTAAAAATTCCTTCTCGGCTTAAAATTCGCCGGAAATATAAATTGGAGAAACAATATCGAGGGCATTGCGAAGTCTGCTGCAAAGAAGGTGGTTTCTCTCTTTCATGCTAGAAAACTACGTTCACCTATGGGTGTCCCGTACTTCTTAAACGCCACCATTCGACTGTGCATAAAGTATTCTTTAAATATGTGGGTCGGTTCATATTCCTCTGCTTGTGAATAGGGTCTAAAAATTGTTTATCATCTAATAGGCACCGTTTTGTCAAATAAGCTTCAACCCTTGCCTTATCGCAGAAATGTCGCATCCCCGTGTCTATTTAACAATTATTTTTAATTGAATGCTTTCTCATTATCTCATTACATTTGTGTCCCACATCGTAGATATCCCCGACAAAACGGATTAGCAAGACATTCAGACGCCTTCACTCCCTACGTGTCTTAATGAGAGAAACATTTCTACTCTTATTGTTTCTTTACCTGAACAGATACACCTTTTTTCTTTACACGGTGGTCACCACTTATCAAGCCCGAGGAGCCACTCAGGAATAAGGGGTATTGAAAGTACAGTACGTTAGTGTGGAGATTTATTAAAGTGTTTACTTGAGGTGGCGGTTCATTAGGAATTTGTGCCACAGGCGTGCAGTTTCTAAGAAAGAAGCTTGTTCATTGAATCTACGTTTTGCTTTAGGCACAGATATAGAGTGGGGAAAATGTTTGACAGTGTATTCAGCTAGACGGGTGTTTTTTTCGTGAAAGATTGGCGAAGGGGGACCAGAGATTGGAGTTCAGACGAGCATCTGCCATGGAAATAAGGATAAAACAAAGATAGGCTCGCAACGTCTCTTCTGTGGGAGAGAGGTTGCAGGGAAGAGAAAAGGGCATCCCCCACTAAGCCACGAAGTCTTTTTTGTACTCTTTCAAGGCAGGATAGGCTTAGAAGTACTTGGTTTTTGCGGCATGCTTCCCTGACTGTACTGATATACAGACGTTTTATATGTTTCGTAAACTACCATCTTTTCAATCTTTCCTAGGTATTGTCCCAAATAGTAGCTTCCTACGTACAAATAGCGATATGTCTTGCTTAACGTAAACGTGAGTAAAAACTTGTTAAAAATATTGAAAAATAGAAAATGAAACCTGCTCTGACGCCATGTTCTAAAAAAGGCACCACCTAACGCGTGCGCTGATTACATTTTGAGTTGTTCATAATTATTTTTCGATTTGAGTAAAAGTTTTTGAGTTTTTTGACAAGCTACTTTTAAGCAGCAATATGCATTTAAAGTAAATGCTTAATGGTTTTATTAGCTCAAAAACATATTTATAATATCTGACAGACAAGTTGTGCATTTTCTGCTTGTGATTAATTTATTTATTGCCTCTTCCAAAAGACAACTTCCAAGAAAAATTAAGGACACATTAGCCAAACAAAACATAATATACGCGACCGATTAGCGTTTTACTCATTATTTGTCTGGTTATTTTACTGTAAATTCAAGAAAACCTGTTAACTAAACTTAGGAAAATCGCAATAATAATCTGCATGCATTTTTTAAAAATGTTTCCTCTCTGTAAGAACTGACTCGGTAAAAGGACTATCTTATTTCTATGACTTGTCACTTGATTTAATTTGGAATCCTATAACCGTTATTATAAATCGTATCGGGATGTGGGCAGACACATTTCCAAAGCGATTTCCTAATTTAGCAGACGAAGTCCTTTTTTTCCTCTGCTACCTCTTTTTTCCAAAGAAGATATGTCGCGAGTATATCACTAGTATAACTGACCCCCATCTATGGTCCTCCCTTGCCAATCATTCACAAACATTCTTTTAGCTAAAATCACTATCAATTAATTCATCCACTCTCTATCACTGCTTCAACCTAAACGTGAATCTCATGAAAAAAGTTGATTTCCAATAACTGAACACATATTGAACTATGTTCCGTTGGTTTGCTTTCGAGATAACTACAACATTGTTTTCTTTAAGTCCAACGTAAACAAGTTCTAACTGAACCGTTCTCCTAAACAATCTTCTTATACGAAATGTCCACCGCAAAAAATTACTAAGCTAATGCCCAATTGGGTATTTACACATTAACCTTTACCATCGTTTGACCTCTGGGTCTTGATATGGTGTAACCCCTTTGTAAAATATGCCATTGTTTGCTCTAATTCGATTTAAATATATATAATATATATATATATATATATATATATATATATATGTACTTATATAATCTTCAAACTTTTTCAAATTACAGGATGTTCGACTAAGGCTATTATTATTTTGTAATAATGGTTTACATGCTTCGACATACTTTGATAAAAATATACAGTTTTACACTTTTTTACCCAAACATGGCAGCTACAGCTTAGATGGTAAGAGTTTGTTATTTATATCATGTTTAAAACTAACTGTCGGGAGTTGAACAGCACAATACGAGTACACAGTGAATTTGAAATGGTGCTTTGAAGCAAGAAAACGAAGAGTGAAGCCAGAAAACAAACAGTGAAGCAAAACACCGAACAGCGAAGCAAGAAAACGAACAATGAAGCAAGACAATGAACAGTGAAGCAATAAAATGAACGGTGAAGCAAGAAAACGAACAATGAAGCAAGACAATTAACAGTGAAGCAATAAAATGAACGGTGAAGCAAGAAAACGAACAATGAAGCAAGACAATGAACAGTGAAGCAATAAAATGAACGGTGAAGCAAGAAAACGAACAATGAAGCAAGACAATGAACAGTGAAGCAATAAAATGAACGGTGAAGCAAGAAAACGAACAATGAAGCAAGACAATGAACAGTGAAGCAATAAAATGAACGGTGAAGCAAGAAAACGAACAATGAAGCAAGACAATGAACAGTGAAGCAATAAAATGAACGGTGAAGCAAGAAAACGAACAATGACGCAAGAAAACAAACAGTGAAGCAAGACAACGAACAGTGAAGCAATAAAATGAACAGTGAAGCAATAAAATGAACAGAGAAGCAAGACAACGAACAGTGAAACAATAAAATGAACAGTGAAGCAAGAAAACGAACAGAGAAGCAAGACAACGAACAGTGAAACAATAAAATGAACAGTGAAGCAAGAAAACGAACAGTGAAGCAAGACAACGAACAGTGAAGCAATAAAATGAACAGTGAAGCAAGAAAACGAACAGAGAAGCAAGACAACGAACAGTGAAACAATAAAATGAACAGTGAAGCAAGAAAACGAACAGTGAAGCAAGACAACGAACGGTGAAGCAATAACATGAAGAGCGAAGCAAGAAAACGAACAGTGAAGCAAGACAACGAACAGTGAAGCAATAAAATGAACAGTGAAGCAAGAAAACGAACAGTGAAGCAATAAAATGAACAGTGACGCAAGAAAACGAACAGTAAAGCAAGACAATGAACAGTGAAGCAAGAAAACAGGGAGGCAATTTAAGACTTAGCAGTCCAAAAAAAAACGGTTAGTTCAGATCTAGGTATCTAAACAGTAACTGGTGTGGACATTTGCTGATTGTACGGTTATCGTAGGGTATAGATGTCGGGGAACGCACGGGTTATAAGTTCATCAGAGGAGATTCCATTAAACTATCTGTGAATCAAATAGAGGGATGCAACATTTCGTCGATGGCACAAAGTTTGGAGCTTTGCTGACAGTTCAGGACATGAGATTTAAGAATATTATTTGAGCTCTATCTAAAACAAAAAGGACTCGTAGATGCACCAATCCAGTTGTGGAAGAAATATTTTAACCGTAGAAGTCGTTTGAATTTGGAAAAATATAGGATGCTCTCTGATATGATTAATATTCTAAGATGGTAAGAAGAGTGCACTTTCTTTGCAGCAGAAAATACAATGTCCCCTCAATGTATTTTTCTAATGTATACTGCCTGTGAATGTTGGGCTGATGCGTGTGAAAGATGGACTCCCAGGTATAGTGTTCTTTGCTGTAACACCTGTTTGTTCAGAATGTTTTCTGTGATAATTAATGTAACAAAGCTCGTTCTTGTAGCATTTCATATTATTTTTCATTCGCTTTCCAGTCATAATTATTTTAATAGCGTGGAACACTTAGCAAATATAAACTTCTACGGCAAAAATTTCAGTAAATAAATTATTTATGAATATCAGGAAAGATAAAGGTCCAAGTAATCACTGGGGTAAAACTGCGTTTGTATCACGTTGTTTGATTGTTAGACCCTCGACAACCTGAGTATTTCATTTTTCTAAGCAGGATATAATTATATTTAGCATTAAATCAGAAATAGGGTACTGACTTATTTTTATGGACAGCCGCTCATGCCTAACGTTGTCAAAGGCTTCGTCTATATCAAAGATGAATGTTAAGATGTCCGAAGTAGAAAGAGCTTACCTAAATCCATATTTTTGTTCAGAAAAAAGGTTAGATTTTAAACATGATGTGCTAGAAATTGTAATATTAAAGACTCAAAGATTTTAGCAAAGTAGGGATATGGATTGTATGATACAATAATTGATTAACGTATTTCTTTCGCTAGAGTTTAAAAATACTGTTAAGATGAGAGTAATTTACCAGCTATAACGAAAGCTAAACTCAGTTAGGCATTTGTGTAAGAGTTTAGAGTAGACATGGTCTAGCCATGCAATACAGTTCCTAATTAGTGTTGTGCGAATAAGGTCTGACCCAGGCGCCTCAAATGTGTTTAGTTTTTTTATGATATCACACACATATGGAAGTCGTAATTTTTGGATTACAAATGGGCCTTCTTTTGAAAAGGTATATTTGTGAAGAAGTGGTTCGAATGGTCTAAAATGGAGTAAGAAATGGGTCGCCGGTACAGCAACTCAGGTTTCAGTGTTGCTGTTCAAGCGACCTTTATATTGTTTGATAGTTGAGAATTATGGATTGACCATTACTTACTATCCAATTATTACTTCAGAAAATGCGAACATTAAAAGAAATATGGTTAATATTAATCTTACAAAAGTATAAAAAAAACAAAATCTAGCGGTTAGAACCTGAAAAGAGAAAGACAAGCTATTCTTGTAAAAATATGATAACTTTATAACGAATTAACGTGTAATGTTAAATTGATTTTCAATTGGCAAATGTATGCTGACCGGTTATTTGTATTTTATGCTTTCGCCACTTTACTCTAAGAGATCTTCTAGTAAACACTGTAGCATAAGAATAATATATATATATATATATATATAATATATATATATATATATATATATATATATATATATATATATTATATAATGTTAAAAGTCTACGGATACTTCTAGGATAGTGATTTAAAGCTTATGAGAGTATTTTGAAGCATGAAAAACGATGACAATTGTGTATTTAACATTTTTATTATTATTTTAAAAATATTAAATACAAAAAGTAACATTGTTTTTTATGCTTCAAAAAACCCTCATACACACATGTTAGACCAGTTTGATTCAATCTTTTAAGATTGTTTTGAAAACTGGTATAACAGTGTATATATGGATAAAA